>NC_070639.1:24780158-25095158 GCF_947347685.1 Pleuronectes platessa | reverse complement strand
CTCTGTGTCTGTCTCTGTGTCTGTCTCTGTGTCTGTCTCTGTGTCTGTCTCTGTCTCTGTGTCTGTCTCTATCTCTGTGTCTGTCTCTGTCTCTGTCTCTGTGTCTGTCTCTGTGTCTGTCTCTGTGTCTGTCTCTGTGTCTGTCTCTATCTCTGTGTCTGTCTCTGTCTCTGTCTCTGTGTCTGTCTCTGTGTCTGTCTCTGTGTCTGTCTCTGTCTCTGTGTCTGTCTCTGTCTCTGTCTCTGTCTCTGTGTCTGTCTCTGTCTCTGTGTCTGTCTCTATCTCTGTGTCTGTCTCTGTCTCTGTCACTGTGTCTGTCTCTGTCTCTGTCTCTGTGTCTGTCTCTGTCTCTGTGTCTGTCTCTATCTCTGTGTCTGTCTCTGTGTCTGTCTCTATCTCTGTGTCTATCTCTGTCTCTGTCTCTGTGTCTGTCTCTGTGTCTGTCTCTGTCTCTGTCTCTGTGTCTGTCTCTGTCTCTGTCTCTGTCTCTGTGTCTGTCTCTGTCTCTGTGTCTGTCTCTGTCTCTGTGTCTGTCTCTGTGTCTGTCTCTGTCTCTGTCTCTGTGTCTGTCTCTGTGTCTGTCTCTGTGTCTGTCTCTGTGTCTGTCTCTGTGTCTGTCTCTGTCTCTGTCTCTGTCTCTGTGTCTGTCTCTGTGTCTGTGTCTGTCTCTGTCTCTGTGTCTGTCTCTGTCTCTGTGTCTGTCTCTGTCTCTGTGTCTGTCTCTGTGTCTGTCTCTGTGTCTGTCTCTGTCTCTGTGTCTGTCTCTATCTCTGTGTCTGTCTCTGTCTCTGTCTCTGTCTCTGTCTCTGTCTCTGTGTCTGTCTCTGTGTCTGTCTCTGTGTCTGTGTCTGTCTCTGTGTCTGTCTCTATCTCTGTGTCTATCTCTGTCTCTGTCTCTGTGTCTGTCTCTGTGTCTGTCTCTGTCTCTGTCTCTGTGTCTGTCTCTGTCTCTGTCTCTGTCTCTGTCTCTGTGTCTGTCTCTGTCTCTGTGTCTGTCTCTGTCTCTGTGTCTGTCTCTGTGTCTGTCTCTGTCTCTGTCTCTGTGTCTGTCTCTGTGTCTGTCTCTGTCTCTGTCTCTGTGTCTGTCTCTGTGTCTGTGTCTGTCTCTGTCTCTGTGTCTGTCTCTATCTCTGTGTCTGTCTCTGTCTCTGTGTCTGTGTCTGTCTCTGTCTCTGTCTCTATCTCTGTGTCTATCTCTGTGTCTGTCTCTGTCTCTGTCTCTGTGTCTGTCTCTGTCTCTGTGTCTGTCTCTGTGTCTGTCTCTGTGTCTGTCTCTGTGTCTGTCTCTGTGTCTGTCTCTATCTCTGTGTCTGTCTCTGTCTCTGTCTCTATCTCTGTGTCTGTCTCTGTGTCTGTGTCTGTCTCTGTGTCTGTCTCTATCTCTGTGTCTGTCTCTGTCTCTGTCTCTGTCTCTGTGTCTGTCTCTGTGTCTGTCTCTGTCTCTGTCTCTGTCTCTGTCTCTGTGTCTGTCTCTGTGTCTGTCTCTGTGTCTGTCTCTGTCTCTGTGTCTGTCTCTATCTCTGTGTCTGTCTCTGTCTCTGTCTCTGTGTCTGTCTCTGTGTCTGTCTCTGTGTCTGTCTCTATCTCTGTGTCTGTCTCTGTCTCTGTGTCTGTCTCTGTGTCTGTCTCTGTCTCTGTGTCTGTCTCTATCTCTGTGTCTGTCTCTGTCTCTGTCTCTGTGTCTGTGTCTGTCTCTGTCTCTGTCTCTATCTCTGTGTCTATCTCTGTGTCTGTCTCTGTCTCTGTCTCTGTGTCTGTCTCTGTCTCTGTGTCTGTCTCTGTGTCTGTCTCTGTGTCTGTCTCTGTGTCTGTCTCTGTCTCTGTGTCTATCTCTGTGTCTGTCTCTGTCTCTGTCTCTGTGTCTGTCTCTGTCTCTGTGTCTGTCTCTGTGTCTGTCTCTATCTCTGTGTCTGTCTCTGTCTCTGTCTCTATCTCTGTGTCTATCTCTGTGTCTGTCTCTGTCTCTGTCTCTGTGTCTGTCTCTGTCTCTGTGTCTGTCTCTGTGTCTGTCTCTATCTCTGTGTCTGTCTCTGTCTCTGTCTCTGTGTCTGTCTCTGTGTCTGTCTCTGTCTCTGTCTCTGTCTCTGTGTCTGTGTCTGTCTCTGTCTCTGTGTCTGTGTCTGTCTCTGTCTCTGTCTCTATCTCTGTGTCTATCTCTGTGTCTGTCTCTGTCTCTGTCTCTGTGTCTGTCTCTGTCTCTGTGTCTGTCTCTGTGTCTGTCTCTGTGTCTGTCTCTGTGTCTGTCTCTGTCTCTGTGTCTGTGTCTGTCTCTGTCTCTGTGTCTGTCTCTATCTCTGTGTCTGTCTCTGTCTCTGTGTCTGTGTCTGTCTCTGTCTCTGTCTCTGTGTCTGTCTCTGTCTCTGTGTCTGTCTCTGTCTCTGTGTCTGTCTCTGTGTCTGTCTCTGTGTCTGTCTCTGTGTCTGTCTCTGTCTCTGTGTCTGTCTCTGTCTCTGTGTCTGTCTCTGTGTCTGTCTCTGTGTCTGTCTCTGTGTCTGTCTCTGTGTCTGTCTCTATCTCTGTCTCTGTCTCTGTGTCTGTCTCTGTGTCTGTCTCTATCTCTGTGTCTGTCTCTGTGTCTGTCTCTGTCTCTGTCTCTGTCTCTGTGTCTGTCTCTGTCTCTGTCTCTGTGTCTGTCTCTGTCAGCTGCTCGGTGCTCACCATCACTCACAGCCGACACCAGGACACGGACGCAGGCCACTTCAATAGAGACACAATCCTATCGACCACTTTTCATTAACGCAGACACGTGTAGTTCAGACAGAAGTGAACGAGCAGACGACCGCTCACACGTCACAGGCCAATCAGACGGGTTCTGTTCAGAGGGGGCCAATCAGACACTGGAGAGAGACACTGTCACATGACCATGGAGGAGACAACACGTTTAAAAATATCTCAGTCCACACGACCTTCGTTTCACAAAGTGTATCCGTCCAGACGAGAAGAAGAAACTAGCAAACACACACACACACACACACACACACAGAACACAAACACACACACAGAACACAAACACACACAGAACACAAACACACACACACACACACACACAGAACACAAACACACACACACACACACACACACACACAGAACACAAACACACACACACACACACAAACACACACAGAACACAAACACACACACAGAACACAAACACACACACACACACATACACACTCAATCCATCTCTTCCTTCTTCTCCTTCATCAACTGGACGTTGCCAAACTCTGCTCACTTTCATGCACCATGAAATATTCACAGCTGAATGCATGTTCTGGTTATTATTCATGAGTTCACTTGACATCTGTGAATCATCCTCACACACACACACACACACACACACACACACACACACACACACACAGCAGGGGGGGGTAGTTTCTATAGAATCTATAGGAAGTGAATCTTCTCACTTTATAACGTCAGTAAACATTCAGGAGTTTATGTTTCAGTCTGTAGTTTCTAAATATGGAAACTTGGCTCTGAACAAAATGTCCGACTGAGGCTTCAAAGCGTTTGAGCTCACAAACCCTCAGGTGACATCATGGAGACGGTTACCTCTCGGTCAAACCTTTGTTTCATATTCGTGTTGTGGATTCCAGGTTTGAACGAGTTATGACTTCCAGAAGAAGTCAGTGATTTCAGCCTAAGAGCTTTGAGAGGACTCTCTGAACCGAGACACGTGTTCCTGATGAGCAGCTCAGGACGCTGCTCTTCAGAGAGGAGCCATGAATCCAACTTCCTGCTGAAAGGGTTCCAGTTCCCTCAGATGTGCTCCGGGACGTTCCACAGATTCCATCCATATTCAGATGTTGATGGAGCATGGCAGCCGTCCCCGTGCTAATCTGTAAACATTCAGTCTTCAAAGTCAAAGAGTTTCCAGGGACGTCCTCACAGACCCTGGTAAACGATGACAGACACTCAGAGAGCTGCTGCTGCTCTGGAGGACACCAGAGGATTCCACTCGCTTAATGAGGACAGAGACAGCGAGGAGACGAGGAGACAAGGCAGTGAGGAGACGGGAAGACGAGGAGACGAGGAGACAAGGAGACAAGGCAGCGAGGAGACGAGGAGACGGGAAGATGAGGACACAAGGCAGCGAGGAGACGAGGAGACAAGGCAGCGAGGAGACGAGGAGACAAGGCAGTGAGGAGACGAGGAGACGAGAAGATGAGGACACAAGGCAGCGAGGAGACGAGGAGACGAGGAGACAAGGCAGCAAGGAGACGAGGAGACAAGGCAGTGAGGAGACGAGGAGACAAGGCAGTGAGGAGACGAGGAGACGAGGAGACGAGAAGATGAGGACACAAGGCAGCGAGGAGACGAGGAGACGAGGAGACAAGGCAGCGAGGAGACAAGGAGATGAGGAGATTAGGAGACGAGGAGATGAGGACACAAGGCAGCGAGGAGACGAGGTCTCTGTCCTCACACATGAAGCTGTCCTGCTCAGGGAAACACGTCAGGTTCTTCAGCTGCAAACTAACGACGAGAACCTGAAACTTCACTGACGCCACCAACTGGACATTCACCATCATGTGACTGTCATGTGACCACGACAGCTAACTAACCAGCTAGCTGTCATGTGACCAAGACAGCTAACTAACCAGCTAGCTGTCATGTGACCAAGACAGCTAACTAACCAGCTAGCTGTCATGTGACCACGAAAGCTAGCGAACCAGCTAGCTGTCATGTGACCACGAAAGCTAGCGAACCAGCTAGCTGTCATGTGACCACGACAGCTAGCGAACCAGCTAGCTCAGTGTGAAAGTGCAGCCGCTTAAAGTAACAATGCAACGTTAAGAGCCGGAAAAGATGCTATCGCTAATACACAATCTGAGATACACACACAACAGACAAAACAGCCTCAGAGTTTCTGGTGTGAATCCTCCTTAGTGTTCCTCCTCTTCCACCTCCTCCTCCTCCTCCTCAGTGTTCCTCCTCTTCAGTGTCCTCCTCCTCCTCCTCAGTGTTCCTCTTCCTGCTCCTCAGTTTCCTGCTCCTCCTCCTCCTCCTCCTCCTCCTCCTCAGTGTTCCTCTTCCTGCTCCTCAGTTTCCTGCTCCTCCTCCTCCTCCTCCTCCTCCCCCTCCTCAGTGTGAGCAGCAGACTTGACTCCTCTTTACCCTTCAGCTGGGAGACGGGGTCATGGCCCACATATCTCCTCCTCCTCAGTGTTCCTCCTCCTGCTCCTCAGTTTCCTGCTCCTCCTCCTCCTCCTCCTCCTCCTCCTCCTCCCCCTCCTCAGTGTGAGCAGCAGACTCGACTCCTCTTTACCCTTCAGCTGGGAGACAGGGTCGTGGCCCACATATCTCCTCCTCCTCAGTGTTCCTCCTCCTGCTCCTCAGTTTCCTGCTCCTCCTCCTCCTCCTCCTCCTCCTCCTCCTCCTCCTCCTCCTCCTCCCCCTCCTCAGTGTGAGCAGCAGACTCGACTCCTCTTTACCCTTCAGCTGGGAGAGAGGGTCATGGCCCAGGTATCTCCTCCTCCTCAGTGTTCCTCCTCCTGCTCCTCAGTTTCCTGCTCCTCCTCCTCCTCCTCCTCCTCCTCCTCCTCCTCAGTGTTCCTCCTCCTGCTCCTCAGTTTCCTGCTCCTCCTCCTCCTCCTCCCCCTCCTCAGTGTGAGCAGCAGACTTGACTCCTCTTTACCCTTCAGCTGGGAGACAGGGTCATGGCCCAGGTATCTCCTCCTCCTCAGTGTTCCTCCTCCTGCTCCTCAGTGTTCCTCCTCCTCCTCCTCCTCCTCCTCCTCCTCCTCCTCCTCCTCCTCCTCCTCCCCCTCCTCAGTGTGAGCAGCAGACTCGACTCCTCTTTACCCTTCAGCTGGGAGACAGGGTCATGGCCCAGGTATCTCCTCCTCCTCAGTGTTCCTCCTCCTGCTCCTCCTCCTCCTCCCCCTCCTCAGTGTGAGCAGCAGACTTGACTCCTCTTTACCCTTCAGCTGGGAGACAGGGTCATGGCCCAGGTATCTCCTCCTCCTCAGTGTTCCTCCTCCTGCTCCTCAGTGTTCCTCCTCCTCCTCCTCCTCCTCCTCCCCTCCTCAGTGTGAGCAGCAGACTTGACTCCTCTTTACCCTTCAGCTGGGAGACAGGGTCATGGCCCACATATCTCCTCCTCCTCAGTGTTCCTCCTCCTGCTCCTCAGTTCCCTGCTCCTCCTCCTCCTCCTCCTCCTCCTCCTCCCCCTCCTCAGTGTGAGCAGCAGACTTGACTCCTCTTTACCCTTCAGCTGGGAGACGGGGTCATGGCCCACATATCTCCTCCTCCTCAGTGTTCCTCCTCCTGCTCCTCAGTTTCCTGCTCCTCCTCCTCCTCCCCCTCCTCAGTGTGAGCAGCAGACTCGACTCCTCTTTACCCTTCAGCTGGGAGACGGGGTCATGGCCCACATATCTCCTCCTCCTCAGTGTTCCTCCTCCTGCTCCTCAGTTTCCTGCTCCTCCTCCTCCTCCTCCTCCTCCTCCTCCTCCCCCTCCTCAGTGTGAGCAGCAGACTCGACTCCTCTTTACCCTTCAGCTGGGAGACAGGGTCATGGCCCACATATCTCCTCCTCCTCAGTGTTCCTCCTCCTGCTCCTCAGTTTCCTGCTCCTCCTCCTCCTCCTCCTCCTCCTCCTCCCCCTCCTCAGTGTGAGCAGCAGACTCGACTCCTCTTTACCCTTCAGCTGGGAGACAGGGTCATGGCCCACATATCTCCTCCTCCTCAGTGTTCCTCCTCCTGCTCCTCAGTTTCCTGCTCCTCCTCCTCCTCCTCCTCCTCCTCCTCCTCCTCCTCCCCCTCCTCAGTGTGAGCAGCAGACTCGACTCCTCTTTACCCTTCAGCTGGGAGACGGGGTCATGGCCCACATATCAGCAGCAGATTACTTGTAATGCAGCTTTTAGAACGGAGCCATTAACCAGAGCGACTCTGATAGAGCGGCGGCTGGAGCTCGGCTGCGAATCCAATCAGCTCCAATCAGATCATTGTCCAGAGCAGCCGCGGCTCACAGCCCATAATGAACAGTAAAAGAACATTTAACATTCAAATGGCCGACGGGACACACACTGCTGGAGGAGGAACCAGCTTCTCTCAGACAGAGAGAGCTGCTGTGATTGGTCCAGAATATAAAATGATGTTCATTTCACCAAGAAACAACTCACACATTAAATAAAATAACTATTTTATTACCTTTTTCTACAAAGTCCCAAAAGATAATATTGTTTATCTTGTTCCTAAAAGATATATAAACGTCTTAAATCAATCTATATGTTAAGAAGAAGTTTGAATCCCTGAGACGCTCACAGCCACCAGGTGCCCCCGGGACGCGGAGGAGCTCAGGCTGTGACACAATGAGCTTCTTGTTGCTCCAGCTGGAGGAACCCGGCTGTGAGGAGGTGAAGCAGCAGCAGTGAGCTCAGTGTTGGTTTCCTCCTCAGTTATGATCTGCTCATCAGCTCGCTGCCCTCAGGCTGCAGCTCCATGACCACGATGAGCAGAGGCCTCCTCATCTGTGAGTCATGTGACTGGAATCATGGAAAACATGGACCCTGCTGGAGGGACCAGGAACTCTCTCTTTATAATACAACAGTTTTTACATCTGATTTCTGACTTCCTCCAGGAGACTCACTTCTGACAGTTAGTGACACGAGGTCGAAACTGACAGATCCATCAGAGACATCGTTAAGAGCAGCTGTCGTCCTGACGCCTTGTCATAAACAAGGGTTCATGAAATGTTGGTTTTCTGTGTTTTCTATCTGTAAACTGAAAAGATTGGTCGAGTAACGATCAGGTCATAATTAGTTCATATTCAGGTAATGGTTAGTTAATAATCAGTCATATTTAGTTCATATTCAGGTAATGGTTAGATAATAATCAGTTCATATTTAGTTCATATTCAGGTAATGATTAGATAATAATCAGTTCATATTTAGTTCATATTCAGGTAATGATTAGTTAATAATCAGTCATATTTAGTTCATATTCAGGTAATGATTAGATAATAATCAGTTCATATTTAGTTCATATTCAGGTAATGGTTAGTTAATAATCAGTTCATATTTAGTTCATATCCAGGTAATGATTAGTTAATAATCAGTTCATATTTAGTTCATATCCAGGTAATGATTAGTTAATAATCAGTTCATATTTAGTTCATATCCAGGTAATGATTAGTTAATAATCAGTTCATATTTAGTTCATATTCAGGTAATGATTAGTTAATAATCAGTTCATATTTAGTTCATATCCAGGTAATGGTCACTCTGTTAGATGAGACTCAGTTTCTCTTTAGTCTCTGAATCAATTCACCAAGAGTTGCTTAAAATTCCAGAAATGTTATTAGAGCGTCTGAGGCTCCGGATCCACTTAATCCACTTAAGACCTGAGAGGCAGCCGAGCAGGGGAACTCAGGAAATACAGAAGAAAAGAAGGAGCACATCTATCAGGTGAGATTCACGGATCAGAGGAGACAACACGCTCGAGGACTTCTGTTAATTTGTCAAATCAGTTTTTATTCTTGATTAAAATCTATAAAACATTTCCCTGAAAGTGACTTTTAATCAATCGTTGAAAAATGAAAAAATGCTTCGTCAACAGATTGTTTGTCATGTGATCTGCTGACGAACCAATCACATCCTGATAAAACTTCTGATTCACTTCACATTCTGAACACGAGGCCCAAGTGACGAGTGGCACCGCCCCCCCCCCCCCCCCCCCCCCCCGCTGCGACAGGACGCTGCTTGTTGGAGGCGGGAGGAAGTGGCAGCCGACAGATTACTGTTGTTTGTGAGTCGCACATGATGAAGTGACGTGGAGACGTGGAGCTCAGTCCAGTGGAGCTGCACTGTGACGTTAAATATGATTTATATGATTAAATAAGATTTATGATTAAATATGATTTATATGATTAAATAAGATTTGCATGATTAAATGATATTTAAGATTTATAACAAGTGACATCGTATATTAACAACATTAATCTTCCTACAAATTAGTTTTATAAGAAAACTGAATATCTAAATGATTTGTTTTTGTTTTTTAACCTGATTTAGTTTCTGTTCTTTGTTTTATCAAATGAGACAAAATGACAGAAATTGTAATTATGTGACTGGAGGAGAAAGTAAAATGGATTCAATAGACAGGAATGCTATGTTATATGTAAGTGTATTATATTGTATGACAAATATGACATTTAGCATTATCCAATATAAAGATAAATTCGTTATTCATATATATGATGGTATATCATTATGTGAGGTTTAATAGTGTATTGTTGTTATTACTGTGTAAGTATTTATATTTATCTCTTCCACTGTTACTGATTAGCTTAGCTCACTGTTAGCTCAGCGCTGTGTGTGTGTGTTTGTCGTTCTGTGTGTGTCTGTGCCTCCAGCAGGCCACAGCACTGACTCACATTAAAATGACCAGATGGTGTTGGAGAGAGAGGCGGGGGGGGGGGCAGTGTTTTGTAGTGAACGTTCCTTAAGCCGTGAAGACTCTGCATCTCAAACACCTGCTGTCACTCAGACCAGAGTCTGCAGGACCAGCCAATTAGCATCACACACACACACACACACACACGCACGCACACACATGCGTGCCTGTCTGTGTGTGTGTCTGGAAGGAGGCTCACTTCAACATGTCCTGAATGTTCGAGACTCATTCATTTGACTTTAATTCAAAGAATGTGTGTGTTGAGTCTGGAACAGGAACCAGGACGATAAGAAAAAGTAGAAATGATAATTCATCGATAGAAAGATCAAATCTCACCGTGTTCAGAGTCTGATTTGAGAAACATCTTGTTTTAAATTGCAATGGAACATGTTTATCTAGACAGAAGGAGAATCTTGTGTGTGTGTCTGTGTGTGTGTGTGTGTCTGTGTGTGTGTCATACTAACTGGGCTGATTGACAGAAGCAGCGAGCTAAGGCGGCAGCATCTGCTCCTGTCTCCTCCGATTAGAATCGAGTCAAAGTGGCTGAAGTCGTCTCCACGTTCAGCGACTTCTCCTCCGAGGCCGCCGCTCCACAAACGTGAACTTTCATAGAAAAAGATTTGTGATGATTTCACATCATAAAACACAGCGTCTCTTCGGACCTGATTCTTCCCCCCCGCCGCCACTCGGAGGACGAGCTCGGCGTCGGTGGAACCGCGGTGAAAACATCTGCCTCATTAAGACGGAATCAAATCCTGCTTCTACATCATGTCTCCAATTAAGAGACAGATCCCATCCAGACGACACTGATGACACCAGACAACATCGTTACACTCTGTAAAGAGCGTATGGAAAATATCAAGTTATATACACTGCACTGTATATCTATAAACTGGTCGTCTTTATTATGTGTGTTCACTCGGGTGCACAGGGCGAAATCTACAATCCTCTTTATTGGAGGGAGTCTCCATGAACGTCCTGTGGGAATCATGCCTGTCTCCGTGTGTGTGTGTGTGTGTGTGTGTGTGTGTGTGTGTGTGTATGTGTGTGTGTCACACTTTGACGCACCCTTCATAAAAGTTTTTGTTTTATCAACTGACTGTAGGGGGCGCTCCACCTCCTCAGCAGCTTCGAAGATGACAAAGAAATCTTAACCTGAACACAAACAAACAAACACACACACACACACACACACACACACACACACACACACAGTGATGATTTTTATTGGAGCCGCTGAACAGAGAGGCCTTTATGCCTTTGGGGGAGGGGAGGGGACAGAAGCGAGAGAGGGGATGGAGGAAGAGAGAGTGTGAGAGAGAGAGAGAGAGAGAGGTAGAGAGAGTGGGGGGGAGAGGAAGCAAAGAATCGAGAGATGATAAAAGGTGTTTTTGTGAAGAGGAACCTGCAACAGACAGATAAAGTCTTTATGAGGCGCTGGTGTGTGACTCTATTGTCGCGTCATGTTTCTATACACACACAGCTCAACACACACACACACACTCACACTGTGTGAATGCTTTTTATGACTCGATCAAAGAAAAACATATTTTTCATTTAAATCTGCTTCAGGTACAATAAACAACAACCTGATAACATGAAGATCAGTGTCACACGTGTCACATGATGTTCAGTCATCATGGTGAACATCAGCTTCCTGTTTACTTCCTGTTTACCTAACCTGAGTTAAAATAAACAAGTCACAATCGATTCATGGATTCAGATTCTTCAACAACCATCTCAGTTTAGGTTTCAGCTGTTTCCTTTTCAGATGTTTAATGTCACATGATGCTGATTGGAAAACTGCATCAATAAACAGGTGTTCCTAATAAACTGATCCGGGGGGGTATCAGGTGACCTGTCAGCAGCGGGTGAGAGAGGGACTGGAGGGAGGGGGGGGAGGTGTGTGTTATATGAGGCAACAGCAGAAATCTGTGTCCACATCGCAGAGGACACGTCAAGGTCAAACCACACAGAGGTAAATTATTCACAATCGCACACGCACACGCACACGCACACACACAGCAGTATACACACAGAACACGTTTATATAAAACTAAACTACTTAAATGCGACGAATATAAACAGAATGTTTTTAGTTAAAGCATCCGATGGTGATTGTTGGTTTAAATTTAAATATGAAATATCACGTTCACAGTGAGTCGCTGCTTCCTTCACATCCTGAACCTGTAACTCTCATTTTCATAAGCTGAGGGAGAAACAAGAGGACGACCAGCATCCATCTGTTTCTCTTCAGGTTTGAACAGAGGATGAGGAGGAGGAGGAGGAGGAGGAAGAGGAGGAGGAGGAGGAGGAGGAGGAGGAGGAGGAGGAGGAGGAGGAGGAGGAAGAGGAAGAGGAAGACATGTCAGAGTTTCCTCCAGCTTGAGACGTTTCATAGAAACAGTGAAGTCTGAGTATTGAGAAAAAAAACTGTGAAATGATTCATCAATTAACAAATAATTAACGAGTCAGTTAATTAAATTAATGTGAAATTAATAAATACTGGTACTTTGTTTATTTCTGTTTTAATTTGCCTCTGTATTTTACTGCTTTTGTATTAATGTCCTATTTATTTGTATTAATCATTTTAGATAATTAGTAATTTTCCATAACGACATCATCACGAACCACAAATTCACTATTTTATTCTATTTCGATCGAACAGTGAATCACCCAGATTCGTCTTAACGTTATAAATCGATTATCAATTAAATCTGTGATCGTCTGAATCATGAGGATATTTCGTTTGGTTTATAACATCTTCTTCTTCTTCTTCCTCTTCCTCCTCCTCCTCCTCCTCCTCCTCCTCCTCCTCTGGTTTCCTGTAACGATCTCGTTCCTGCTTCCTGCCACAACAAGTCACCGCCGCCCTCCTCCCCCGCTCTCGTCCAACTGGGTTTTTCTTTCTTCTCTTTCTGTTTTTCTGCCTCTCTCTCCTCCACCCCCCCCCCCCCTGTGATGAAGTGGCCAGTGGGTTCCCGTCTCTGTCGGTAATCACCACAGTAACTCATGGCAGCGCCGCGGCACCGGCACCACGCCATCCATCACCGCCTCCGCTGCTGCAGGGAACTGATATATCAAGATGTAAATTGTGGCCCTGCACTGTCTCCTCGGGGGGGGGGGGGGAGAAAGATGGAGAATGTGGAGGAGAAGTGAGAGGTGAGAGAGAGATGGAGGGATGAGGTGAAGAAGGAGAACAGAGGAGGATGGAGGACAGAATAACAAAGGGAGAAAAGACGAGACGTAAACAGAGAGAGGACGAGAAGATGGAGGGAGGAGGACAAAGGAGTGAGGAGGTGAGGAAGGAGGGAAAGAGGGAGGAGAAGAGAGACTGTACGAGGACTGTTAATCCGCCCTAATCCAGCCTGACAACACACACACACACATTCACACAGACACACACACACACACATTCACACAGACACACACACACACATTCACCTGAATCATCCCACTGACAAAAACACACATGAATTGTGAACTGAGGCAGAATCCAAGTGATCATCATCAGTTACAGTTACTCCTGTAGGTACAGTTACTCCTGTAGGTACAGTTACTCCTGTGGACACAGTTACTCCTGTAGGTGCAGTTACTCCTCTAGGTGTAGTTACTCCTGTAGGTACAGTTACTCCTGTGGACACAGTTACTCCTGTAGGTGCAGTTACTCCTCTAGGTGTAGTTACTCCTTTGGATACAGTTACTCCTGTGGACACTGTTACTCCTGTAGGTGCAGTTACTCCTCTAGGTGTAGTTACTCCTGTAGGTGTAGTTACTCCTTTAGATACAGTTACTCCTGTGGATACAGTTACTCCTGTAGGTGTAGTTACTCCTGTAGGTGTAGTTACTCCCTTAGATACAGTTACTCCTGTGGACACTGTTACTCCTGTAGGTGCAGTTACTCCTCTAGGTGTAGTTACTCCTTTAGATACAGTTACTCCTGTGGATACAGTTACTCCTGTAGGTACAGTTACTGATCTAACCACGATGAGTTTAGTTTGACAGGATGTTCTGGCGTCTGATTGGTTCTTGAAGAAGACGACAGTTGTGAAGCAGCTTGTGAACAAAAAGTAACTAATTACTTTTCATTGTTCAGTGGAGTGAACGACGCCGTGTGTCACATCCTCAGAACATATGGTGACGACGTGGAGCCGGTCCAACTCCCAGCAGCCTCTCTGTGCACACACACACACACACACACACACACACACACACACACACACACACACACACACACACACACACACACACACACAGCCTCCACACTGCCCCCCACTCAGCATGTGGTATTGCATCTTGTAGCGGTCATGAACAACCGATGAACTGAACAGTAACAAAGTCTCCGGCATAAACAATCTGCATCATAACTCGTGGATCAGAAGATTTAGATTTGACTCCTTGTAGTTTTATTTTGAAAGCTGAGGCGGTTGGGTCTTTGTCACTGAAGCTGCTTTGACCTCTGAACTCTCTCCTGAAACCAGGAAGTGAGTGGATGACAGTGTTTGACCTGAACAGCAGGAGCGCTGTCCCCCCCCCCCCCCCCTTCCTCACACTCGTTTATTCCTCTTGAACGTTTCGTCTTTTCATCTCTCGTTGTCTCATCATCACCTCAAACCAGAAGAAACAGGTTTCTTATGCTAATAGAAGAGAAGCTGACGAGATCTTTTCTCTGCAGCTGAACCAGAACGAGGTTTTTATTCAAAGGACGCTTCTGTTTAATCACGAGTTATGATTTTCTTTATGAAGTAATGCGATTCAGGCAGCTGAGGTTGTCAAGACAAATATTTATCTGAGACAAACTCCTGCTCCGACCATGTGATCGTGTTCTGTCATTTGTGTTTTGTTCATTAACTTTAAATAAATACGATGACACGTTTGCACTTCTTAAATATCTCAGATCCTGTGATTCCATGAAATCAACATCACAGAGATAACGACCTGAAACGACAGAAACATTTATTTAACGTCTACTTTGATATTTGAGTTTGGTCCCCGTCCCATCTGCTAACATGAAGGAGGAGGTTCCCGAGCTCGACTGCTGAGGATTTGACTTGGATTCAGAAAGTCGTCATTTATAAAAATATAAAAACTGAACGGTGTCGTTTTGAATCTTCTGTTTTCAAACCTCTTTGTTTCCTTCAGGGATTAAATTCACTGACGGCTGAAAACTGGATTTAAACTTTAAACATTTGAGTTTCGTCCTCGAGGAAAACAAGACGAGCGCCGGCGGCTTTTCAAAATAAAGCAGACGAGCCTCGTTATTCATCGCACAGCAGCCATTGTCTCCTGAAACACAAACACACCCACTGACTGTGTGACTCCTGTTTATGGCCTCGTGCTTTGTGTTGCTGTTGATCAATCACCAGCAGCCAGAAGCCGGGGGGAGGCGGGGGGGGGCAGGGGCTGGGGTGATGTACCCACATCCCTCCTATTGGCTTCATCCGTGTTCCAGAGCGGCCTCCTATAAATCAACGCTAACGACATGGAGACGGAGAGAGAGTGTGGGGGGGGGGATCTGTGACTAAATGTTCTGATCAAATACTTTTTAATTTAAATTCAATCTTAATCAACCAGTAAAGTGTCAACGAGACAAAAGAGACGATGCGATGAAGTTTTCAGGTGTCACACAGAGACACGTTGACATTAAATCTGGACAAAGAGGAACAATGGGTTAAAGACCTGCTTCTCAGGTCAAAGGTCAAAGATAAAAGGAGACGTCAGCTGTGAGGAAATCGTCCAATCACCAAACAGGAAACTAAATGAAAGGAACCTTTTCCTCGTTTCAGTGGAAAAGCTCTGATGAGGATTTCCTGTGCACGATGAGGACGGACAGCGAGTGTGATGTGATGTGACGGCACTGAGAGGCTGGATTGTTTCTTAAGTGGAAATCCAAGCGGCCCGCTGCCCTCGCCGTGCGGCCGCCAGACCGGCCGACTCAAACCATTAGAGCGCTGCCAGATGACGGATGATTTAACCTTCCACACGCTCAGTGTCAGTCGCTGCCGGGCCGGCCTCCTCCAGGACGCCACGTGACATGAAGTCAAACCTTCAGGAATAAAATGATTCTAACATGAACTGATCTTGAGCTCAAAGCTAACATGTCTCGTTCAAAATAAATGTTTTGCAAAATGAAATTTTGTTTTACTGACGTATAAAATGTCGTCTATGATAAAATGTTTTAAATAAATCACTAACAGCTGTTAAGAGTTATTCATTTACAGAAAAGACCTTTGACCTTTGGAGGCGTGTCCCAGAAAACTAATAAAGTTCTTCATCCATTAGAATCGACCTGAATCTTTGTTATTGTAAAGAGCAGGTTCATAAGTGCGTTGGCAGCTGGATCGGGCCGAGGTGAAGTCTGGAGGAACCGAACCTCAGGTCGGACGGTGGAGATCAGTGTGTTTGGACTGGGAGCACGCAGCCGTGCAGGAGGAGCTCACTGGGAGCACGCAGCCGTGCAGGAGGAGCTCACTGGGAGCACGCAGCCGTGCAGGAGGAGCTCACTGGGAGCACGCAGCCGTGCAGGAGGAGCTCACTGGGAGCACGCAGCCGTGCAGGAGGAGCTCACTGGGAGCACGCAGCCGTGCAGGAGGAGCCTGTTCATCACCAGAGGAATTACAGCTCGCCACTGGAGAGAGACTGGTTCCAGTGAGGAGTCGTGCTCTGTGCTGAACGCAGCGTCGACTCTAATCAGGTTCAATTACAGCTCGTCGCTGCCCACACACATAAATCATGAGACGAGTGTAGAAATATCACCTTTTGATGCCGGACTCAAATTGAATTGTGAAAATAAGCCGTCATGCATTTATTAGTGTGCAGGAGACACGGCTGATTATCCCCTGTGTGCTCGAATGCAAATATTCCCAAATGAGAACAGAGAGATTTCAGCTCCATCACATCAACCCTCAACACACACACACACACACACACACACACACACACACACACACACAAACATGGAGAAAGGCATGATTCCCACAGGACGTTCATGGAGACTCCCTCCAATAAAGAGGATTATAGATTTCGCCCTGTGCACCCGAGTGTTTCCAATGAAATAACGGCCTCCTCCTGCATAAGTCATTAAAATTTAAACCATCCCCCTCTTCAGCTGAATATCACTGTACTGCTCTGCATGCATTAGAGTGTGCATGGAAAAAACCCTGCTGCACTCTGTGTGTGTGTGTGTGTGTGTGTGTGTGTGTGTGTGTGTGTGTGTGTGTGTGTGTGTGTGTGTGTGTGTAAGGGTATGAGAAAATAAGAAGATGAGGAAGTGTGAAGGAAAATGTGATTCTATCCTCACTGGCCCTGCAGGCTCAGTACCTGGTTAAAGATTTCACCCAGACACACACACACACACGCACACACACACACACACACACACACACACACCCCCAGACACACACACACACACACACACACACACACACACACACACACAGCAGGAAGCAGCTAAGCAGTGATATGAATGGTAAATCTGAATTTTACTCCGAGCTGATGGTGAAGATGGGAAGTACATATTTATCTTGAAGCAGCACCTCAACAGCACACACACACACACACACACACACACACACACACACACACACACACACACACACACACACACACACACACACACACACACACACACAACACACAGACACTCACACACACACACAGTGTTCAGCCCTGAGTTCGGGTGTGAAAACACTCAGAGTCTGAAACAAGCTTCATGAGTCTGTTCCATTGTTTCACTTGATCTGTTTAGTTGTGGTGTTTGGTTTGTGTTAGTTTTCCAGTTGTGTTGTCAGTTGGGGGGGTTGTAGTCGTTCTGTTGGAATGGAGGATATGAACAAAGAGCTTGATCTGGTTGCCATGGTAACATCATGATGATATTACTAGCAACATCAGCACCTTCAGGCACAGTACTCCACAGTACTACAGTATTCCACTGTACTCCACAGTACTACAGTATTCCACTGTACTCCACAGTACTACAGTACACCAGTATTCCACAGTGCTCCACAGTACTACAGTACTCCATAGTACTCTACAGTACTACACAGTACTCCACACTACTACAGTACTCCAGTACTCCATAGTAATCTACAGTACTACAGTACTCCAGTACTCTACAGTACTACAGTACTCCACTAGTTCAAATGCACCAAATGAACGTCCTCGTGGTTCAAACATTATATCGTCGGAGGTGAAGACTGAAGCTTTTTCTTCTTCTACTGTTTAATTCTGTCTCTACTTCCTGTGATTGGTCCAAAAGTCCAGACTTTGGTTCGGTGCTCTTCCACATTCTTTTGTCAGTGTGAAAGTTTCCTGGGACATATTGAAGTACTTTCCTCTTCTCACTGTTTTACTTGTCTCACATGTCCACTACATGTGTTACGGTTTGAAGGAGGAGATGGACCCAGGATGCAGAGGTTATAACAAAAGGGGATTTAATATACAAAAAGGTCTTAAATAAGACAAAAACAAAACAGGAATACTAACAAAAGTTACACTGGCGACAAGGCGCACGGAGAACAAGGAAGGAGGAAGCAGGAGAAGCTGGTCGAAACAGCAGGAACAAACAAACCATCTCTCACGACGTGTGGAGAAAACAACGAGTACAACCCGACACCAGACAAAGGGAAACAGAGGCTTAAATACACAGCAGGAAGGCCGGGGCAATTACACCAGGTGAAACACATGAGGATTGGAGATCACAATCACAGACAGGAAGTGAGACACCGAGAAGCTGAAACAAGACAGTGAGAGCAAGGCTACAAAATAAAACAGGAAATAGAAAACACACAGACGACTGAAAATAACAAACTAAAATGACAGGACACCACAACATGTGCACTACATGTCCACTACATGTGCACTACATGTCCACTACATGTGCACTACATGTCCACTACATGTGCACTACATGTCCACTACATGTCCACTACATGTCCACTACATGTGCACTACATTTGCACTACATGTCCACTACATGTGCACTACATGTCCACTACATGTCCACTACATGTGCACTACATGTGCACTACATGTCCACTACATGTCCACTACATGTCCACTACATGTCCACTACATGTGCAGTGTGAAAATCATCATAACTTATATGTATATTTAAAATGTTTCACCACACACGACTCGTCTGCTCAGGCAGATTGTGGCAGGAAGTGAGATGTGATCCCAGCAGCTGTGACAGAAGACAGGTCAGGTCACATGATCACGTGACCACATGATCACATGATCACGTGACCACATGATCACATGATCACACCTCAGAGTGAAGATCAGTGGAGTGAAACAAGTAACCGTGGTAACCAGGATGAGTGAGACTGTTACCATGGCCGCAGGCAGACAGATGTACAGGTGTTTGTCTGTGGGTCACAAACACACACACACACACACACACACACACACACACACACACAGATACACGCACCCCCCCCCCCCCCCCCCCTGCTCATGTTTCCAGACTCTGCTGATCTGAGCTCCGTCTCAAACGACCTGTGATGTTTCATCGGAGCACAAACACAGAATCGATCGACCAATTAGGAAACTACATGATGGTCCTCTCTTGTTGCTAAGCAGCCTGATAACTCAAAGACTTGTGGGATGAGATGAAGACGCATCTTCACTGAGCCGCTCTGGATGGAGGAACCAGATTCTGATTCCAACTGAGACGAGTGATGAGCTGAACCTCAGTGACGCTGAGTCTCTGTGGTCTCACATGGGAAGTTGATTTCCCTCTTATGCAGCAGAACCTCGTCATCCATGAAGAAAGTTCAGTGAAGAAGTGGAAACAAAAACCTCTGAACTCAAACAGCAGAGAAACTATGAAGAATGAAACTGGGTTTTTCTGCTGCCTAAAAACTAATGAAAAACTTGATAGTGAAACTGTGTGAGAGGCCTGATACCAAATTACATCAATAATAATAATTGTGTATTAAGCTCTGACCTGGCTACCTCTAAAGCTAATAATGTGTTGCTAAAGTTAGATTAAAGCTGTTCCTGTCCCCACTCCAGCTAGCTTAGCTTACACCGCAGCTAGCTTCTCTCAGAGCATCGTGGTTTAGCTGCTTGCACTTGATAATAACGTTGGACTTTGTGTTGCTGCTCTGTGACTTATCCTCGCTCTACAAACCACAGACAGAGCCTCTCTCCCACTGGAGGACACGAACACAGGAGGAGAAGAGATGTGGCTCATTTAACCTTTGAGTTCTCTGTTTCATCCCCTGCAGCCTCTTTCCTCCTCACATGGAAAGGTTGACGGATGAGATCTGACGTCTCCACAACGCCACAGAGACACAAGAGAGCAACGTTAACCAGCTCATCACCAGCGTCCACCACGGGTCAGATTTCAACTCTGAAGAAAAACACACTATTCAAAAAAAAAGACAGAAAACACTGTTTCAGGAGCAGCTCGGCCGAGGACACGATCTGGTTTAGAATCAGCTTTTCACAGATATTGTGTTAAATAACTAGAACAGCTGCTGCCATCTTGTCTGTGCAGTGATGGTGTGAGCCACAGTGACCAGGTCCTGCTGATACACACGAGTCCGTCTCATGACATCTCACATCGTTTTACACCTGAAAGCATCTCTGAGAAAAATGATTGAACATCTTAGATCTTTAAGTTGGCTCCCATCTGCTAACATGGAGGAGGCGGGGCTTATGACCTGGAGCCAGCCACCAGGGGGCGATACAGATGTTTCATGCTTCATGTCAGGGAAGCAGCTGCAAACACAGCGACCTCTGATGTGACGATACTGTGAGTCTCTGTCTGCAGGACCAGTCCATTAAGTGGACGCTACAAACACCCTGCACCCCCCCGCTGCCCGGCAGGCAGCTGCACAGCTGAATTCTGGGAGGTGTAGTGTGGCTGCAGGGGACAGGAAGCTGTCCAATAGCGTCTTCTGTCAGTGAACGCAGCGGAGCAGAAGACGCTCTCAGCAGCCATTACTGTCACACTCTGCACACACACACACACACACACACACACACACACACACACACACACACACACACACACACACACTACAGCCTCATGTGTATACGCAGCCAATAACATGTCCCTGTCCTTCACTGTCTCTGCATGTCCACAGGAAACGTCTCTTGTCTTCAGCCCTCGACTCTCTTCTCTTTAATGTTCAAAAGGGGAGGGTGATGTGAGGGGTATTCAGCTGCAATATTCAACTTCACCACTATATGTCACTAAATTCTACACACTACACCTTTAAACTGAATTTACTAAACCGACAACCAGTGGTTTGTGGACATGTGAGACAGAGCTGACGTCCCGACCACACGTTTTTAAACAGATTGTTTGCGTGGTATCAAGGTCCCGCCCATTAACACTTTCAACCAATCAGGAGTCAGTCTACGCCTGTTTTTATATCATCAAAAAACAAACTGATCAGAAACACTTGAACAAACATCAGTGAGATAAGAACGACCTGAAATGACAGAAACATCTCTGACAAACATTTATTTAATGTCTACTATTAGTTTGTTCCATGTCCCATCTACCAACATGGAGGAGGTTTATGACCTGTACTGCAGCCAGGCACCAGGGGGCGGTCTTGAGCATGTGGCTGCACTGCTGTCATGTCGTCCGTATCATTAATATTCAGTCTAATGTTGTTGGAGCAGCGTAGTGAAACCTGGACGTGTTTTAATTTCATCGGCTCTGACTCTGCTTTAGATTTTAGACACAGATCGATGCAGAGCTGAGTGAGTGGGGACATTAAACGTGCACATTAAACGTGCACATTAAACGTGCACATTAAACGTGCACACGCTGTTGTGATGCAGAGAGGCAGGTGAACTACAGCAGGTCTGAGCTGCCCTGACAGACCAGTCAAGTGTTCTAATGCTGGTCAGTATCAGACGGTTCCACTGACTCAGAGTCAGCTCCAGTTCCAGCTGCTGTGTTGATGAGCAGCAGAGACGGAGGTGGGACGGAGCCTCTGGCTGCAGGCATCTTGTTCCCTGCTTTGTCCCCACTGTGGGACGGTGTAATGATCCGTCTTCTTTGTGCAGAGCAGTCTGCTCTTTAATAAACCCTCATCCCTCACTGTCCTCCACGGCCCAGCCTGTCACACTGAGGCCAGGGCCGAGGGCGTGGTGCAGAGACGAGGACCCAGCAGCGAGGGAAACCAGCACAGTGGAAACAGGAAGCTGATCTGATCCCTCACACGTCCACACCCCGCTCATCATCATCATCTTCATCGTCTCTGACATCATCAGTAAACGTTCATAAATCTGCTCAGAGATCAGAGGTTAGCAGGCGCTTGTCATGACAACAGAACCTGAACACACAATCACACACACACATCTTCAGCTTCACTGTCCACCAGCATCATTCAATGTGTGTGTTTGTGTGTGTGATGAATGGGGGAGGGTGTGGGGAATGGGAGTCATGTCTTTTTGCTTCAGGAGCCTAATGGGAAGATCAAGAGCTGGTGCTTATCTACCACACCTCCGTTAACCCCGACACACACACACGACCTTTCAATGACAGCCTGACAGTGATGAAGAGTGAATCCAGAAATATTACAACAAGTTACACAATCCATTGTGTTATTATTTAATGATTGGTCACAACGTTGGAGCAGCTCAGCTCGTCAGGCTGCAGATCTTTAATCTGAGCTTGTGAATCACTGACTTCAGTCGACATTGAGCTGCTCTGGAGCCCACAGAGCGGCACCATGAAGGACACGCTCACATGGGAGCAACACTCGCACCACCTTTTACACACTGGACTGAAAACCTGAAGCTCAGGGCTGATTCAAACCGTTTGGAGGCAGCGTCACACCAGAGTCTGACTGCTGTACCAGAGCATCGCACTCTGGTGTTCCTGACATGTTCCTGACATGTTCCTGACATGTTCTAGACATGTTCTAGAGGCTCTGTGAGAACACGTGACGTGAAACTGGAAGAACACAAATATCTCAGGATGAAGAAGAGGAGCCGTACACGTAGAAGACGAAGACGTCCACTTGGAAACACGAGGACATTCCAGAGCTTTTGTCAATGAGGGCCGACGTTTGTGTGTGTGCTGCTAAAACACACGCACACACACAGACACACACACACACAGACACACACACTCACATGAAGTAAATCCTATTTCCTGCTGCTCTCCTCAGCACAAACCAGATTTGCTTGATGTGCAGCCAGAAAAAGACCCCACATCACTGCACGCTCAGACACACACACACAGACACACACACACAGACACACGCACACACACACACACACAGACACACACACACAGACACACAGACACACGCACACACACACACAGACACACGCACACACACACACACACACCATTGTGTGCATTAGGAAGCTCTTCTCCTGCCTCCTCCTCCACACTGATGAGTCTCCACTGATCTACTGTGTGTGTGTTTATAACATGTCTATGCTTGTGAGGACGTTTTGTCTGCTCAGGTCTGTTCTACGTTGGGTTTCATGTCCTCACATCTCTATGAAGACACACGTGTGTGGTGTTGTGAGTCTTGATTGGTTGACACCAGATCGATTAATGAAGTAATCCCAGTGGTTCCTGGAGAAGCTTCACTGGGACTCGGAGACGGTTTTTAATGGGACGTCTCTCACGTCTGATTCGTGTGACGGAGAAGGAGAAGCAGCTGTGAGGAGACAGAGCGTCGGCCATCAACACACAGCTGGTGACTCTCACCCCCCCCCCCCCCCCCCCGAGGAGGTGCCTGTCACACTGTGTGTCCAGCCTCTGAATCAGAGACTTGTGTAAACTGCTCTCGTTTCAGTCTGAGAACTCTGAGGTTTGTGTTTCATTCTGACAGTTTAACAATGAGCAGCACTCACGGCTTTATGCTCTGTTTGACTCTAAATGAATGATATTTATTATAATATAATTATAATATAACAACATTATGTTACTTCAGCATCGGCTTCACTCTTCAAACCCAAAGTGTGTTTTTATAAATGGGAGGTTTCTGTCCCCACAACGTGATGGAGACCTGACTCACACTCACGTCGTCCTGGTTGAGCTGCAGCGTGGGGTCAGTGAACGTCAGTGAGGAGGCAGGATGGGAGAAAGACACGAGGACCAAGGATGATCTCATTACAGGAGCTAACGGCTGCTTCTCTTCACTCAATGCAACAAACACACTAAACATCAGCACAGCAGCAGGAGACAGGAAGTCGCTCTCTCTCTTTCCGGTGCAGCTCATCAGCCCGATTCTCCACCAACCACCGCGCAGGCCTGCAGCAAAGATGGCAGGTTCCGCTCTGCAGCCGCCGCAGACGACCCCTCGGCCACATGACCTCGGCAGGAGCCAGTGGGCGGAGCCAGTGGGCGGAGCCACCGGGGGAGCTGCTGCAGTGAAACCACAACGACAGTCTGTTTCCCTCCAGACAACAGAGGCTGTCGCTGACAACGACGACGGTGATGAAGATGAAGATGATGAAGACGATGATGAAGATGAAGATGATGATGATGATGATGAAGATGATGATGATGATGATGTAGATGCTGAAGAATAGTGGAGTCAGTGTTTCTGCTCGATGATCAGCTGAGCTCAAACTATTCATTGATTAGTTGAAGTTGAAGTTGATGGATGTTTGTTGGTGATGAAGATACAGATTCATCAGTTCTGACTCTGATTGTCACATCAGCACCAGAGTCAGTGACTCTGTGGTTCAGAGCTTCAGACTCTTCAGCTCAGTCTGAACCCGAACATCAGGTGTGAACGGTTCCTCAGACCAGAAGAGGAGTTCTGGGTCTGGATCAATCTGAACCAGGTTCTGTTCCAGAGTCAAAACACTTTGTTGGAGAGTTTGAACTTTTGGACCAATCACAGGAAGTAGAGCATTAAACAATAGAAGAAGACCCCCCCCCCCCCCCCAGCAAATTACAATGTGAACAAACACATGAAGCTTCAGACTTTCAGAGGAAAGGTTCAGAGTCTGTGATGTAGATCTAGTTTATTGATATAATGATCCAGAGCATCAAATCTGAACATGACCAACAGCTGAGGGGTTGTCAAGGTGACGGGATAGGAAGGACATCATCCTCTTCTCCATCACCACCAGCAACCCCCTCCTCCTCCTCCTCCTCCTCCTCCTCCATCATCATCACCCGTCCTCCTCCTCCTCCTCCTCTTCCTCCTCCTCTTCCTCCTCCTCTCTGCAGACATCACACATCTCCTGCATCAGCTCAGTCTCACACTTTAGTTTTATTGGATTTAAATTTAAAACAGAAGAAGAATAAAACTCTTCATCTCTCGCTCCTGATTTATTCTTTTACTACGGAACCACTCCGACGGCGGTTGTGACACTTTGAACTGTTGGACAGAAGCGCGTGCGTGTGTCCTTACCCCCCCCCCCACACAGCCGCATAACATTAACTTAAACAGAGACTCCTTCACATGAAGCTTCATTGTGTCTGTGCGCCATGTGTGTGTGCGCGTGCGTTTGTGCGTGCTCGTGTGATGGAGGCTCTCGGGGAAATAAATCGCTTCTTACCGGAGGAGACGGAGGAGCGTCGGGCTGCAGCTCCGGACTCAGGCCGGTGATGGAGCTCCGGTGGTCGGTGAAGGTGGAGCTGATCCTCGCTCTCCGGTTCTCTCTCTCCGATCAGACACCGAGCACCGGGGGAGGACTGAACCCGGAGGCGCGTCACCGAGAGAGGGGGGGAGGAGAGAGATAGAGAGAAGTGGTGGGGGGGCAGAGAGAGAGAGAGGGAGGAGGGAGAGAGATAAAGAGAGAGAGAGAGGGGGGGGGGGAGAGAGAGAGACACAGAGAGAGAGAGACAGAGATAGAGAGAGAGAGAGAGAGAGAGAGAATGTGAGAGTGAGATATAGAGAGAGAGAGGGGGGGAGAGAGAGAGAGACACACAGAGAGAGAGAGACAGAGATAGAGAGAGACAGAGATAGAGAGAGAGGTGGGGGAGGGAGGGAAACACAGAGAGAGAGTGATAGAGAGTGAGGGAGTGACAGGAGACAGAGAGGGGGGGGCAGAGGATTAAGTGGTTATAGCATAGAACTAAATAAAACACTTTTCCTTTTTGATCTTTAAACTGAAACAATTAATCATTGTCTCTGAGGTTTCATGTCTCTATGGCAACAGTCATGTGATCGGATGATAGAGTGTTGTGTTGTTAACATGTAACACAAACGAATCAGCTGCACAACACGTCACTGGTGCAGTGTTAATTTTGGCAGCTATTTTTGATTTAGTCTTTTGACGAAAATGCATTTTAGTTTTAGTCACATTTAGTCATTTTTATACTTCTTAGTTTTAGTCTAGTTTTAGTCACATTTAATAGCCTCATTAAATCCTTTCTTCTCTTCTCAGGCCCAGGGACCCTGTGTTGTGTCTAAAACTGTAAAATAGTCCAGCTTGCAGTACTTAGGTTGTCCATTAGATATCCCTACCAACAAGGTCTATAGCAGGGGTCGGCCACCTTTACTTTCTTACTTTGCCCCCTCTTCCCCCAAATAAAATTGGTTGGAGTCGCAAAACATATTTGATAACAAAGCTAATAAAGTTTGATATAAAGTTAGAAATTAGTTTTCACACTAAGTGTGGAGAGTTTTAAAGAAGGCGTCACTTTGGACATTAGACCGAGCCGGGGTTTAATAATAATAGTTATTATTACAATTGCCACATTTATTACGTGCCACACACATGCAGGGGAGGAGCTCCAATGAGGAAGAGGTGAACAGACGACGCTGCAGTCAAACACTGAGGATTATGTTTATGATACAGTTCATTTGAAATATGTTACAGAACAAGTTCAACAGCCGGTTTGTTTCAGCAGAAGAACAAACTGAACTTCTGGAGACTCCCCCCCGAACCTGAGTGGGATCGACCCATACTTTCAGATCATTCAATTAAAGATCAATTTGAATTGAATTTCAGCCTGAGAATAATTTAAACTGTGTCCAACCAGAAACTCAGAAAATCAAGAAATCGGGACGGAGGCGAATGAAATCAATGTGATTCAAATGATCCAGAACATTGCCCCCCCACTGCCCTCTTCTGGATCCAGGCCCGAACACGTCACCATGATCCTGACGGTTGTTCCAGTTATTGATCCTACAAATACAACATTATACGATATTAAAATCACAAACCTCCTGTTACTGAGGCTTCAGGTGTTCCTGTGTGAACGCAAACAGGCTGACTCAACCAGGTCAGACTGACCTTTGACCTCAGTGTAGAAGGTGATGCTCCAAGTCTCCATTATAATCATTGGTGGTTTTCAGGAGTGGAACACGTGAAAGTAGACAAGTTGAGTTTTGTTGGTCCACCTGTGTGACTTGTTCGACTTGGTGACGTTACATAATAAAATCCACTGAGCCCTGAGGACATGAGGACATGAGGACATGAGGACTCTCAAGAAGATTTAACACATGAACTCTCAGCAGGTTGTCGGGTCCGACTCATTCACAACAACAGGAACACGTTCAGTTCATGTCTGAACATGTTCCAGTGGAGGATTAGCAGCAGCAGCTTCAAGCAGCAGCAGCAGTAACCTTGGCTGCAGAGCTGGCGGAGGGTCGTCCCAGAGGACAGCTGTGGCAGGAAAACACAAACACATCCTCTGAGGCTGCAGCAAAATGAAACACATGATGTTTGTCACATGACCTGGTGCATCTGACATGATCACATGACTCCAAATACCCACATACATGTAAGAGACATGTTTCCACCCTGAGTTTGTCTGCAGGCGTCTCCTCTCATCCTGCCTGTGAGGCCAAACTCTGGGCTCAGTCATCATCAGGTGGTCGCTGGTTGTTCCTCATGTCATATGTATGGTCATGATTTTTGTGTGTCTGTGTGTTGTTTGTTTAGAAAGTGTCAAGTTCTTCCTCAATGACAGAAGTGTGACTTAAGTCTGGTGAACTGGTCATGTGAGGCCCCCTGCTGGTGGTGGAGAGACGTTACTGCCAACAGGGTCAATGAGCTGGAACATTAGAATCAATAACTAATAAGAGTAGAAGTAAAAACATCAACTGAAGTGAACTCAAAGTTAAATATCACTTCAATGATAATGCTTAGTGTATTTTTTCAAGCACCCATTACATTTTTTTATTTGAAATCCCTCTGATTTATATTAATTATAAATCTTTATATCGAGGACCTTCACCTGAGGAGCTTCCAGTGTGGGCGGAGCTGACATAGTGACGTCATCGAGAAGTTCCGCCTCAGCTGAAGTTAAAACAGGAAGTTTGGAGTCAGAAGATCAAGGTTTGTTATTGACTCGATTCACTTTTAATACTTCTTCATCTACTACTTCCTGTCTTTCTCTCTCTCTCTCTCTCTGTCTGTCTCTCTCTCTCTCTCTGTCTGTCTCTCTGTCTCTCTGTCTCTCTCTCTGTCTGTCTCTCTCTGTCTGTCTCTCTCTGTCTGTCTCTCTCTCTCTCTGTGTCAGCGGAGAGACACCATGTCTCACGTCGTCCTGCTGGACCTCGTGCACGGCTGCTGTCACACACTCGTCGCCGGCTCGTCCCCGGACTCGCACGTGTTTGTGTTGTGCACGAAACGTTACCGCGAGAAGGGACACGCGCTTCCGAGCTGGTGCGGGAGCGCGCAGGTGCTCGCGAGCGGCTCCACCGCGGAAAGTTTGTTCCGGCTCAAAAAGATTGTGGACGAGCTGCGCGTGACTTCCGTGACAGTGCACACGAGCCCGCGTGGCCGCGACGCGCTGCCTCGATATCTGAAGCTGCTGTTCACGGCCGTGTACACGTTCCAGTACAGAGTGACGTCACAGGACAACCTCACCTGCCAGAGCTGCACAAGCTCCGCCCACACGGACCCACCTGCTGAAGGCTTGAAAGAAAGAGAAGGAAAAGAAGGGGAGGAGGAGGAGGAAGAGGAGCAGGAGGAGGAGTGGAAGTTTCTGCAGCAGCTTCCTGCTCTGAAGGGACAGATGACGGTGCTGACGTCATCGCTGATCCCAGGTCAGTTTATTAAACAAACTATAACTCATCGTGTGTTTTATTACTGAATTAACGTGAATCCGCGGCTCTCTGTCCGTCAGACGTCTTCGGTCATGGGTTCAGTACCCGCAGAGGGGGCGTGTCCGACCTCCCGACCCTGTCCTCCTTGAATCTGTTCAGCAGCAGCAGGAGGCGGGACCCCGTCGCCGTGGTGATGGAAAACAGACGCCGATTGGGCCTCCACGCCGGGTTCCACCCACTTCCACTCCGCCTGGTGCAGGTAGCTGAGTCTTCACACGTCACATGATCAGGGCGAAGGCTGCACGTTGATCTGAATCACCGAGTCTCCTGCAGGTCGACCACGGCAGCGACGTGTGGGTCGTGGGCAGCGCCGAGCCCGAGAGCTACGACGGGATGGTGACCAATCAGACGGGGGTGGTGTTAGCCGCTCCGGGAGCCGACTGCATGCCCCTCCTGTTTGCTGATCCTGTGTCAAAGGTCATTGGAGCCGCTCACGCAGGTGAACATTTCAGTCGTGTCTCTGATGTTCTGCCTGCGGGGGGCGCTGGAGAGGCACCTGATTAGTTTCTTGTTGTGTGGTCAGAAGTTGTCGTGACCAACACGTTAACTCTACACACAAACCGGTTGTATCGTCAGCGTAAACTTCATAAACGTGTTCCTGAAGAAAGGATTTGTTTTTAGTGAACAATCATTTGTCTCAGGTCTATAATGTCATTAAAGCCTCGAGTTGTGTTTTTGAGCTTGTAGCGCCCCCTAGAGGCAGAATATATTTATATTTGATCACTCAAAGTTAGCTTTGTGGTCTAGCAGCACAACACAGCGTGTGTAGTTATGACAAGAGATCATTTACATAAGGGTATTAGATTATTAACCAAAACATAGATGTGTCAGTTTCAGCGCCACCATGAGGTCACTGCTGTAATTTTGGTGCTTTATGTCCGATGTTTCACTGACTTGATACAATATAAAATAATCTGTCAGTAATATTATTATTATTATTGTTGTCGGTGTGATGTTATTGTCTTGATCATTTTCTTCTCGTCGTCCAGGTTGGAAAGGGACTCTGATGGGGGTTGCCATGGCAACAGTGCAGGCCATGGTGAAGGAGTTCGGTTGTCGGGTCAACGACATCGTGGTGGCGGTGGGACCGTCGGTGGGGGGGTGCTGCTTCACCCTGGAGAGGCAGCAGGCGCTGGACTTCATCAGCATCCATCCTGAATGTGTCCCTGACCCGGGGCTGGACAGACCACACGTCAACATCCGCCTCGCCACCAGGTGAGTACGACCGAGCGCCGGGTCGAGTGTGAGGTCAGATTAGAGTGGGAGGTCGGATTACTGGAGTGTTAGGTCAGATTAGAGTGGGAGGTCGGATTAGAGTGGGAGGTCAGATTACTGGAGGGTTAGGTCAGATCACTGGAGTGTGAGGTCAGATTACTGGAGTGTGAGGTCAGATTAGAGTGGGAGGTCGGATTACTGGAGTGTTAGGTCAGATTACTGGAGTGTGAGGTCAGATCACTGGAGTGTGAGGTCAGATTACTGGAGTGTGAGGTCAGATCACTGGAGTGTGAGGTCGGATTACTGGAGTGTGAGGTCGGATTACTAGAGTGTGAGGTCAGATTACTAGAGTGTGAGGTCAGATTACTGGAGTGTGAGGTCAGATCACTGGAGTGTGAGGTCAGATTACTGGAGTGTGAGGTCGGATTACTAGAGTGTGAGGTCAGATTACTGGAGTGTGAGGTCAGATCACTGGAGTGTGAGGTCAGATTACTGGAGTGTGAGGTCGGATTACTAGAGTGTGAGGTCAGATTACTGGAGTGTGAGGTCAGATCACTGGAGTGTGAGGTCGGATTACTGGAGTGTGAGGTCGGATTACTAGAGTGTGAGGTCAGATTACTAGAGTGTGAGGTCAGATTACTGGAGTGTGAGGTCAGATCACTGGAGTGTGAGGTCAGATTACTGGAGTGTGAGGTCGGATTACTAGAGTGTGAGGTCAGATTACTGGAGTGTGAGGTCGGATTACTAGATTGTGAGGTCGGATTACTAGAGTGTGAGGTCAGATTACTGGAGTGTGAGGTCAGATTACTGGAGTGTTAGGTCAGATTACTGGAGTGTGAGGTCGGATTACTAGAGTGTGAGGTCGGATTACTAGAGTGTGAGGTCAGATTACTGGAGTGTTAGGTCAGATCACTGGAGTGTGAGGTCAGATTACTGGAGTGTTGGGTCAGATTACTGGAGTGTGAGGTCAGATTACTGGAGTGTTGGGTCAGATTACTGGAGTGTGAGGTCAGATTACTGGAGTGTTGGGTCAGATTACTGGAGCGTGAGGTCAGATTACTGGAGTGTTAGGTCAGATCACTGGAGGGTGAGGTCAGATTACTGGAGTGTTGGGTCAGATTACTGGAGTGTGAGGTCAGATCACTGGAGTGTGAGGTCAGATCACTGGAGTGTGAGGTCAGATTACTGGAGTGTGAGGTCAGATCACTGGAGTGTGAGGTCAGATCACTGGAGTGTGAGGTCAGATTACTGGAGTGTGAGGTCAGATCACTGGAGTGAGGTCAGATTAGATGTGGATTAGGTCAGATTACTGGAGTGTCAGGTCAGATTAGAGGTGAATGTTGTGAGCTGTTCACTGAATCTTACTTCCTGCCTCAGACTCCTCCTCCAGAGAGGCGGGATCCTGCCTGAACACATACATGACGACTCGGTGACGGACAGGCCCTGTGTCACGCCCTGCACTTCCTGTCACCCTGAACTCTTCTTCTCCCACGTCAGAGACGGACCCGACTTCGGGACACAGGTGGGCTTCCTGTGGATCAGAGAGTCCAACCCACAGGAGGCTCGTCCCTCACAGGCACTGGAGGACGGACCGAGTCCCCACACCAGTTAGGATTTAATCATACGTTGACTGAAATCCTGTTTCCTATGTGAATAATGACTTTGTTCAGTCTGCTGAACAATTTGTATTTTGTGTTCCACTGATTAGAATCATTAATAAATGTTTCTGTTAACTCTTCAGATGACTGGATCTTATTTAACAGAAGATTTCAAATCAGCAGCTTCTCTTGATGACGAGCGGCTGAGAACAAACGGTCGACGCTGTCACTTTAAATCCATTTCTGAGGAACATGTGAGGAACACATGGGGAACATGTCAGGACTTCAGTGTGTTTCTAAACCGATATACAAATATTTTTATAAATATGTTGTTTTTTTTTAAGACAAAAACTAATCTCTGGGTTACAGACTTCATTTATTTTTTGTGATTTGTCTTAAAAGCCCTTTCCTAAAAAACAGAGGGTTAGGATTAGCAGGAACAGAATTAAGACAGAGATCCACTGAAGGAGTCTCAGAACGGCCTGAATAAACATCTGGGGTTTTAATAAAACTTCTACCAAAGCTGAATCTAAAATCTTCATCACATGGAAACTTTCAAGACAGAAGAATAAATAAAAACAGTTTCAGGTGAATTTCTCCTATAAATAAAAAACACGAGGTGAATCTACTGCAGACGACTGACACATGAATCATAAACTGTAAACATCAAACTAATGTTTTAAAATCTGTTTGATCGACGCTCATCTTCACATTAGAGCAGATCTCAGAAATCTCACAGTTTTCATCCAATCACGTTAAGACCTGAACTTCAGCTTAGTCGTAACCAGTAAATAAAGAGGAAAGACATGACGACTCTAAAGTCTCCATCGCCCCCTGGTGGCTGGCTACAGCACATTCCCAGAAACCCTCCTCATCCATGTTAGCAGATGGGACATGGACCTGATTAAGGAAAATCAAAGTGGACGTTAAATAGATGGTTTCTGTCGTTCTTGTCTCTCTGATGTTTGTTCAAGTTATTTGATCATATAAAAACAGGCTGAGACGTCATGATTGACAGCTGAGACTGACTCCTGATTGATTGAGAGCATGTGTGGGCGGGACCTCAACACCACGGCTGCACAATCACTATACTGCACTGACTGAGTGTAAATGACGTTATCACCACAAGGTGGCAGCGTTTGTCTCTGAGATGTTTGAGCTTCATTCTTACGGGAGGAAGTGGAGACGTGTCTTCATCTTTGTTTACAGCCAAGGAGTCGACCTCCCTCACACAGATCACACTTTAGCTTTCATTCACATCAGATTCTTTAAACAAACATGATCTGGACAAACCTACATTGTACAAACATTAAATTACATAATTTTGGTTTGTTCTTTTTCAAAGTAAAATAAAATCCTCGACAGGACCTAAGAAGCATTGCTGTTGTCTTTGTACGACGTTTAAAATAAATCACAGCTGACGGATCACCGGCAGCCGTCCGGTCTCCACTGAGCTGCCACAGATTGATCCCGTTTGTCTTTATTAGCAAAAGTAGAGACAGATTTAGTCTCATGTGACTCATCAGGAGGAGGCTGGGATCCTGGTGGGCCTCCTTCACCCCACCCGGCTCTAAAAGACACCAAAGTGTTGTATAAATATTAATACAGAACGCGTTGTCTGGCTATAAGATCATGTAAATTGAAAAAGAAACGTTATCTCTTGCTGCCACCAGGGGTCAGTAAACTCCTATTGTTCCATTTAGAAGAACAAGAAGTTCTTTAAGCTTCAGAAAGAACACGTGTGACTGTTTCACACCTAAACTCCGGTGAGTCCCTCAGTCCAAACGTGTCCATGTCCTCCTGGTTTGTGGGGACTGGAGCCGGAGCCTCCTGATCTTCAGCGACTCCACGCACGTGAAGCTTAAACATCATTTTCTGAAGCACGAGGACCTGGAGCTGAAGTGGAGCTTCTTGGAGTGAATTGGTCGTTACTTCTGATTTGGGACCAAAACTAAACGAACAGCAAGTGTCGAGCAGAAGAAATGAACCTGAAGAGAAACAGAACCGGAGCTTCAGCACAGAGACGTGTGACCGAGGGAGGAACGTCTTCCTCTCGCTTCGGAGAAGAGGGACTGAAAGATGTCCAGAGGGAGGAATGATGGAGAAAAAGAAACGGATAAAGAATGAAAGGATGAGGGAACAGCTGCCTCAGTGTTAATCAGCTGCAGTGGCACAGCAGCAGTCCAGCCACTAGGGGGAGCAGGTTGAGCAGCAGGAGCCACAGAGTGATGGCCAGACCTGGAGAACTGGAGCACGGGTCTGAAACAACAACAGAACAAACTTCACTCTCCAGATTCACTCAGTCTAAGAAAAACGAGACAAACTACCACATCCTCTTCATCTCTTCTCTCTTGTGTTCGTCCGATGACGCGTCTCAGCTGCTTGGACTTTAACAATAATTCAAACGTGTGTTTTCTACCAAACTTCTTACGACAAAACATCTCAATGTTTGTGTCTTGGTATTAAATTATGATTTAATAAAGACATCACTCAAAGGCTGCTCGAGGAAACTTTCAGCTGGTGTGAGGAGAGGAGAAGCCACACTGACCAATGGGGTCGCTCCTGGAGGCGTTGACGGGCGGGAGCTGGTTGGGGGGGGGGCAGTCGTCACAGAAGTCGGAGCAGGCGGGACAGACGAGGACGCCGTTGTAAACCCAGCCGTGGACTCGGACGCTGACGCTCAGCAGCTGAGCTGTACGCACGCAGAGGAAGGATCGGTCCTGAACCAGCACCGTCAGGCCCTGAGCCGAGCACCACACCTGCAGCGCACACACACACACAACACACAACACACACACACACACACACACACACATACTAGAGATGAATCTTTCTTCCCTGTACTGGTTTGTCTCCACCAACCAGCTTCACCAGTGACATCTAATCAGTCCCAGCAAACATCTGTATTAAATGTGAAGAAACTCCCTCATGATGATCTTAAGATTTCATGTGAACAAGAATAAGACGGACAACCTGAAAAAAAAATTCGAGTCATCACTGTTTCTTTTCTCACATCGATGAAATGAAATGACCTCGTGTGAATGTGTCAGACTGTCTCACTTGGTTTGGACCAATCAGAAAAGGACCTTCAGATGAGGGCGTGTCTAAGGACATAAACTTTATTTCAATCAGGATTATTTAACAGACCTGAACTTTTCCAAACATCTCTCATGTGCTTCTGTTAGAAATAAAAAGTCCAGTTATGATGATTTGTTAAATAAACTGTTGGTGAAACTGATTTTACTGTGAAATGTGGACTTTGGTTAAAAACTGTGATGAACATGTGACTGTCTCCAGCACCTTGTAGCATCCGGAGCCCCAGTCCGGGTACGTCATCTTCCTCGTGCACTGCTCCATGACGAAGGCCGACTTCTGGTTCAGACACACAGAGTCCGGTCCGTACTGCTCCGCTCCGTAGTTCCTCCACCAGTCTGAAAACACACGGTGGTGAGAGAAGAACTGGGCCACAGCTTCAACTGAGTCTCCCTGGTGGAGCTGTCGGTACCTGGCTGGTTCTCCGACACGCGGCAGTACGAGTTCCTCTGGTACTCTCCACTCAGGTGCCAACTGAACTCCTGACTGAACGGACAGAAGTCAGCGATCTCCACCGCCCCCCCGAAGAACGACAGCTGATCGGGAGCCACGTCAGGGATCTGCTCAAAATACTGTACACACACACACACTGTGTTTCACCACTGTTCTACTGTCTGTCATCAAGCTGTGTGTGTGTGTGTGTGTGTGTGTGTGTGTGTGTGTGTGTGTGTGTACCTGGTAGTCCAGCGGCAGCTCCTGCTCGTACCTCTGCAGGTTACACACGGCCACAGCGAGCTGGTCCTGTCTGCAGGTGAGCTGCAGAGGAGACGCTCGGACCGTGTCACAGAACGGAGACACAGCGTGACGTCTGCAGCCACAAACACAAACATCAAACCTATGAATCAGGTTTTTATTACATGTTTGGATTCATAAAGCACAGCTGGGATTTCCGTGTGCGATACACTGGGCTTCAACAGACTGAGTTAAAGGACTGGAGTGGGTTTGATGCTGTGAAAACTTGTCCTGTCGTCACCTTTGTCTCTGTCTGTCCATCCAGAACTTGCAGCTCTTCATGACAAAGTCACAGCCGAGGCCGCGGCCCCAGTCCAGCCTCTGAGCCAGGCTGTAGTTGGCCCGGTACCAGCCGCTGTCCTCCATGATGGCCAGCGTCAGCCGAGAAAACACACGGTTCTGGGTGTGGGAGCCCGTCATGGCCTCGTTCTGAGGGAGAGCGAGAAGATGGTAAAGACAAAAGGAGAGAGAGCTGAAATGTTGCCGACCACAGAGACAAGGTGTTCACCTCCAGGAGCCTCTTCTCCCAGTGGTTCAGCTCAGTCCCAGTTCCACCCTGGTTCTCCAGCTCCATCCCTTCCAGGATGGGACAGTTAAAATGTCTCCTCGCCTCCGCCTGCGGCCACAGAGACAAACTCACATCAGCTGGAAACACAACTGAACCCGAGCGTCAGTGGGAACAAGTCACACAATGTGATTCTCACCACAACACGGGGAGTGACCAGGACGTGGACCTGGTGTCGCACCATCACTCCTCCTCTGATGTCCCACAGTCTGCTCACTGTCCTGATCACCGCCTCGCTCCACTGGTACAAGCCCAGGCTGAGTCCAACACACACAGACACACACAGACACACACAGACACACACACAGAGACACACAGGTTTGAAGTTAGCAGCAGCTGTAGGACGACTCTCAACAGGACGAGAGGTGGACTCGTGGGTCCTCACCTCTCGTTGAAGGCCGGCAGGCCGCTGGCGAAGCGGGGGGTCAGAGGTTTGCCCTCGTCGTCGTGGTAGAAGGCGAACAGACCGGCTGAGAACCCCTGGTGGACAGAGGAGGAAGTTCAGTGGCTCTGTTTACGTCCTCAGGTACTCAGGTACTTCTCACATTACTGCCCTGCATATATGTGTATTCTCTATTCTACTCTGTATGTGCATGGTTTTTATATATAAAAAAAACGACAACATGAGGTAAACTGATCACCTGATGAGATCAGAGCCGGCAGGTCACATGGCAGGTGCTTACTTTAACTCAAGTAGAAGGTTAATGTGGTCATGTTGTACTACAGTTCTTCTAGAGTAAGAGCTCAGGTTGTTATTCCCCAGCTGCTCTTTAGGAGCATGTTGTGTCTATTAGTCATTAAAAACATCTTATTAAAGGTCAGTCAGCGTTAAGAAACCAACGTGTTAACATCTGGTTCTTCACTTACACACATCACATCAGATTCAAAAAGAGAGAAGTGCGTCTGCACTGACCAGAGCGTGAATGATCTCGTGTTTGACGGTGGAGAGCATCCCCTCGAACTCCTGAGGCTGAGACGAGGTCATGGCAGGACACAGGTTGGCGTAGCCTGCTATAGGTCTGACACACACACACACACACACACACACACACACACACACACACACACACACACACACACACACACACACACACACACACACACACACACACACACACACACTTAGAAACATCCTCAAACAGAAACGATTTACCGACTGGAACAAAAGTCTAAGTCGAGGAACCCCCCCCCTCACCTGTCCAGCTCCGCCTCCAGCTGGCAGTAGGCAGCGTAGGCCACGATGTTCTCCTGTCCGCAGCGCTCGGTGGTGACGCCGCTGACGTACAACACGAAGTCAGACCCCTCCACCCCGGGGCCGTCGGGGGGGCCGGAGGGGCCACAGGACTTCCCAGACTCACTGCACACTTTACATTGCTAAGAGGGGATAGACAAAGGAAACTTTATGAGCTCCTGTCATTGTTGTTTCCTTCTTTAACTCCTCCTCCTCCTTCGCCTCCTTCTGTCTATCTCCCCAGCTGCCTCTCTGTCCTTTCTGTCCTCCCCCCTCTTCACCATATCTACGCAATAAAGGAACAGTATCAAGGATAATGACAATTAATGCAATTAGAATTAGCATCAAAGCTCCTCAGCACAGACTCACTCAGCTGCTAGCATGTGTGCAATCTCTTAGGTTCATCCACACGACTACGTTCCAGTTGAAACGTGTCTCTGCTGCTTCGTTTGCACCTGGCGTCCAAACTACTGAGACTTTAGAGCCTCTGTTTTATCTGGACGAACAGACACTGAGACTTTTGTATACGCCTCTTGTCACATTGTCCCTCATCTGACCTGCAGGTGGTGCTGTGGCACCACGACGGGGCCGCACCGGGTCACGTCTGCACAGGCGTCCTGGCAGTAGCGATGAGGGTCATCTCTCTTCCTCAGGTACTGGTTGGTGGAACATTGTCTTGAGACGCCACAGAGAAATCACACGTTAAGTCAGAACAGCCACCTACTCACTGGAGCTACATCCCATAATCAAACACAGATTCAGTGGAACGAGTCTGTTTACACTGACACTTGCTAATGAAGCACAAATCTCTCCCTTTGATTGGTTGTTGCGTGTGGGCTCGTACCTGCTGAGCAGCACAGGCCCCGCCCTCTGCCTCACACTGAACACCCTCTGCAGGAAGTCGATGGCCTGAGGAAACAGCTGATCCTGAGGACACACACACACAGTTATACATCCGATCACAATACTGAGTCAACGTGCACTTACACAGTATCTGTATGACATCACAAGTGAACAGTATTTATTTTAACCTCCATTGCTACTTCTATTGTTAATATTACTCTTCATATTCCTGTTCTGTCGGACTAGAAGCCAAAAGCTCGAAGGGACAGAATGAATCAACACGTGTGACGAAGGAAAGAGTTTGAGAAGCGAAAACCTCCAAGATCTCCGGCGTGGCTCACCTTCACCAGTCTCCTCTTGTCTGCAGGAAGCCTGTGGACAGAAAGAGGACATGAGCTGGAGACAGAAGACAGAAGACATCCCACTGGGGTCACAGGGGAAATGCAAACTCTCCTGCTGCAGCAGGTTTAATGGGGTCTGTAGATCGGTTACTGTCCCACATGTGTCTCTGGTGTCCTGTGTACTGTCATGTGGCTTCAGCGGAGATGCAGGACTCACTGGTCAACGCTGTAGTCGTAGATGATCTTGATCTTCAGCTGAAGGTCGTCAGGAGAGCTTCTCTTGGTCAAGCGCTCAGGCTTCAGGTAAACATGGTGGACGACCTGGGTCGACAGAGAGATTCACAGAGATATGACTTCTGGATATTACAACCTTTCAATCGTAGAAGGTTCAACAATACACACTGAATACAAACTGTACATTTATATACATGTACACTTTAAACACAGAAACATCAGTGATGACTGTAAAGTTTGTTAAGTTAGAGGTTTTCAATCAGAAACTTCATACACAACAAATGTGTTTACAAAGTTTATTTTGAAAGGATCTCCCCGGAAGTGTTCTCTCCGTTGTTGCTAGGGAAACAGGGGCTGAAGATGGCCGTTAAAGAGACAGCGTCTTCCTGTTAGCATGTTAGCCTGAATGCTAACGGCACCAGAACAGGCTCGGTTCTTTCACTGAAACACGAACATGTCCCTCGGGTTCACTTCGCGGAGCAGCGACCCGGCGGCCAGCGGAGCCCGGGTGGAGCTAAGCTAGCGGAGCAGGTCTCACCTGGTCCGGAGCGGGGACTCGGTGCTGGCAGGTCCCGGAGCAGCTCACGGTCACAGCCAGCAGGGACAGGACGAGGACCCGGCCGAGCTCCATCCTCCGTCCGGCCCGAGGAGCGCGGCTCGGCCGCCCGCAGTCAACTGGGCCTCCGCCGGTCCGGTCCCCTCCGGACTCGAGCCTCTCATCGCTCGATGAGTGAATCAGGACATTGTCTCCCCCCGCGAACAGCGTCTCAACCCGGGGCGAGAGACGGCAGCAGCGGCCGGTAGAGGGCCGGGTCCAGGGGAAGTGTCCGGTAACAGCCCGGTAACAGCCCGGTAACAGTCCGGTAACAGCGGCTACGGTAACAGCAGATCCGGTCCCGGAGGATGTTCCTGAATCAGCTGAGAGCACCGGCACCGAAGATCGTCTCTCACTCAGACCTCTCACTCCCACCGCGTAGAGCGAGGAGGCGGACCGCTCCAAAGATCTTCTGTGAACAGGAGGACTCACTCAGAGAAGAAGAGCACCCTCTATAACAGATTGGTGAGGGACGTGCAGTTAGTAGGTTCTGCCACTGGGGGGCGTCCTCACTGAACTAAAAGTTCATTTAACAGTATGATTCACATACAGATGACATAACTTTTGTGTATGGATTTAATTTATTATGAATAAAAAATGAAATGGAATTAGTGTTTTAACTGATCTGTAAGACCGTGTAGTGAACATGATCCAAACCACATCCACACACTTCTTCTTCTTCTGTGTATTGGGGCTGGAACCAACGTCCAGGTGCATTACTGCCACAAACTGCTGTACCCCCCCCCCCCCTCTCTTTGTGGAGCCTGAGTTTTGTGTGTCTGTCTTCAGGCTGGTTTGTGAATGGACATGTGTGTCCTGTTCCCACGCTCTGACCCTCAGACACTGTAAACTGATTAAAGTGACGTGAGAGCGTCAGCATGTGATTGGCTGAGCCGGATCCCGTCTAAGTGAAGACTGAGCCTCTCTGATGTCTCAGCGACTCATGAAAGACGTCTCTCAGTTTGTCTGATTAACTCAAATCTTCCTTTTCCTGCTTCTGTCTTTGACCGCAGTCATAACCTGCACGTTCTGGTTTGGTAGCTGAGTTGAGGTCAGTGGGCTGCAGAGACGTCAGGAAGTCAACAGACACTGACGGTTTGGTCCATGTCCCGTCTGTTAACATGGAAGTTGCAGAAGTTTCACAGAACAGCAGCCTCATAGGCCCGGCTCAACAAGGTCAAAGGTGATAAGAGTCGACTCCTTCAGATCAGGAGGTCCAAACAGCATCAACACAACATTAGGATTTAGAACTTCAATGTTGAGGCAAAACTACTGCTGCTTAAAAAAGATCTACAACATCCAAAAGGAAATATCCAATGAGGAGGTGCAGAGGAGAACAGGCTGTAAGAACTTGTGCTGAGAGTTGAACACAACATCTCTGATGTGCGACTTCGACAGTTGGTCCTTCCATTGTAATTACTTGGACCTTTGTTGTGGAGAAAATGAGTCATGTCATATAGAACACCCCCGCACCCCACCCCCACCCCGAGCATATTACAAAGTACTGGTAACCACGAGAACTTGTGTTTCAAACCAGTTCAAAGACATTGTTGTTAAGCTTTGGTGGTTTTCAGTTTCTCTTTCATTTGTTTCCTCTCTGAAGCTGAAAGAAGAAGTTTGTGGAAGTCACAGCTTCGTCCAGAGGAACAACACGCTGTCTGGATCAGAATAATAAACTGAGAATAACGTACAGAAGAAGAGTTTCCTCATCACGTCAGCAGCAGCAGCAGCGTTGAATTATTCCTCTGAACGTTGTGAAGATGATCAAATGTTCACGATTACAAGAAATATAAAGTATTTATTCATGTTTTCTTCCGATGTTTTAATTCAAACAATCTGAACTGTTGGTTTGCTGTGAAAACACTTTGTTGGATTGTTTGGACTTTTGGACAAATCACAGGAAGTAGAGACAGAATTAAACAGTAGAAGAAGAAGAAGAAGAGAAAGCAGCTGCAGTCTTCACCTCCGACGATATCATGTTTGAACCGACACAAGTGGACTTGTCACTGAATCCTTTGGACTGAACATGTAACTTAACGTTGTAAATTTATATTTATTACAAACAAACATTAAGAATCTGTGTTTTCCATCCAACAGAGTTTTGTGTGTCTCAGTCGTCAGAGCTGCTCATTGTGGGAACTGTTGGTTTCTCTATTATATTTAAGCTGTTGACCTAATTATGTAAAGAGCCTTGAGATCAGAAGGACATTGCTTTTCCATTTTTATATCACAGAAACAAAGCATTGGACTGTGGAGCCGGTTGTTCACCCGACCCAGGAGTCCTCCACAGGGCGGGGGGGGGCACGTCTGTCATGATGAGGATCACAGTCACAGAATTATACCGTCACACACACGGAGACCAGCTCCGATAAAACGACACACTTTCATACAACAGAAGAGTGTGAGTGTCTCTGCCAGCAGATTCAACACGAGGCCGGTTCCATCAGCACTCACAGCACAGACGCCTCTGTGGCGTCGCTCTGTGGCTGAGGGACCTGCAGGGAGGACGTGGACGAGGACTGGATCTGATCGTCTTCTGGCGTCTCTGAGTTCTTTTGTCTTTCTCCGTCCTTGTCTCTGTCTGCTTCTGGTGTCAGTTCCTCGTCCTCCTGCAGGGCGTTGAAGCGCTCCACCACACAGTCGGCCGTCAGTCGGGCCTCCGGGTCGTGATCCCAGCACTCGGTGATGGTGGAGCAGAAGACGTTCATCCCCTAGAGGACGCAGGACCAGAGTGAGACGGCAACATGTCAACCAAGTTGTCTGCAAACGTGTGTGTGTCTGCGTTTAAAGCAGCTGTTTGTGTGTCTGTCTCTGACCTGGTGCTGCGTCCAGGCCGCCGGGATGTCGGGTCGTCCTCGGTCCCTCAGCACCAGGTCCCTCATGCTGTCCACACACGGCTGCTCACAAACCCTGGAGCCAAACGCCGGCTCGTAGCTCTCCACCTCTGCACCAGCGCAACACACACACACACACACACACACACACACACACACACACACACACACACACACACACACACACACAGTGAAGCACGATGACTACAGCTCAATAAATTCAGACGTTTCCAGATAAGGTGATCTGTTGATGTTAATGTTAAAACATATTGAATGAAGCCGTCTTTATAAAAACTGAGGAAAGATGAACAACAAGTCTCTTCTTCTTCCCTCAGGATTCGGTCGGTTGCTCCTCATTAATTTGGTTTGATATCCTGGGACATAGAAGCTGGACATCCCGACCACGCTCCTGCTCTAACAGAGAAGCTCTTACCTCCGATGGCGTGGCAGCGGGAGGCCATCTCCCAGAGGACCAGCGCCATGGAGTAAACATCCATCTGTTTGAAGGCCTCCAGGTCCTCCAGGTTCACCCTGGACTCCAGCACCTCAGGAGCCATGTAACGAGCTGTCCCCACCTGGAAGGGACGGAACAGGGACGTCCAATCAAAGACAACCAGGACATCAAACACAAGTTCTGCCTCCTGAGCAACAACCAGACATCTTACCTGTCCACTGTTGGCGTAGTCGTCTACAGTGAGAGCGAGGTCCAATCGTAAGGCCAGACCGAAGTCACACAGGGCGCACTCCGTCCTGCTCTTCATCACGATGTTGCTGCTCTTCAGGTCCCGGTGGGCGACCGGCACCTGAAGAGCAGCACAGGGACGAGTTCAGGTCCAACTGAGGGCGGGACAGTTCTCCTCTCTCCCCCCCTTCCTCCTCCTCTCTCCTCCTCTCTCCTCCTCTCTCCTCCTCTCCCCTCTCCTCCTTCTCTCCTCCCCTCTCCTCCTCCTTCTCTCCTCTCCTCTCCTCTCCCCTCCTCCCCTCCTCCACTCCCCTCCTCTCCTCCTCCACTCCCCTCCTCCTCTCCTCCTCTCCTCTCCTCTCTCCTCCTCCTCTCTCCTCCCCTCCTCTCCTCTCCCCTCCTCTCCTCTCCTCCTCCTCTCTCCTCCCCTCCCCTCCTCCCCTCCTCCACTCCCCTCCTCCTCTCCTCCTCTCCTCTCCTCTCTCCTCCTCCTCTCTCCTCCCCTCCTCTCCTCTCCCCTCCTCCCCTCCTCCCCTCCTCGGCTCTCCCCTACTCCCCTCCTCCACTCCCCTCCTCTCCTCTCCCCTCCTCCCTCTCTCCTCCTCCTCTCTCCTCCCCTCCTCTCCTCTCCCCTCCTCCCCTCCTCCTCCTCCTTCTCCTCTTACCTTTGGAATCCCGCTGGGTGTGGTGTCACTGTGGAGATGAGCTAACCCTGTAGCAACGCTCACGGCCATGGCTACAAGCTCCTCCCAGCTCAGGATGTTATCTGTGATGAAGTCCTGGAGGTTCCCGAGGCTGTGATAGGCCAAAACCAGCCAGTACTTCCTGAGCGTGGGACCGGGCGGACCCCTCTCTTCAGCTGCCAGGAATCGAACCACGTTGCCATGCTCCAGTTTGGGGTCTGTGAAGATGAAGCACTCGTTTCTCCATGAGGCGTACTCTATGGCTGGGAACACCTTCACTGCCACGGTCTCATAGCTGTTGACCCCCCCCCTCACCCCCTGCAGCAGGCGGGCCCTCCACACCTCTGCGAAGCGGCCCTTCCCCACCAGGACCTCCAGTTGGATCGGCAGCGGCTCCGACAGCCGGCCGTGCCGATCTGCGAGGGCGCTGATGATGTCACTGTCAAACGATGCCACTTTGGCGTTGGAGTGATCCCCTTCACACCCGGGACCCGTCAGGCCTCCTGCACCATCGGCCCGAAAGAACTCCGGGGTGCGCTTGGTGCTCCAGTCGGGGCGTGCAGGAGGGCCGGGTTTGTCCGGGCGGTGTGTGCGGTAGAAGTAGAAGGCAGCAGTCGCCACGATGGCCACCAGGACCGGAGGAACCAGACTCACCACCACCACCGGGATCACGTCTTTACTCTGCAGCTTAAAGAAACCTGCAGCACCAGAGACACGTTACACATCCATCATCCATCATCCACCATCCATCATCCATCATCCATCATCCATCATCAGTCATCCATCATCCATCATCCATCATCAGTCATCCATCATCCACCATCCAACATCAGTCATCCATCATCCATCATCCACCATCAGTCATCCACCATCCACCATCCATCATCCATCATCCACCATCCATCATCAGTCATCCACCATCCATCATCCATCATCAGTCATCCATCATCCATCATCCATCATCAGTCATCCATCATCCATCATCAGTCATCCATCATCCACCATCCATCATCAGTCATCCATCATCCATCATCCATCATCAGTCATCCATCATCCATCATCCATCATCAGTCATCCACCATCCACCATCCATCATCAGTCATCCATCATCCATCATCCATCATCAGTCATCCATCATCCATCATCAGTCATCCATCATCCACCATCCATCATCAGTCATCCATCATCAGTCATCCACCATCCACCATCCACCATCCATCATCAGTCATCCATCATCCATCATCCATCATCAGTCATCCACCATCCATCATCCATCATCCATCATCCATTAACCACCATCCACCCCCCCCCCCTCACCATTGGCTCCCTTGTTGAAGATCAGTTTGTCGTTACACTCGTGTTCCCCCTGGCAGCCACAGACCATCATGGCTCCATCCTCAGTCGGCTGTGGGACCATGTGACATTCTCTGGAGGTGAAGTTCAGCAGCAGGGCGGGGTCCACGCCCTCTAGTGGCAGACTAGGCTGGTGACACATGGTGCTCACGGTCATTGTGTCGTTGCTCTTCCTCCTGAACAGATGAAAATCAAACTTGAATGTGGAGACGTTTTATTTCTTTAATGCAGCCGAGGAGAAAACATGACAGCTGATCTGAGAACGATCTCAACAGCGTAATGAACCAGATTCTCTACTCAGCTGCGTCTGATTACAAGTTAGCAGCTGACTCTAGATCTGCCTCTCGCTGAGCTCCCACTGTTCTTCTCTGGTGTTGAATGGATCCTTCACGTACACTTCATCGCCCCCTACTGGCCTGAGAGCTCGTAGCAGTCTGTGGGTTCTCATGAAACTCAATCACTTTGTTAGCGCTCGTGTTTACAGCCAACGAACTCTGACCTGAATGAACCAATGTCCTTCCGTCACTTCTCTCTTATCACTGGTTTCCAGCAGAGCACGGGGGGGGGGGGGCTGATGTGCACAGGAAATGAGAGGGTGCGGTGAGTGTGTGGTGGAGGGGCGTGTCCTGACCTAACCCTGTTATCCAAACAAAAGACTCAAGTTTCCACTCCTGAAGAAAGTTGTGGGTCAGTTACTTTGTTCTTAATTCAGTTCTTTATTTCGGAATTATTAAAGGGTGTACTTATTGATTCGGGGAAAATGTTAAATATTAAAAAGAATTTATTATGATCTCTGTTAAATTTGTGTTCCTACAAACCAACTTCTCAGTCGTAGAATAAAATTAGAATCCAATAAAATGAAATGGCTCCTGCTCTGACTCCATGAAAAGGTTCGAGTCCTCTCACCATATAGCGATGCAGATTTCATCGATGGCGGTGCAGAAGGACGAGAGGCTGCAGTTACTGGTGCAGACGCTGTCCTTGCACAGCGGACTGGACGCCTCGCACCACTTACACAGGTTGAAGCTCAGGTGGCTGAAGGACTGGACGCCAGCGGGGACACCTGAGGTATGAACGGAGACAATCAGGCAGAAGGACAAGATGAGGAGAGACAACATGAGACAAGATCAAAACAGCAGCAGGAGGTTCAAGTGACAACACATGGAAACAGACATGTACTTGTTGTGTTGTACTGTGGAGTCGTGTGTACAGAGCAGCTGTGAATCGGATGTCACTTTGTGTAACTATAATACTCAAGGTACTCAGATTGACTCTATAGCGCCTCCTGGAGCCATCGCTCAGAACTTTCCTTCAGTAAAGTTACAAGTCGATTCAGACAATCCTGATGAAAGTAGAGATCATTTAGATCAGGGAGGTTTAAACCTCAGTGTTTATCAATCAGCTGAAACTAAGAGTCTGAGTTAAAGAGTCTTCATGTCGCCGTCAGGAGGCCGACGTGTTTCTCCAGAAGACACAAAGTCCTGCACATGAACATCTCATGGAAACGGCCACAGAGATTCGGGTTCAACTCTTCATTCAAATATTAGCAGAGAACTAATGAGTGAGACTCTCGGGCTGGAACTCCTCTGCTCAGCGACAGGAAATGGGCGTGTCCCTCTGAAGCACGCCTCTGAAAACACACAACTCAACACTCCTCTTTGTTTTTCTGTTGTCGTGCATTTTAATATTTGTGTTTATCTACTATATGCTGTGTGTCTATGGTGTGTGCTTTTGTCTGTAGAGTACATCACACACACACACACACACGCACACACACACACACACACACACACACACACACACACACACACACACACACACACAGACACACAGAGCAGAAGTTGATCCAGATGTTTCTTCTAAACAGAGCTGGAGACAAAGGAGGATGACAAAATTAAAGAGCTGGAGGAGTGTGTGTTTGTGTGTGTGTGTGTGTGTGTACCATCATTGTGAGGACATTTTGTCTGGTCCTCACTACTTGGCCTATTTGAGGGTTGAGTCTTGTTTTTCGGGTTAGAATCCGGTTTCGGTTCGAGTCGGGGGAATGTATTGTGTCAACGAGTGTCCTCACTAAGATAGAAGTACAAACATGTGTGTGTGTGTGTGTGTCTCCAGGAATAAATTGAAGCCAGAAGTGAGCTGCTCTCTGAGCCAAGTTAGTATCCAACACTCCGCCCTCAAAGGCTCATGGGAAATCTCAGCACGACGAGCTGCTGGGAGGAGGAGGCCCTCCCTATTGCAACCACACTCACACACACACACAAACACACACATACACAAACACACACCAGATGATTTAAGATCAGCACATATTTGCATCAAGTATGAAGTGTGAGTTTTCTTTTGCTGTGTGTAAACCGGGTGTAAACGTTGCGTCTCCACTGTCAGAGCATTAACATGGTTAGCTTAGCATAAAGACTGGAAACAAGTGGAAACTGCTAGCCTAGTTTTGGTGAGGTGAAAATTGAACCTGTTTGATTGGTAACGTAAAAACACGACGACCACATCGCCAGTGTTGACAGAAAAATGATAAAGACAATAATACTCAGAAACTGATTACAGATCTCCCGACATGTTCCTCACACGTTCCTCACATGTTTCTGTCATAGTCCTCACATGTTCCTCACATGTTCCTCACATGTTCTGCAGGTTCTCTATGTGAGAACAAATGTCAGAGTCAGTGTCTCTGGACATGTTCTGGATCTTCTCCTGCAGCCTCCTGGTAACATGTGTGTAACATGTCAGAGTCCATGTGAGGAACCAGCAGGACAATGTGTGGAAGCTTCCCAGAGAGCGAGTGGACGTGTTGATGAGGTTTCTAACACGTGACGTGAAACTGAAGAACACAAACATCTCAGGATGAAGAAGAGGAGCCGTGTTGTTGTAAACAGCAACACTGATCTTTCCAGAGCAGAGTTTATACGTCATGTCCCGCCTCCTGCTGCTCTACAGGCTCCGCCCCTCTACCCAGGCTCCGCCTATGTTCCCACATGTTCCTGACAACCTGCTGCTGCTTCACACACACTAACTACACAACATGTCCAGAACCATCTGCTGCTGCTGAGATTTAAAAATCACTTATTGACATAAATGACAAACAGTCCTGAGTAGAAAGTGTCGTATAAAGAACTGATGCCTTTTATATATGGAACCACATCCTCAGCTGTGTTGATGAATAGAGTTTGGTCTGTGTGTGTGTGTGTGTGTGTGTGTGTGTGTGTGTGTGTGTGTGTGTGTGTGTGTGTCTGTGTGTGTGTGTGTGTGTGAGGCCACGTCACATCACTGTCGTCGCTTGCACAAATGAAAGTCTCACACATAAACACAACACACTCTTTCAGTGCCAGTCTCTGTCCTCTCCAACATCTCGAGACAACGCCAAGACGCCTGTGTGTGTGTGTCTGTGTGTGTGTGTGTGTGTTTGTGTGTGTGTGTAGCTATTTACAAAGACGACTCAGACGCACTCGCTCTTTGTTGGATGTGAGATAATCTTCTTTTCTCTCTCTGTCAGTTCATGAACAACAGGAGGTCAAAGCAGCTGATTAATATTCATCCACAGAAACTTCATCAGAACCTTAAAATACTACGTTGGTCTCCATGAAGTTCATCGAGTCCGAGCTGGACACAGACAAAGATCTGAGTCCACTGGGCTCCATCATTCTGAAGAGTTCACACATTCTGTTGACCTGAGTTCTTCATCCTGGATCCGCTTATGATCATAATCATAACAATCATAATAATCGTAATAATCATAATACTACTGTAAACATGAACAATTGAACCTACTCTACTGAACCGACACACACTGATCATTGATGCTTAAATAGTTAAATATTTAATTTGGCGAGCAGCATTTAAATGTTCTGGTTCTGTTTCTACTCAGAAATAAACAAACAAAACAAACAAACAAATAGTAATTATTGTATCACAGTATTGTTACTTGTATCATAGCAGTATTACTTGTATCGCAGTAGTATTACTTGTATTGCAGTACAGTTACTGCCTGTTGTAGTGACATGAAGGATCTAAATAGCGGATCTCTCCCCCGCTCCATCCCTCCTCCCCTCGGCCCCGGCCCCTCCGAACAGCTCCGGGGAGCAGAGACAGAAAAAGCCCGGAGATCGGGTCGCACTCACTGGCGGTCATGAGGACGAGGATCCCGGTCCAGAACGTCCGGCACCGAGCCATCGTCAGCGGGCAGAGCGAGCCGGAGAAGGACGCTGGGTCTCGGTCAGTCCGCGAGTCGGTGAGTCGGTCGGTCCCGAGCTCAGAGGGTCCAGATGTTTTTCATCCAGATGTGGTTTAGCACCGCCCACCGCCACTTTAACAGGCGTTAGATTTCAAAACAGGAGGAGAACTCTCATTTCATTAAAGGCTCGATTCTCAAGGAACATTTCAAACTTGAGATTCTGAGAAACTTCTTCTTTCTTTTCTTTAAACGTTCACAGAAGAATGAAAACAAACTTTAAATAAATGGGACCAAAAAGTCTCACGAACCAAAAATCACCAATCAGAGCCGTTTCTGTCACTGTGACCTTTGACCTTGGCTGAGTTAATCCAAGAATCCTCTTAGAGCTGAGGTGTTAACATCTGGAACGGCTGCTCAGGGTTCATCCTCTCGTAGCTCCGCCCCCCTCTCCTCCCTCTAACAGGCTTATTCCAGCTCATTAGGCTGGTTATCATGAAACCACACACACACACACACACACACACACACACACACACACACACATTGTTACACTTCATCTCAAAATGTGAGTTTAACACAGGATTTATGACGTCACTACCAGTCATTAATATTGTTATATTTAATAGTGATGTTTATAATACTAATACTATTGTTATTACTTTAAACGGATGATTAATTATCATTATTACATGATGATATTTAATATTAGTGATGTATTACAATATTTCAAGAATAAAGTCGGAATACTGTATTATAAAGGAAAAAAATAAAAATATAAAGAAGCTTTTATTCTGAAAGGGTTATAGCGAACATAGGAGGAAGCGGAAGTATATGATAAAGACGAGTCCAAACAACAAGTTAAAAGCGAGAGAGATCGAGGCGGAGTGATACCTCCTGTCAGCGGGAGCCAGCTCAACTCTGAGTCCCAGTTGTCTCCTAGTTGTCTCTGGTTGTGTCCTGTGTGTCTCCTGTGTGTCTCCTGTGTGTCTCCTGTGTGTCTCCTGTGTGTCTCCTAGTTGTCTCTGGTTGTCTCTGGTTGTCTCCTGTGTGTCTCCTGTGTGTCTCCTGTGTGTCTCCTAGTTGTCTCTGGTTGTCTCTGGTTGTCTCCTGTGTGTCTCCTGTGTGTCTCCTGTGTGTCTCCTGTGTGTCTCCTAGTTGTCTCTGGTTGTCTCCTGTGTGTCTCCTAGTTGTCTCTGGTTGTCTCCTGTGTGTCTCCTAGTTGTCTCTGGTTGTCTCTGGTTGTGTCCTGTGTGTCTCCTGTGTGTCTCCTGTGTGTCTCCTAGTTGTCTCTGGTTGTCTCCTGTGTGTCTCCTAGTTGTCTCTGGTTGTCTCTGGTTGTGTCCTGTGTGTCTCCTGTGTGTCTCCTGTGTGTCTCCTAGTTGTCTCTGGTTGTCCCTGGTTGTGTCCTGAGATGAAGAGGAGACTCCTGCTCGTGTCCAACTCCACCCTCCACGGTGGTGGGTACCTGGGACACTGTCAGGACAACATCTCTGACTTCTTCGGAAAGTAAGTGTTTGTATTTACATGTACTGAAGTAACTTAAGTAACTTAAGTATATGAGAGTAAATATATTTAAAGAGACACTGAATACGTCAATGTGTTTTTAGCGTTTAACTAAATTCTATAAAAAAAACATTCCTTTTGGTTTTAAAATCACTTTTATTTTGAATTCACTTTTTATTTACGTGTGCGTGGATTATGACTCATGACGCCACCTAGTGTCCCCGGCTGCTTCTGTCCCAGTGGTTGTCTCTGCTGCAGCTGCTCCTGGAGACATGTTAGAGGACGTTTCACTCACTGTCCTGCACAGACTTCAGCTCCTCGTTACCTTCAGAGGACAGGAAGTCTGTGGACGAGGGACAGTGAGTCCCACATCCGCTGAAGCTCTCACACGTAGAAGCTGTCCTGTTGAATCAGGGAATCACTCTGAGTGTCTCCTGTGAATTTCAGAGACGTGAAGTCGGTTCTGTTTGTTCCTTACGCTCTGCACGACAGAGACGCCTACACCAGAACGGCCCGGGACAAGTTCCAGACTCTGGGTGAGTCCTGTTCGTCACCCATTCATCTTTCATCTTGAATATCAGAGTTGCTGAGCAGAGACAAATGTCCTCGTGTTCCGTCCTCTGCAGGTTACGAGCTGGAAAGTATCCACGAGGCCTCGGACCCGGTGGAGGCTGTCAGGAAGGCTGAGGGCTTCTTCATCGGTGAGGAGACACTGTCCACTGCCTCCTTTCCTCCTGTTTGCTCTCCTCTGTCCTCCCACTGTGTCCCCACTGTCTCCTTCTCTACCGTCTCCCCTCCTCACTCCTTGACTCTGGGTCATGTGACGTGTCTCTACAGGAGGAGGGAACACCTTCCGGCTGCTGAAGAGTCTCTATGACAACCAGGTGGTGTCGGAGATCCGGAGACGAGTGATGGAGGTGAGTCCTCGTCTCCTGGATGCTGGGAACTTGTGAACCAGTTTAGAAAGAAACTGGTTGAACTGGAGTTTCACTCTTTGTTTGGAGCACAGAGATGAAATCCTACATTTCATTTCCTGAACTAGAACCAGGACGTTGTTGTTGAACACATGCAGCGTCTGCAGGGAGGAAACAGAAGTGTCCTTCTTCCCTCCTCATTGTAACCCCCCCCCCCCCCCCCCTCCAGGACGGCGTCCCCTACATGGGCTCCAGCGCCGGGACCAACGTGGCCACCGTCAGCATCAGCACCACCAACGACATGCCCGTCGTCTTCCCTCCGTCCTTCTCCGCCATCGGCCTCGTGCCTTTCAACATCAACCCCCACTACCTGGAGCCCGACCCCGGCAGCCGCCACATGGGGGTGAGTCCGAACCCGGCACGGAGCCGGTGGTGGGCCGAGCCGCTCGGCCACTGTCACCAGATGCATGTGTTACTAAAACACAGAGAATCTATTCAACTTCAGATAAGAAACTGATCTGTAGGAAGCTGCAGGAAACAGGTTTCTAAAGACGTCTCACTCACTGGTTACAGAATTCATCATCAACATTGTTTATAAACTTGAATTACAAATCATTTATTGTGTAAATTGTAAGTAGCTCATATAAAATCTTGTCAGAACACATTTGTGTTGTGTCTCATATTGATTCTGTAGTTTCCACAGAAGCAGCTGAACTACGAGTGGGACAGATAAGAACAGGATCATTGTTTCAGAGGATGAACCTTCGACTCTGGTCACAGTCACATCGGCTCTAGAACTTGAACTCAGTTCATTCTCTCATCTTTAGTTATCGTGGTTTTATTTGAGACTGGAATCAGTTCAAAGTCTCTCTGGCTGTGAACAGCTGATAAGGACGATGCACTGATGGACTTTGTCTTCAGTCTGATCTGGATGTGATAAGTTTCTGCCTCGTCTGCTTCAGAGCTTCAGACTCTTCAGTCTGAACCTGAACATCAGGTGTGAACGGCTCCTCAGAGCAGCAGAGGAGTTTTTGGACCAATAACAGGAAGTAGAGACAGAATTAAACAGTAGAAGAAGAACAGGTCAAGTTAGACGTACGCATGTCCGACAAAATCCTTCAGTTCTATAAACACTAACCAGATCAGAATGAAACCTCCTCCCTTCTTATTCAACCCTGAATCGAACTTTGATAAAAAGTTGTTGCACTGTGAATAAAGATGGACGACTCTGACAGCTCCCAAAAGTGAAGCCAAAATGTCTTGAGTGCCCCCTGGTGGCTGGCTGCAGTACATGTCACCCAATAAGACCAAAGTAAAAGTTACAAGCTAAAATACATTTGAATATAAAGATGGTATCTGTTAATTTGTCTTTGTCTTGAACAGGAAACCAGAGAGCAGAGGATCACTCAGTACCACGAAGAACCCGACACACCTCAAGTCCTGGTGAGTGGTTTGAGTCCAGATGAACCAGACTCCAGGTTCTTCTACATGTTCCTCAGGTTGGATCATGAAGGAAACCTGGAGTTGTGCTAAACAGAGAAACTTGTTATAAGACCTGAAGGTGAAATCTGTCCTTTGTGTGAAAGTGAGACCTCGTTGTTCCCTCAGCGTCACATGACTTCATTGTTTTGAGTCTGTTGAACTTTGTGTTTTAGGGTCTGAGAGAAGGGTCCATGCTGCTGGTGGAGGGAAACCGAGCCACACTGCTGGGAACCACAAAGGCCAAACTCTTCAGCAGGTAAATCTCACATGTCAGTTCTGTCTGTAGGAAGCAGGAGATTCAAACTAAAAGAATCCAAACGTAGAGGAGTGATAGGTCAGCTCCACTGAGGGAGCAGGAAGCAGAGGAACCGAACCCTCACGTCTCGTTATAGATTCTCTTTAGACCGAGAGAAACTCAGCTCATCAGCAAAAACACTTTCAGACTCGTGTTCTCTTCGCTGGTGATTATGAAACTGTTGCAGGTTTATGACCAACATGACGTCTTCTCTGGGAATGCATTATGGTATTTATTGCTTGGACTCCTCAGTGTTCGGGGGGGTTTAGTGACTTGCTTATGGGCACTTTGACCCTCTGGAGTCGAACAGTCCTCATGAACACCTGTCCCTGTGATCTGATTGGTTGTCTCAGGGGACGTCCCTCGGTGGAGTACGACCTCGGCAGCGACCTGAGCTTCCTGCTGACGGACGGCGGCCCCCCCCCCTCCACCTGACTCCACACTCTTCTTCACTGATCCGTCTGCTTGAAGCACAATAAATATTTGAAAGAAGCATCGTTGACGTGACGGCTGCTGTGAGCTCTAATGTTTTCATGTAGATCACCCCCTGGTGGCTGGCTGTAGTACAGGTCACAACCCCTCCTCTTCCATGTAAGCAGACTAAGTGTTTCTGGGGTTTGGTTTTAATAAGTCATATTCAACGACTAGTGATATGACATCATCACCACAAGATGGCAGCGTTGGTGTCTGAGATATTTTGGCATCATTCCTGGAGGAAGTGGAGACGTGTCTTTGTTTATGAACAGATTGATTTGGTCTGAACTTCCTCATCTCCGCTACAGATTGTGAAGCAGAGCAACCATCAGCCACCAGGGGGCGGATCAGACGTCTGTGGTGTGAATGTATCATCGAGTTAAAGAAGCAAAGTTAACAAGACGACACGTGACACCGAGCCAAACGTGAACAAATCAGTTTATTTCTTTCTAAAGGTGAAATCATCTGTGTCAAAGTTATTTTAGTCTCTAGGTGACAGAATAGATACATAAAAAAAACAAAAGTTAAACATGTTGTCACGGCAGAGGAAGAGAACCAGTGGTGTTAAATATAAAAGAGTAGAAAGAGGCTGCAGATCCGACTCATCAACACGTTCAGTCACGTCTAGAAACTCAGCTTCGTGTAAAAAGCTTCAGGTCATCAACAGTGAGTAAATTCAGTCACACCACAGGTCCACGGGGCGGACGGATGGGTAGAGCGCCACCACATGGACACACATGCACAGAGCAGCGAGTCCCACAATCAACTAAGGCAGAAAAATACTATAAAAGAATCTGTTGAGAGTGAAGTCGTTAGTTCATCAGAAGGAAAAGGAATAAACACAGACCTCCTCAGAACTGGTTTAAAGTTAGATCAGTGCAATGAAGATCAGCTGTTTCTATCTAACACAATAAAACATCATCTCTGCAAAGCTCGTTAGTCTAAAACAGAAAATCCGTTTCCTCCAGTGGAGACGATTCAGCTCAGAGTTCAAACCAGGAAGTGAACCTCTGACGTGAGGGTTCAGCCTCCAGAGGGATTCTGGGAGTTCACTTTAAGCCTCGTTTCTTTCTGCTGCTGAACTAAAACACTAATGTTCCTGTGGACTGATTCCTATTCTTCTTATGAACAACTTTAAACATTAGTTCATTATTTGAACCCAATATGGGTGAAGTTATAGCAAAGTTTGTGTTTTCTTTCTAATACTTTCACACACACACTCAGACACACGTTAAATAACCAGCTGTTTTCAGTCGATGTCGTTCTGAGCAGAAAAATACTTTTTGAAAATCAGTGCTAAACTAAAAACTGTGAGTAACTATATTTAAACCCCGCCCACCTCACCTCCTCTTGTCATGACGATTCCAGACGTTTGGCAGTGATAAACGATGACTTTAAATTTAACTGATTCTGAATCAAGGAATTCATTAAAACCTCGGATTTAAGAGGCTGAAGGTCGTTTATTCAAATAGTCACTTTTCTGATGACTCCTCTCAACACGCCGCCTGTCAATCATCCCTCATCATCACCGTCCTGTATAAAAACTCATAAAGCGAGAAAGCAGCGAAGCTCTGACAGAAGTTACACACACAGGAGAAACTACAGGACCATGTATTACTGACGCACTTTAAACTAAAGAATCTTGATCAAGTTGCTGCTGAGACACTTTGACACACAACATGATTACAGTTTAACAGATTTTCTGATGATGGATTATCTCTCAGTCGATTGAGGTGTTGAACACTGAGAAGCTCAGAGTTGTTCTCCTGAATCAGCAGCTCTGGACGTTCAGGGCAACAAACACAAGCAGCTTAATCATCGTCTTGAGTTTGGAAACAAAGTGCAAATTAAATATCAGGCCAAGCCAGAAGCTCTGGTGCAGATGAAGACCTCAGATCTCCAGAGAAATGTTTCCTGCTCTAGATGTTTGGATCTGTTTGATCCCCTGAGAGGAACATGTCGACCTTCAGCAGTTCCCAGAGGATCCTTGAATGTTGATTATCAGATGTGTAGCTTGGGGACTTCAGGATCTACATAATGTTTCTGGAGCTAAGAGGAGTTCATCTGGGACCAGGACATTCGGAACAAACACACAAAACTAAATCCCTATGGAAACCTAACCCAGTACCATTATCTGCCACTCGGCCAATGCAGTGAAATTCTCTCAACAGCCTTTAACCTGATTCTCTCCTGGACCTCTGTCCAGTATCTACAGAGTTTGACCACTAGGCGTCAGTGTTGCCGTTCTCCTCTGGCTGCAGCTGCTCCTTCTCAGTGCAGTCGTCCTGGGGGGGGCGGACTCTCTTAAAGAAGCCCATCTGAGGAGAAGCAGACAGAGACGATCAAAGGTTTAGTGTTGGGGGGGGGGGGAGAATATTTCTCTGGAAATAAATAAATGTAAGTTATTGTTTCTGTTTCATAAAGAAAGAATCGGTGGAAACTGACTTTAGTTTAATCTGAAAAACAGAGTCCCCTGGTGGCTCAGACATTAACAGAGGATCCCAGAGATGGTTCCTCACCTTGTACATGATGAAGATGAGCAGGGCCAGCAGCAGCAGACCTGCCAGCACGGCCAGAGCCACCACCCACCCTGGGACGGACTGAAGAGGCTCCGCCACCCACATCACCGACACCGTCACCTGGAAACACACTCTGTTAGCTGGGCAGACTCGAGCCCTCCAGGTGTGTGTGCTTTAGCTGTAGTGTGCGTCTGTGTGTGTCTCACAGTGGTGCTGTTGGACGGTAGCTCTGACACCAGGTTCTTGTACGGCATCTCGATGACACTGAAAGAGGCTGTAGCTCGAACCTCGTACGAACGATTCTGATTCTCAGTCTGAAAAGAAAACAAGCAGACGTCTGAGCCGCGTTCTCCAGAGAGATCCAAACCTGGTTCCAGCTCAATCGTTTCAATTCAAATATCAAACTCTACTGATATTTACGACTTATTGTTTACAGACTTTGATCCAAGAAATCTGAGTTGTGTTGTGTGTGTGTGTGTCTGTCTCTGTGTGTGTTTCTTCACCCTGAGGAAGTTGTTGACAGCCAGTCGGGAGTAGATGGAGAGGATGGCGTACTTCTTCCTCTCCAGACGGCCCACCTGACACTTCAGCCTCAGACAGGCTGCTGCGGAGCAGTCCTGCACACACACAGACACACACACAGATACAAACACACAGAGACAGACACACACACAGATACAAACACACAGAGACAGACACACACACAGATACAAACACACAAACACAAACATATGAATTGTTAAATAATTGAGTTATAATGAAATAACTACATAGTTAAAAGTCTTGATAGTGTTTCTGTGAGTCTGTGTGTGTGTGTGTCTGTGTGTGTCTGTGTGTACCAGTATCTGCAGGTCGGTCTGGGAGTCCCTGGACTCCAGGTCTCTCTTGCGGCGTTGGGTTCTGCCTCTTCCCTCCGTGTCCTGCTCTGTGGGCGGGATTCCACTGATGTTCTTCTCTGAGCTCAACGGGTTCTGACACAAACACAATATATATATTGGATTATCTATAAGGCTTCATCTATACCAACATGTGGTCGTTGAAACTCATCAGAACTGTGTTAAATCTGAACATTTCATTTGGACCAATCGGGTGAAAAGCAGCTTGGTTTGAATCAGGGTCGGGCAGCGGTCCTGTGTTTCCCTTCGGGGCCTGATCCACTGATGACCGTGGGTTTGTTGCTCCACCAGTGGAACGCTGCCCTGCAGCAGGTTCTGAGTGCATCATCATTTAAACGTGCATGTGTGCAGTGCGAGTGTTTCTCACCGACACGTTGAGCGGGTTGATCTCGATGTCGGTGGTGCAGTTGATGGGTCCGTCCGTCTCATATCCGGTGATGTAGAGCAGAGAACCGTTCCTGAAGCGGTACGGCCACTGGACCTCCAGAGCCGCTTTACTGATGGTGCTGGGTCCACTGTTCAAGAGCTGAGGGTCCAGTCGAGTCAATGAGAACCAACAACCGACAAACACAACTGAGTCTGGGGTCGTGCCCTGACGTTCAATAAATGTTTGTAAAGATGTTTCTGTGCTCGTTCTTCTCTCTCTGATGTTTCTGAGCAGTTTGGTTTGAATCTGTTATTTAATGATAGAGAAACAGGCTGAGACTGACTCCTGATTGGTTGAGAGTGTGTATGGGCGGGACTTCGATACCAAGGCTCCACTCCATGATCACGACTGCACATGACGTCATCGCCACAAGATGGCAGTGTTTTTATCTGAGATGTGTAAGTACGTGTCATTTTTATTTTTACAGTTGACGTTAGCTCGCTAACACTCACTAGTAGAAACGACCACATTAGGTGTACTGAGTTAATATTCTTATATAGTGTGTGTACCTCATAGACGTGTAAAATCTGTGGTCCGATGTCGTCTCCAGTCACAGGAGGGTCTTTAGGTTTCCAGTTTGCAATGGGAAGCAGCACCTGAACAGGGGAAGACGACCTAGGAAGACCCCACACACACGCAGCACAGACACACACAGATGTGAAAAACACACACTACTCCAGTTGTGTGACTGCTCTAATTGTCTGGTGGTGGTGTTTTACCCTCTGATGGACACTTTGGCGAGGACAGCCAGCTTAATGGCCCTGGAGACTCGAGGGCTGGTGTTGTTGTACTGGTTCGAGCTGAAGAGCAAACACACACATCCTTTAATTATTGCTGCAAAGTAAAAAAACTGAACAATAAAGACACATATAAAAAAACATGTATATGACAGATCCAAGAACAGATGGATGTTGGTTTCTGCTGCTGCTTTGTAAGAAGCAGAAAACAGATGCTTCTGATAAACTGATCTGAGGCCCACTCAAAACTCTGTGAGACGATCAGAGAACTTCAGTGTGAAGATCTGTGAGATGGTTCAGAGACACAGCGACAGCCACCTTCTGAAATCTTTTCTTTTCCATGGTCTGCGCTGCACAAGGATGAAATCCTCAGGACGGTGACGTCAAAAGGTTCAAAATGTGTTTTATGTGTGTGTTGTGTTTCGAGCTATGATTCAGAAAGGCTGTTTCAGATTGTCGTCCTAGTTCTGGGTTTATACGCTCAAGCTTTCAGACTTTCACTAACACAGAGCTGAGGACTCTGGGCGACCAGGACTATTGACACCTATCATTAACATACTTCTACCCCCCCGCTCTGTCCCACAGAGGTACAAACACACAGAGGAATGTAGAGAGCGACCGCTGCTTCCTGCTGATCCAGGGTCTTTGGGATTACCAACGAGCTCTGGGTGTAGAGCAGCTCAGCTGACGACTGTTTACCAGCTGCTCTGTTCAGCTGAGAGGAAGTGTGACTGACAGGAAGTGTGACTGACAGGAAGTGTGACTGACAGGAAGCGTGACTGACAGGAAGCGTGACTGACAGGACGCGTGACTGACAGGAAGTGTGACTGACAGTTAGTGTGACTGACAGGAAGTGTGACTGACAGGAAGCGTGACTGACAGGCTAGTGACTGACAGTTAGTGTGACTGACAGTTAGTGTGACTGACAGGAAGTGTGACTGACAGGACGTGTGACTGACAGGAAGTGTGACTGACAGGAAGTGTGACTGACAGGAAATGTGACTGACAGTTAGTGTGACTGACAGGACGTGTGACTGACAGGACGTGTGACTGACAGGAATTGTGACTGACAGGAAGTGTGACTGACAGGAAGTGTGACTGACAGGAAATGTGACTGACAGTTAGTGTGACTGACAGGAAGTGTGACTGACAGGAAGCGTGACTGACAGGCTAGTGACTGACAGGAAGTGTGACTGACAGTTAGTGTGACTGACAGTTAGTGTGACTGACAGGAAGTGTGACTGACAGGACGTGTGACTGACAGGAAGTGTGACTGACAGGAAGTGTGACTGACAGGAAATGTGACTGACAGTTAGTGTGACTGACAGGAAGTGTGACTGACAGGAAGTGTGACTGACAGTTAGTGTGACTGACAGGACGTGTGACTGACAGGACGTGTGACTGACAGGAATTGTGACTGACAGGAAGTGTGACTGACAGGAAGTGTGACTGACAGGAAGTGTGACTGACAGTTAGTGTGACTGACAGGAAGTGTGACTGACAGTTAGTGTGACTGACAGGACGTGTGACTGACAGGACGTGTGACTGACAGGAAATGTGACTGACAGTTAGTGTGACTGACAAGAAATGTGACTGACAGTTAGTGTGACTGACAGGAAGTGTGACTGACAGTTAGTGTGACTGACAAGAAGTGTGACTGACAGGAAGTGTGACTGACAGGAAGTGTGACTGACAGGAAGTGTGACTGACAGTTAGTGTGACTGACAGTTAGTGTGACTGACAGGAAGTGTGACTGACAGGAAGTGTGACTGACAGTTAGTGTGACTGACAGGACGTGTGACTGACAGGACGTGTGACTGACAGGAAATGTGACTGACAGTTAGTGTGACTGACAAGAAATGTGACTGACAGTTAGTGTGACTGACAGGAAGAGTGACTGACAAGAAGTGTGACTGACAGGAAGTGTGACTCACAGTTAGTGTGACTGACAGGAAGTGTGACTGACAGGAAGTGTGACTGACAGGAAGTGTGACTGACAGGAAGTGTGACTGACAGGAAGTGTGACTGACAGTTAGTGTGACTGACAGGAAGTGTGACTGACAGTTAGTGTGACTGACAGGACGTGTGACTGACAGGACGTGTGACTGACAGGAAATGTGACTGACAGTTAGTGTGACTGACAAGAAGTGTCACTGACAGGAAGTGTGACTGACAGGAAGTGTGACTGACAGGAAGTGTGACTGACAAGAAGTGTGACTGACAGGAAGTGTGACTCACAGTTAGTGTGACTGACAGGAAGTGTGACTGACAAGAAGTGTGACTGACAGGAAGTGTGACTGACAAGAAGTGTGACTGACAGGAAGTGTGACTGACAGGAAGAGTGACTGACAAGAAGTGTGACTGACAGGAAGTGTGACTCACAGGAAGTGTGACTGACAGGAAGTGTGACTGACAAGAAGTGTGACTGACAGGAAGTGTGACTGACAGGAAGTGTGACTGACAGGAAGTGTGACTGACAGGAAGAGTGACTGACAAGAAGTGTGACTGACAGGAAGTGTGACTGACAGGAAGTGTGACTGACAGGAAGTGTGACTGACAAGAAGTGTGACTGACAGGACGTGTGACTGACAGTTAGTGTGACTGACAGGAAGTGTGACTGACAAGAAGTGTGACTGACAAGAAGTGTGACTGACAGTTAGTGTGACTGACAGGAAGTGTGACTGACAAGAAGTCTGACTGACAAGAAGTGTGACTGACAGGAAGTGTGACTGACAGTTAGTGTGACTGACAGGAAGTGTGACTGACAGGAAGTGTTAACCGCTGGTAGTCGAGTCATGTCACTGATGAGAACCAATCAGGAAGAACGTCTGTGTCATCGTTTACAAACGTCTCAGTTTCTGTTCGTCCAGAATAAAACACAAACCCAGAGTTTTCAAACTGAGGAATTGACTGTGATCAGCTCCTGTTCTTTCAAAATAAAGGCAGCTGAATTGACTTTGATCTCCTGTTTGCAGTGAACTCAGTGATGAACAGAAGTTCACACTTAAAAAACTTAGAAACATCATGATGAAGTACTGCTCACTCTGGTTTCTCTGATCAATCAATGGATCATTTTAGGTTTATTTAGATTTCAGGAGATGACGTCATCCTCAGGACGTAGAAGTCACATGATGTCGTGACGCTTGTTCAGCTTCTGATCCTCTAACACAACAAGTGAGAGCTGGACGGACACAGACGACAGGACCGTACCTGACTATCTGCAGGTCAAACTTGACAGACGTGTCCTCCTCCGACAGCTGGTGCACGCTGAACCTCAACTCTGCCAGCACCTGGCCAATCACAGGAAAGGTAGAGTCAGCAAAGGACCAATCAGAAAGCAGAAGTGTCTTTTGAGTGGTTATATATCAGAAGCACTAAAGACACGTTCCTTTGTTTTTCCTTATCTTTGTATTTATTGTCAACTAAAATCTGCTCCACCAACTACCCACAACAACTTCCGGGTGGAACCTCAAACACCCAGAATGCATCATTGCCCACTGGTACAGTGATGTGGACACTGACCTTGGTTCCTCCCTTCATGGGGTTGCCCAGCTCACACTTCACCATCTTGGTCTGGTTTTCCTTCTTGTAAGCACAGGACAGCCTGGAGAGAGTCTGTAAAGAAACACACAACTGTCAGCATCTCACAAGGTTCCACCACACAATCATCTGAGAGCTCCACACTGGGTGAGATCCACAGACTGTGCAGGATGTGTAGAGTCAGGACCACACAGCTGTGTGCTTGGTGTCAGTGTTTGGTTGGAGGTGCTGCTCCCTGGCTCGCACACCGCCTCATCAACGATGGTGAAACACATGTAAACATTATATAGGATGAGCTTCTTCTAGGGGTGGAGGTTTGAGGTGCTGCTCTCAGTCGACCTCATGCTCCACACCTGTATGCGTTCATCCTGTCGCACACTGTGTTTATAAGACGTGAAGAGGGACGGTACCTGACTGCGGACGACCCCGGTGAAGTCGGCCTGCTGCGGGGGGTAGACGTGGAGCTCGGCCTCGTAGGCGCCCTCTCCCTGATTCTCAGCACTGATCTCTAGGGTCAGTGCGTTGTCATCGCCGATGTAGATCTGCTCACGGTCGCTGCAACGACAACACGTTAAACAACAAAGTGACGACAAGAGAAATCAGTGAGACAAAACGCTGCGGCCTGAAGGACTGACAGACAGCCTCACCTCGTCACTGTCAACTTCAGGTCTGGTTTACAGATGTTGTCCTCTCCACAGTCCAGGAGGATGTGAGCCTGGGAGGAAGAGAGGAAGGATCAGAGCAGAGAGAAAAGACAAAAACAGCAGCGGAGGAGATCGGTGGTTTGATGCTGAACACCAGGACGACCACACCCTCACGCCGGTGTTACCTGCTTGGTGACGTTGGAAGGGGCCGAAATGTCGAGGATGGGCAGCAGCCCGGTGGTGTCCGCCGCCTGCTGGTAGTCCAGGTTGTACTCCATCGTTACAGAGATGGGAGTGATCTTATCTCGAAACTCACGATCGTCCTGAGAGACAAAGACGTTAAGATACAAACACTTTATTAGATAAGAAAGCTGCACTGAGCAGCGGCTGGTTCATGTTCATCTCCAGACAACAGATGTGTGTCTGAAGATAACATGGACATGTATGTTCGTGGATATTTAAACACTGTTATTATCATTCATTTAGCTCATATCTCTAAAAGCCTTTTTCATTAGTCGGCGTTCTGAGCGTTGTTCTTTACCCTGAGGAAGACGAACTGCTCCTCGCAGGCTTGAACTTTCCCGTTTGACACCGTCATGTTCTTGGAGTACTGAAAGGTCTGACTGTGCAGAAAGAGCACGCGCTTCGTCGCCTCCTTCTGCTTCAGACGATCCACTATGAGGTCTACCTGAAACTCTGGAAGCGAGGATTAGAACAGAAAAAGGTGATGAAGGGAGAGGATGATGATAATGAGCTGGTAACTGAAGCATCTTCTGTGTTTCACTCACTGAGGGTATCTGGAGCTCCAAGGCCAATGGCCTTCAAACAGTACTTCACCTTAAAACTGCAAAACACACACAGTCACAACCACAAACACACACACTGCTCGTTTCTATCAGGTCTATGGTGAAACACGCTCCTGTGGTTTGTGACATCGTGAGTCAATGTCAGGTGAGGACTCACCAGGACACGAGCGTAGTGGTTCCAGGAAGTGTGCAGGTCTTGTCCTCTGGGTTGATGATCTGAGGTGTAATGTCCAACGTGGCGTTCACACTGATCACAGGACGGGCTCTGATGAACCAATGAAAACACACACACACACACAGTTCATTTCATCGTGTGTACTTCAACAGGATGAAAACGTCAGCAGCTTAAATCAGTTACATTCATCCACAGCTTCTATAAAGTCAGCAGCAGCTCTTTGAAATCAGAGGTGGCCTCGCTCATTAAACTGCTGTGAATACATGAGCAGCACCACAAACACAGCAGGAGTGTGCGCACGCACACACACACACACACACACACACACACACACACACACGCACTCACACACACACAGTGAGATGTGATTACCTGTATAAAACAGCTTTGTCTGCTCCAAACACTCCCACTATTAAATCTGGAAGAAAAAGACACAGATGTTCATTTTGTTCCTGCTGTGCCTCTCAGTGTGTGTGTGTGTGTGTGTGTGTGTGTGTGTGTGTGTGTGTGTGTGTGTGTGTGTGTATGTGCATACCTGGATACCCATTCCCGTCTATGTCAGTGTTTCCAGTCATGGAGTATCCAAAGCTAGCAGGCATGTAGCTGGACGCCCACTTCCCCTGCAGGACCTGAGAGAGGAGACAACACGTCCTTCAGAGGTTCGGTTCTGGGTTCTTGAAGACGAACACAAAGTGCTGCCCGCTACAGACGAAGAGCAGTTTAGGTAAAACCTTTAAAGTTCACCTTCATTTACAGTCCAGACTTTGTCTCTGTCAAGATCATGTGACATGATGAAGGACAGAACATCCAATGGTCACTGAGGTGATATCGTTTTTTGTTTTTTCAGCTTAACTTTATTCAGTTATAACCTCTGTTTACAGGCACGTCTGTGAGAGACGTCTGTGAACCCGTATGTCTCAGCGTCCATTGGAACCTCAGTGAAATCACAGGTAGTCACTAACAAACGTGTAGGACAAAGTCACATGTGACCCGATGGTGGCGCCACAGGAGAAAACAAAGGATAAACAGTCAGAAGGCTTCATGGATTCATGAATATCTTCATTTTCCCAGTTCGGTCGCTTGAGCAACTCACGTGAGGTTCCTGGTTCAGATGTTGGACGTACCTGGGAAGGTGACGGGTCGGGCCCTCGAAGGCGGCCATTGTGGATGTAGACCAAGCCATTTTGATCGGGGCCTCCATACGGAGCAGAGATGGCCACATCTGGAAAGAGACGTGAGTGTCAGGAGACACCGGGCTCAGGGTTGTGTGTGTGTGTGGGGGGGGCATCTATTACCTTTGTATCCGTCCATGTTCAGGTCTCCCAGTGCTACGATGGCAGAGCCGTATCTGGCGTAGGTTTGTGACCCCGTCAGCATCTGAGGTGGGTAGAAGGAAAATCCAGCTCGTCCCATGTAAACAGACACCTGGAGGACACACACAAACACACACACATGGAAAACACACACACGCACAAACACACAGACCCTCAGTTTACGTCCTAGGCAGGTTAAAACCACAACAAAATTTAGAACAGATTAAAAACCTCTGTTTTTCTTTGAGCTCAGTGTTTGGTCTCCACCCACCAAAATGCCAGATGTGTGTTTCTCACCTGTCCCACCTCCCTGAGTTTTCCATCTGAGCCTCTGTCCATGAAGAGAGGAGCTCCGACCAACAGATCGACCAGACTGAGGCACAGACATGAGGGAAGATCAACATCACTTCCTTCAGAGTGACTCTGCTACAGCTGCCACACGTGTGTCATTAACACAGCGTGTCACGATGAGCTTGTGTACTTTCACTGTGATACTCAAATTACATGAAGTACTTTTACTCAGTCAAAGTATAGACAAGACTTACCCGTCATTATTAACATCAGTCGCAGCGACTGAATGTCCAAAGTAAGCAGCCATCTACAAGACAGAGGAGAGGAGGAGCTCAGTTATTTCTATGTTTCTCTGTCACTATATGAGAGAGCATCAAAACTTCACATCATATCTATAAAGATTATTATATGTGAGGAGACAGGATCAAAAGGCGCTGAGGTCCTGCAGCTCACCTGCGTCCCTGTGAAGTTGATCATGGACTCCATGTTGACAGCGTTGAAGATGTTCACCTGAAACATAAACCTGTTCAGTGCAGCTGTTCTCCTGTCAGCATCTGACCAATCACATTGCTGCTCCTTCACCATAGTAGTGAAATATTACGTTCATGTTTCACATCTAAAGAAGCATCATGAGATTGTTTGGTCAGACTCGTTCACGACAACAGGAACATGTGAAATGTGTTTTACTAGGAGGCCGCAGGAAAAGTTCCAAAGAAATGTCCAAAGCATCTGACTCTGACGTCCGTGCTCTCTCATTTAGAACCTCCAGAACATTTCACTTGTCTGAAAGCAGCAGATGGGCCACACATCATATTTGTGTCAGACGCCATTCGTGTGTGAGCATGTCTTTCTATAGTTATGAGGGTCAGTTGGTTTTAGTCCAACACCATCATTATGGGGACATTTTGACTTTGTGAGGACTTTCTGACCCCCTTTCAATGGACTGTTTGAGGCTCAAGACTTGGGAATAGGTAGAGACGTGTGTGTGTGTTGAACACTTACATAACCCAGTGCCTTGTCTCCCCGAGGTACTCCGGTCACATAGTCTACAGAAGTGAGGACAGACAGTCAGGGTTGATTATTACATTCGGTTCAGTGATTAAAGTTGCAGCTCCACAGCATTGGTCGTTGTCCACATGCAAGATTTAAAACACACAATAGATGCAGAGGTGGATTCACGGAGGAATTCTTCTTCAGAGCTGCGTTCATCTACTGACGTTAGTTAAATCAACACTGAGCAACGTTTCCTCCTGAAGCAGCAGCTGGATGAAGTGAGTCTGAAGTGTGAGTGTGAACAAGAGAACGTTTCCTCCTTCTCTCCCTGAGCGTCTGTTCTCTGTGACTCTGCTGAGTGGGTTCCATCTCCTGTGAGAACAACTGACTGAGAGTCACTGACACAACCAGCTGCAGCTGAAGACTGAAGCTGAACTGAGATCAGTTAAAAACGCTTAAAGTTATTAAAAAACAGAGTTTATCTCCAGTATTCAGAAGGAAACTGTTAGACATGAAGAATTCTGAACAGAGTTTGAGCTCTTCAGGGTCAGGAAGCAGAGGATCATGGGTAATATCCCATGGGACAACACGCAACACTTTGATTCACTTGAAAACCACTTCATCATGCGGACACTGCAGGGGGCGCTGTTGCTCAGTAACAGTTACATAATTTTGCATTAAACTGAAATAAGTCCCACTCATCTCCAGCCTCACCTTCCTGTCCATCGTCATTGAAGTCTCCGACGGTCACAGAGTAGCCTGGTGGGAGCAGCGTTCAACCAACACACACGTCACAGGACATATTAAAAACCTCTGACGGATTTGAAACGTAGATAACGGATGAAAGAGGTGAGTGCCTGGTTACCAAGGTAGCTGTCGTCGTACTGAGCCCCGGCGGACTTGGTGGTGAGCGTGTTTCCATACGGGGTGATGTACTGTTTATCAAACCGGGTAAAAATCTCTGAGACGTCATCCGAGATCAGCTGACCTGAAAAGGGGAGGAGTAGAACATTAGAGAAGAGAAAAGAGGAAGAAAATAACAAGGTGAGAACAGAGGAGAGCAGAAGAACAAAAGAAAAGAGGAAGAGAAGCTAAATGTCTCTGAGCAGAGTTCATACCTTCACTAACGCTCCCATTCACTTAATACCAGTCCTCTAAACATGTCAGAGAAATCAGGAAGAATGCAAAACATCCTGATTCAGATCCAAACCAACATGTAGGAACCTACTCTCTGACCCATTCAAACATATTTCCACCAATTCCTCTGGAAATCTCCTCCGTGGTTATTAGGGAGGAAACTAAAAAAACTAAAACAAGGAGCGAAATGAGGAGAGAAGAACGGAAACAGAACCAGGACAGACCAGAGGAGACGATGGAGAGAAGAGAGGAGGAGAAGAGAGAAATGAGCACAAGAGAACAACAATACAAATAAAGCAGAGCTGAGAAGAGGAGAACCTAGAGAAGTTAAGAGACAGAAAGAGACTGAGAAAATATTTTGTTTACAAGACAATGAACTTCAGAAAAACACACAACTTGTAATTAAAGGAGCCCCAGAGTTAACAGCGGTCTGATCAGGAACAGAGCTGTGTGTGTGTGTATGTTTGTGTGCTTGGTTGTGTAATTGTAAGTGTTGACCCGACAGGAAACAATAATTAGCTCACACACCCCAGGCAAAGAGGGAGAGAGAAAACGTATGAGACCGACTCACTGAACTGTGTCACACCCTCTAATGTCAGACGAGTAGACAAACATTGGTTACAACACACTGCTGACACACAAGCCTCACCTGCTCATTAGACCATTAAGGTGGGGTGTTGCACACTGTGAGCTCAGTCTGCATTTAGCTCATGTATTTGTTTAATGCACACACACACACACACACACACACACACACACACACACACACACACACACACACACACACACACACACACACACACACACACACACACACACACACACACACACACACACACACACACACACACACACACACACACACACACACACACACACACACACACACACACACACACACACACACTGAAAAGTGCCCCAGACCACGGTCCAGTGAGTGTAGAGCTCACCCTGCCAGTAGAAGCTGCCAGGTCCTCCCACCACCACTCTTTTGTTCTTCTGAAATCACAAAAAGACAGAAGGACATTTGTCAAGTGGACGTCTTCATCTTCTACGTGTCCGGCTCCTCTTCTTCATCCTGAGATGTTTGTGTTCTTCCAGTTTCACGTCACGTGTTAGAAACCTCATCAACACGTCCACTCGCTCACTGGGAAGCTTCCACACACTGTCCTGCTGGTTCCTCACATGGACTCACTCTGACATGTTACACACATGTTACCAGGAGGCCGCAGGAGAAGATCCAGGACATGTCCAGAGGGGCAGTATGTCAGTATGTCACTCTCGGCCACTCAGTAAAAAGTCAGCTGATGTGAGAACACTTTCTGCAAACTAACACACTAACACACAAACACACAAACTAAGAGCTCCTTGGTGGAGGAGATGAGGGGACGGAGCTCGTCTTGGATACCGACCTTCAGGAAGTCCACGCTGAAGCCGGCCTGGCAGAAGCCCTGCCCCTCTGGTGAGTTGGCCCCTGGACACAGATTTTACACATTTGATCATTAATAACAAAGAGAATCAGATCGATGAGAAACCAATATTACAGATATTCAGTGATGACCTGTGAACATCTAACAAACACAGCAACTACTTCAAGTCTTTCAAACAATTGATTTAACTTCCCGTCAATCAGATGAGGTGACCTAAGTGGTTCTTGGTTCTAGACCAGCTAAACGTTGGTGTTGCTCTCTAGCCATCGACCTTCGGCAACCGGGTCTGAACTGCCTTTGTGGTAAAGGGATACAGATTCTTGTTTTCGCTGACCTCCGGTGGTTTGACTGTTAGGTGTGGTTACAGGTTCCTGATCAGGACTTAGCGGTGAGACAGAGTTTCAACCACAGGGAGCAGTCAAACACTGCTGGTGATTAAACATGCACCACCTCCGACATGTGTTCACATGAACAGAGGACAGACGAAGAGGACGAGCGGAGGAGAGGGACGAACCCGATCTGCAGGGCGAGTACTCCACCACTGTTACTCCTTTCTTCAGGTAACAGGTTCCCACCGGCTCCCGCTCAGAGACTCCGAAGGTCGACCACTGGTACAGAGGAGCACAGGCCTGGAGAACACACACACATCCGGTAAACAACAGGATTCATGTGCACTCAGAAGCAGCGTCAGCGTGAGGAGAAGAGCTGAAGCTGCACGAGGTCAAAGCACAAGCACGAGTGTGAGAACAGGGTCTAAGATGAAAGCCTTACCAAATCTGAATATTAAAAAAAACATTAAACTCTCCTCAAAAAGTTCTGCCCCTGTGGAGATGCCTTCCTTGTGTCTTTGGGCCCTAACTATTGGCAGCACCCCCCCCCCGGATTTCTGTGGTACTGTTCTGTTTGGTTATCTTTGAGCCTTCAGAGAATTCAAGTTTCTTACCAGGATGTGCTCTCCATCGGATCGGACCGAGGCACCGAACCACTGCTTGGACTTAAACTCCATCGGAGCCCCATCTTTGTTGGTCCTGTCATCTGCAAAGAGCGAGAGCCTCGTCACTATCTGCGACCTCAGAGGAGGTCATGGCTCAGATCCCCTTGGACCTACAGCAACATCAGAGGTGTCGGGGTGGGACAAGATGTCGATGCAGCGACATCTTGTCATCCTCACTCATGAGCGACATGCTGGCGTCAAAAAATCGATATTTAGAAAATTACATTTATCTATATAGTTTGGACTTTGCAAGTGTCACAGAAACACAGGGACCGGTTCGGAGTCACATTTAAAAACAACAGGAGGTTTTCAATCCAACGAACGAGCAACTGAAGAGTTAGGAAGTTTCAGTAGAGATATAAAGAATAAAACTGACGATAGAACGAACTTAATGCAAGAAAATCTGAAGTTTATGAGAAACTTAAAACGTGAAAATGCAGTAAAAGACATTGAAAGATAAAAGTGAATAGAATAAGAGTCACATGTGTTGTGATGACCACACACTGAGTAAGTGTTCGGGAGTTTCCCATCGTGGGGGAAAATCCAGCTTCTCTTCTGAATCTGGGATGATGGTGTTGAGGCAGCCACACATGAGTTTTGGAGGAGCTCGCTGTTAACATGGAAATCTTTACGACAAAAATCATCGTAGATCTCGTGATCATGACTTGTCAAAGTTTTACCTCGATTACGGCTGATGGATAATTATTCTTTACTAATAACTGTTTTCATTATAGAGTTTAAAAACAGCAGACGAGTCACCTTCTGTACGAAAAACCACAAGAAAACAACACACTGAGTCACAGTCAAACACACACACACAGCAACATTCCAGTTTATTCTGTTTTTAGGTCCTGTTAAGCTTTAGCCAGCGATCACGCAGGTCAAATCAATAACAAAGGTCTCTATTGTGGTGAAAACACACACACACGCACACTGTACACACACCAGTGTACAGCAGTGCCACCAGAGTCTGCAGAGCCTCAGTGCCTTGCTCAAAGACTTGTAAGGGCAGCCAGTTATGGAATCAAACTACAGGCTGAATGCTGACACACAAAGGCAAACATCGACACACAATGAAACACACTTACGCACACACACTTAGACACAAACGTGCGCACAGACAGACACACACATTTTCCTGCTGGTTTCTCACATGGCCCTCCGATATTTTCCAGATATTTACTAGGAGGCTGCGGGAGAAGCTCGAGAAAATGTCCAGAGACACTGACTCAGACATTTGTTCTCACATAGAGAACCTGCAGAACATGTGAGGAACATGTGAGGAACATGTGAGGAACACGTCCAGTGTCCTGAGGTGGAGACGGGATCCTCAATGACTGAGAATGTTTCTGAACTGATTCAAAGTGAGTTACAAACTACACGACTACTTTAGAGGAGAAACCAATGAGAGAACTTTCCTTCTCTTCCAGTAACAGACCATGTCAGTTGCTCTGCTGCAGGATAACGAGGCGCAGCCTCTCATCTCATGTCTGGACACATTCAGGAATGTGTTGTGTGTGTGTAAAGATTAACTGTTATTCCTTCTTTACTCAGACTGATAGTAATCCTGCAGTTTATGGTTTAATATACGTCCCACTGGCGGCTGCAGGAGATCTTTGTTTTCAGTTTCTGGTTTAAATCAATCTCAAATGAAAACTAATAAAGAAAACATTCATTCTTTTTGCAGCAGAAAGTCGAGGATTCTAGCTTCTACCTCATGTTGCAGCTCGTTATGAAGTCATTACTTTTCATTACATGATGTGAAAAACATGTTGATAAAGCTGAGAGCTGCAGGAGGGGGCAGATAAATCTCCAAAACAAAACAAAGGTACATACGTATTTCTAACAACTTATGGAGAGTAAGGAATGTAAGTTCAAGTTTCTATATTTAGAATCTTGAGTATCTATATGTTTTATGTGTCTACTGATGAAGAAACATGTCCGATTTGAGTATTTCTTAATTTATAACATAATTTCAGTGCTTTCATTATTTATGTGGTTTCTTTGACTTATGGAAACTTTTAGCTGAAGTAAAAATACTTCAACACCGGAGGAACATTTCTACATCACCGTTAAGAGCGTCTATCGGTTTTAACAGGTCACTTCTGGGGACAGGAAAATACTTACTTTCTTGGAGACTCTCACAAACATGACGTGAACATAAACTCAAGTCTAAACAGGAAGAACCTCGGAGTGTTTTCAGTTTAAAGTCCCTACAAGGACATTTAAAACGAGTCCACACTCATCAATGAGTCGCCTTCCTTACTGTTCATTTCCACATATAGAACACGACTGAACACATGTGATTACACACATATTAATGCAACCCATCTCACACACACACACACACACGTTAGGAAACAGTTCGTCCATCTCCTGGACAGACATGAATATGAGGAATCAAACATGTGACATCTGCTTCACTGCATTTTTTATTTGTGTATGTTTCCTGATATTTTCACAGTTTGCTTCTGTTTCCTGTTTGACAAGAAGCAAGAGTCTGAACAACTGTTTCCAGTTAAAACCTGTGGTCACACATCAGGAAATGCTGGATAACTGGGAACCAGCACATGTTGATTCCAACAAAACAAAACCCTCCTACACATGTTACAGACAGATTAGGTCAGATGTGTGTAGTCAGTAAAAAACAAACAGCAGCTTCCTGGTGGCCTCGCGGTTAAGATGGACACCATACAACCACAACTGCTCTCAGACCAGCTCTGGACGTTTTCTTGTAACAGTAAAAACTCTCTCATAAATAAAAACATATAGTTTATATATATAAATATATGATATACAATAAAAAATGTTTGCCGCCCAGTGCAGCAGTATCACTAAAGGACTTGACTGAACAGAAACATGGACGTTGTGGGAGCTGTGCTGGTTAACACTCACTGGTTCAGTAAACAAAGTCAGTCACTGCTGGTTTATCAGTGTCTCACTGGGCGTGGACAGTGGTTTTCTGATGAAACACTGAAGCCAAGTTTCTGAGGACAGACATAACCCACAGCTTTCATAACTCCCCCTTTAGTAGTTAACTATCTAAAACTTCCAGGAATCGGTCTGTGGAACGTTTATATCTCAACAACCGTTCAACTTATCGTCTTCGCAGTAAAGTGTTAATTAGGTCAGATTTAGACCTGTGATACGTTCAATATTAATAAACTTTGATCAAACAGGCGCCCAGCGCTCTGTAGCATGGAACATGGTCTCTGAAGCCCAGTTCCCAGTGGAGTCTGGTACTGGCCACATTCCACAAGATCATGTGAACAGCTTCGTAAAGAAAAGGATTTAGTTTCCTGCTTTTTTGTTTCTTTAATAAACGTTAATGAAGTTTAGTAAAAACACAATGATTCCAAATGTTCAGATCTATCAGATGTTTTCTAATCTCTTGTCTCAATCTGCTTCAGAGTTCTCAGTGATGAGCTCTGGGTTCGGCTTCTTTGGCCTCAGGTCTGATGAGACCCAGCTGTTGAGTTGGAGCTGAGAGATGTTTCATACCTGAGCTGTCGAAGAGCAGCTCCTCGCAGGCGGCGGCGCCCCCCCCCCAGGGGCAGCTGTACACTGCTCCTCGCTCCACCACGCTGCCGGAGGCCGTCGTGTTGGCCCGAGGCGCTCCAATCAGAACGTCCGACCTGAGGGGACAGGAAGTCATGTGATCAACCTTCAGAGGACAAGATCGCACAGAAAAGACACCTTCTATGAGCAGTGGGTCATCGTTAGAGAAAGAGACTCGTCATTAGCACGAGCTGCGTAGAGGACACTGAGCCTCGCTGTGAGAGACATAACAGAGACAGACGTCTGAAGCTTGGACGAGGACAAGACGCTCCGAAAGGAAGCTTCATTCATATCTTCTCAAAAAGACAAAAGAATAAAAGGTTTGTATCTTTATCCGTCACATACAACATGAGATCATCTGTAAACTTCATCCAAGTGGAAAGATCTGGGGTCAGACTCCTTCACAGGGTCATTATCATCATCATCATCATCCTCATGATCATCATCATCATCCTCATGATCATCATCATCATCATGATCATCACCATCATCACCATCATCATCATCATCACCATCATCATCATGATCATCATCATCATCATCATCATCATGATCATCACCATCAACACCATCATCATCATCATCATCATGATCATCACCATCATCATCATGATCATCATCACCATCATCATCATGATCATCATGATCATCATCATCATGATCAACACCATCATCATCATCATCATCATCATGATCATCACCATCATCATCATCATCACCATCATCATCATGATCATCATCATCATCATCATCATCATCATCATGATCATCACCATCATGATCATGATGATGATGGTGATGATCATGATGATCATCATCATCATGATCAACACCATCATCATCATCATCATCATCATGATCATCACTATCATCATCATGATCATCATCATCATCAGGGACACAATAACTTGATTAGGACGACTCATAATAAATAATTAGTTATGAGTACATTGTCCCAACCAAGAAACCAATCAGCTGAGACCGAGTATAAAGTCAAAATGTGTCCGTCCAGGAGCCGGGATCAGTCATGTGTCTCCTGTCTTCTTATCTCTGCATTCAAACAGCAGGAAACAGGAACAGGACAGAGACAGATCAGTCTCATGAAGAAGGAAGACACTTCTTGTGACTCCGGACCACAGAGGAACCAGCTCCCTCAACCAGCCTCTTCCTCACGCTGCTGCTGGAACCTCAACAAGTCATCACCATCTTCACCCTCCTCTTCCTCATCAACCTCCTCCTCATAATCATCTTCATCATACCCAATAGCAATAAGACACAAGCTATACATGTCCATCATCACCATCATCTTCCTCGTCACCCTCTTCCTCCTCCTCTCACCCTCTTCCTCCTCATCATCACCTCCTCTCATCACTCCTCTTCACCCACCTCCTCTTCCTCATCCCCCCATCACCCTCCTCGTCCTCCTCATCCCCCTCCTCCTCCTCACCCTCATCCTCCCAACTCTCTTCTCCCTCCTCAACCTCCTCATCACCCTCTTCCATCTCCTCTTCCTCTTCACCCTCCTCCTCACTGTCACCCTCCTCGTCACCCTCTTCCTCCCAACTCTCTTCACCCTCCTCACCCTCCTAATCACCCTCTTCCTCCTCCTCACCGTCCCCCTCCTCATCACCCTCACCCCTTCCTCCTCTTCCTCACCCTCCTCCTCAACCCCCCCTCCTCATCACCCTCACCCCTCCTCACCCTCCTCCTCATCACCCTCACCCCTTCCTCCTCACCCTCCTCCTCTTCCTCCCCCTCCTCCTCATCACATTCACTCCTTCCTCCTCACCCTCCTCCTCCTCCTCCTCCTCACCCTCCTCTTCTTCCACTTCCTCCTCCTCATCACCCTCACCCCTTCTTCACCCTCCTCCTCCTCCTCTTTCTCTCTAGTCTTACCTCACGCTGCTGTGGGGCTTGAAGAAGTCCACTGAGAAGCCGAAGTAGCTTCTCTCTGGGCCGGAGAACACGGAGGGTCTGTCCACGTCCAGGTTGAACGAGGCGGAGCTGGGGAATCGAACCCAGACGAGGACGAGCAGAGCGAGAGCTGCGAGTCCGCCCGCCATGACCACAGGCTCCGGTCACTGGTTAGCTGGTTAGTTGTCTAGTTAGTTATCTAGTTGGTTGTCTAGTTAGTTAGCTGTTTAGATAGCTAGCTAGCGTCCCCACTTCGAACTAGTTTAAAATGTCGTCCTGTTAGAAACTCTCCTCCAGAGTCACGAACACAACACGTCGTCATGTAAAGTGTTCGATACCCGAGTCACCGCGAACACTGAGGCCGCAGAGAGCGGAGCTCGGTCCGGCTGCTGAACTTTGAGGATCCGCTGAGACCCGGAGACACGGAGCTGAGGGGAGGAGGAGACAGGAGGAGACAGGAGGCGAGGACACAGGAGACACCGAGACACAGAGAGAGACATACTAACACACATCCGGTTCATACCTTTCAGAATAAAAGTCTGCTATGACGGAAGCGTAATTTCAATATGATCAATGACTGTATATAAAGATGACTAGTGACTGTACATAAAGATGATCAGTGACTGTATATGACGATGATGGGTGACTGTGTATAAAGATGACATTTAATAATTATATTGTAAATCTCATGCTTTTATTGTGAAAGTAGAGTAATGTTCCTGTGTTTCCTGGTCTTTCAATGTTTGTCTTGACGACTCTTATTGACACGGGAAGTTCCTTCCGTCCTGCGTGTGTGTAGGTGTGTGTATGTGCGTGCGTGTGTGTTTGTGTAACAGTTTAATTGTTATGTCCTCTCATTCTTTTAGTTTGATCTTTATATGAAGCTTCTGTATAATAAACGGTCCTTGTTTTCTAGTCTCAGCTGTCAATCATAACGTCTCAGCCAGTTTATATATCATAAAAACCTGAAGCAGTTTCCAGAGGGTCGTTTTCTTTGGAGGCTTCATACATGCGACCTCAGGCCTGTTCCAACACATCTCAGTTAAATCCTAACAGATCTCAACGTTGTGGTTCTGGAGGTAAAACACACTTTCCAAGGTATTCAGTAACAACCGTAGTATTTTAACCAGCCGAGGCAGAATCACCACAAGCTACAACACCGTGAAACAACGTTTTATTCTCCTGTATAAACCACAAGCCTGTACAACAGCTACTGTATTTATGTTTTTTATGAAAAACAGGATTTATTCACGATGTCTAGAAGAGGAACGACACTATGGAAATGTTTTCACAACCTTTACCATCAAGTCGGCTCGTGTGGATGAGGATAAGAAACAAGGTTCATTTCAAGGAGAAGCAGGAAATCATTGGATCATCCCCAGTAGATTATGGGACGTGTAGTTCCTTCACTCTTAAAGATAATTCTAATTGAATGGTTAAGGATTCATCTTGTAGCTGGTCCACCTGGTTCTGGGATTAAAAATCTTTATGAGGATTTTCTGAAATGTCAACGGAGAAAGTGATAAGAAACGTTCTTGTTGAACTGGAGACGTTGTAGAAGTTCACTGTTACGCTCTGTTGTCAAATATCAGCGTCCAGCTCTGAACACTATGAATCCTTCATCAGTCACGTGCACTGAGAGCAGGCTGAGGGCTTTTCATCTTATTTGGCCATGAGCTGAATCACTGCTACAATGAAGTGTGCACCAAAGAATGTTTGGGTTCACCGGAGGGGGGTTGTGTGAGTGTGTGTGCGTGTGTACTTCTATCTTAGTGAGGACCGTTTGAGGTAAAGACGTTACGCAGTGGGGACATTTTGGGAAAGTAAGGTGAAAAAACAGAATTCAACCAACTGATTGATAACAATCAAGCTGCAGAGACAGAAGCACACAAAACAATAAAAGAGCATCTGAAGTGTAAAGGCCTCAGTATGCTTCTCCGAGTCCGTTGCGGAAGGACGGACGGACGGAGCGGACGGACACTTTTTGATTTATAGTTCTACGAGCCTTTTTGTTCCGAAAACAATTCACCGCCAGAACAGTAGTTGGCGAAACGGAAGTCGAGCTTAGAGAAGCCTACCTCATGAGGTATATAGAAGAAGTCCACGCTGGTTTCATCTGTCAGGCCTGGCCTATTAAACTCAGGAGGACTCAGATGCAGAGGATTACACGTACCAGCACACTTTATTGAATTCTGATCCTCTATGAAGAGTGACAAACAATCGGGCTATGAAAAAAGTCACTTAATATATAGAAAACACTCACTAGAAAAATAAAGAGGTATAAAACATAAATCGCTCCCAAAGGATGACAAACAAAAGGCTAGAGCAAGAAATCAAAAGCGTTCCCGAAGGAGGAAAACCAAACTACTATGAAACGGTACAAAAGAAAAGGCTCACCTAAACAGGAGGCTCATCAAACTAACTAAAACTCTCTAAACATAAATAGCTCCAAAAGGGAGGAAGAAAAACCCGATTACAAACAACACAAAACGAAGCTAAACTAGAAAACTTTAACAAACGAATAATCACTCTCAAGAAGGAAACAGAAAACAACTTACGTGGCATAGCAAACCTCATAGGCAGAAAACGACAATGACTGTGGAAAAGGGCTTAGGTGCACGGACAAGGACGAAACACTTTGGCACAAGACAAAGGGGAGACGCAGACTATAAGCACATGAGGGTGAAGGGAACAGGTGGAAACAATCCGGAATCAGTGACACATGAGGAAGGGCAAGTGACCTGAAACAAGAGTAGAGTTAGGATTTCAAAATAAAACAGGAAGTTACGAGACAGAAACCCCAAGACAAGACAACCCTCACCGTGGTGTGACAGTACCCCCCCCCCCCCCCCCCCCCCCCCTAGGGCCGACTACTGACAGCTCAGGCTGGTCAGGGTGGTCCCTGTGGAAGTCTGCGACAATGTGATGAGACGGAACCCACTGCCTCTCCTCAGGACCATATCCTACCCAGTCCACCAGATACTGTTTACCTCGGCCCCTGTTGCGAACCGCCAGCAACCGCTTGACCTTGTATACCGGACCGCCTTCAAACACTTCTGGGGGTGGCGGAGGGGTAGCGGCTGGAACCATCGGACTCTCCTTGGCGGGCTTGACCCGGCTTACATGAAAGGTCGGGTGAACACGGAGGGATCGGGGCAGGAGAAGGCGAACTGCTGCAGGGCCGGGCTTTTGGCTGGGTCCATCTGCACTCTTCCAGGGGCTACGATGAAGGAAGGAGACAGTGTCGGCATGGAATTCACTCTTTTCTGCTTTGACATATAGTTTATTTTCTAGCAGTCTTTTCAGTACCTGAGTTACATGGTCTTGGTGTTCTTTCAGGTCAGAGGAGTAGATAAGTATATCATCCAAATACACGAGAAGGTCAAGAAAGTCTCTTAACACGTCATTTATCATCGCCTGGAAAACGGCAGGAGCATTTGTGAGACCAAAAGGTATGACCTTATACTCATAGTGTCCACTGGGTGTATTAAACCCAGTCTTCCACTCGTCACCTTCTCTGATCCGCACCAAGTGATAGGCGTTGCGAAGATCCAACTTGGTGAAGATCTTAGCCTTTTGGAGCTGGTCAAACATGGAAGACATAAGAGGAAGTGGATATCGATTCTTTATAGTGATGGCATTGAGTGTGCTGTAGTCAATGCACGGTCTTAGGGAGCCATCCTTCTTCCCCACAAAGAAGAACCCGGCTCCGGCCAATGATGAGGAGGGGCGAATCAGCCCCGCTTTCAGGGAGTTCTCGATGTACTCCCGCATGGCTCCCCTCTCCGGCCCAGAAACCGCGTACAGGCAGCTCTTGGGAATGGTTTAGCCCGGAATCAGTTCAATGGCACAATCATAAGGTCGGTGAGGAGGAAGTGAGAGGGCTTTAGTCTTGTTAAAAACCTCTTTGAGGTGGTGGTAGCAGGAAGGCACGGAGCTCAGGTCCGGGTAATTGGGATCTGCGACGGGATTGACAGAGATCAATCTAATGTTCGTGACTTCCTCCTCCCGAACCGAGAGGTTCAAACAGTTGCTCTCACAGTCCCCTCCCCAGCCCAGGATCTCTCCGGTTCTCCAGTTTATATGGGGATTGTGCTGAAATAACCATGGCTGTCCCAAAATTAGAGTCTGTGACGGTGACTTGAATACATAGAAACAAATGTTCTCCCGGTGATGGTTAATGCACAGTTTGAGAGGTGCTGTGATATGTGTGATCGTAAGAAGTTCCTGTCCATTAAGTGCTTTAGCTCTGATGGGCTTAGCTAAAAATTCCATGTGAAGGCCCAGTTGTTCCACTAGTTCCCAGTCCATCAAACTTTCATCAGCCCCTGAGTCGATGAGCGCCTTGACTTCAGTGGTGGTGTGGTGCATTACCTGGACGGTCGTGAGAGTGCGTGAGGTGGTGCCAGAAACCTTGAATTCACTCAACACCATGGTCCTTCTGGCAGTGCAGGTGGCGACGAGATGACCGGATTCACCGCAGTAGAAGCATCGGCCCTCCTGCAGACGTCTCCGTCGTTCCCTGGGTGTTAGTCGCGCTCTTCCTAGCTGCATGGGCTCTCCCTCTCCTTCCGGAGGGGAATGATGATGCTGCTCTGGCGGTGATCGACGGGTGGTAGAGCATCCTGGTGCTTGAGTGCGTAGGGGTCTCTCCATCGTTGTGGGTCTCGGGAGACGTTGTTGCCTGAGTTGACGGGTTCTGTTGTCTGTCCGGATTGCGAGTGCGATGAGTGAGTCGAGATCTGTAGGTAGGTCCAAGGGAACAAGAAGGTCTTGGATAGGAGCTACCAGCCCCTTCAGAAACACGTCGTATAAGGCCGTTGTGTTCCAGCCACTCTCCGCCGATAAAGTGCGGAAACGGATAGCGTAATCACACACGGATTTGCTGCCCTGTCTCAGCGCGCTCAGCTCCCCAGCCCTCTCCCGGTCGGTCGTTACCGGGTCGAAAGTTTTCCGCAGCGCCGCTTCAAACTCTGTGAGGGAGTGGCAAACTGGCGAATCCCGGGCCCACTCTGCTGCGGCCCATGCCTTGGCTCTTCCGGTAAGGTGGGAAATCATAAAAGCGATCTTGGATCGGTTAGACGGAAAAGCAAGGGGGTTTAGTTCATAGTGTATGGAGCAGTCTATGAGAAATGTCTTGCATAACCCCAGTTCACCAGTGAATCGTGCTGGTGGGGCTAGCTTGCATCCTGCTCCAACGGCCGGCCCAGTCAGGACGGGTACCACGGGTGTAGCAGCCGCTACTACCGGAGGTTCGGTGGCTGTAGTCGTCCGCACTAGATGATCGTGCAGGCCCTGAAATTGTGTCAAGAGAAGCCCCATCTGGGATGCCATGGTAGTCTGGAATCCCTCCTGACGGGAGACCCGGGCTTCTTGGGCTCGCAGGGCTGCCGTGAGTTGTTCCATCCCTGCTGAGTCCATACTGGCCAAAGTGTAATGTCAGACCTGGACTAAAATGAGGACTCAGATGCAGAGGATACACGTACCAGCACACTTTATTGAATTCTGATCCTGGGGGAAGAAGCTGTTTGTTAGTCTGGTAGTCCGTACTCGGATGCTCCGGAAACGTCTGCCAGACGGCAGCAGTGTGAGAAGTCCACAGCCTGGGTGGCTGTGGTCCTTGATGATCTTCCGTGCTTTTCTCAGGCATCTTGTGTTGTAGATGCCTTGCACGGAAGGGAGATGGCAGCCGATGATGCGCTCCGCTGTCTTCACCACCCTCTGCAGGGCCTTGTGATCAGCAGCAGTGACTGTATATGAAGATGATCAGTGACTGTATATGAAGATGATCAGTGACTGTATATAAGATCAAATTTAATAATTACATTGTACATATCATGCTTTTATTGTGAAGGTAGAGTAATGTTCCTGTGTTTCCTGGTCTTTCAATGTTTGACTTGATGACTCGTAATGACAAGGGAAGTTACTTCCGTCCTGCGTGTTAGTGTGTAGGTGTCATGTTCTGTCAGTTTAGTTTGTTTATTTCAGCTTCTGTGTTATCTGTTTCCTATTTTATTTTGTAGTCTCTGTTCCTTGTGGGTTGTTTCTGTCTTCACTTCCTGTCTTGGTGTTTGTCTTTCTAACTCCTCATGTGTTGCACCTGTGGCCATTTACTCCTGCCTTCCCCGTGTGTATTTAAGCCTCTGTCCTTCCCCTTGTCCTCGGTCGGATTGTTTGTTTTCCTTCCTGTTTTTCTCCAGTGTATCTTGTGCTTGTTCTTGTTCCTCTGGTCGTGCTGGTGGATTATGTTCCATGTTGCTGTTCTGTTCTGTGTTCCTGTCCTGCCCTGTCCTGATCTCCTGAGCCTCGTGTAAGCTTCCTTGTGCTTTTGTTTATAGTAAATACCTTTTTTGTTAAATATCTCCACTCCTGGGTCCATCTACTTCACACAACCCTGACAGTACAATCCGACCACAATATGGACCCAGCAGAGATTAGTTTTTTTCATGATCAGGTTTTTTACTTTGACTGTTTGGTAGAGGAGCTTGGTTCACCGGGAACCCAGAACAAGGCAGAGACCCTTGAGGAGATCTCGGTTATTGAATTATGGCTTAAAGATCGCCCTTGGGTGAGTCATTTTGTCCCGTACCTTGTGGAGGTGTGGGACAGACTAAAGAGACTCCGTAACCCTCCAGCCCTAGCCACAGACCTGGACACGGGAAGCCGTTTGGCTCTGGGTGGATCCCGGAGCCTGGAAAGAGTGTCTGCTATGCGGGGCAGATGCAGAAAACCCTCACCTCTACAGCCTGCTCAGAGGAACCAGCCACCAACCTCATTCGCTGACCGGTACCTGGGGGGCTGTTGGGTTCGTGGGGGACCCGGCAGCATCCAAAAGGCTTCTGGTGTGGATGGTGGACGTTGAAGAGGGGGAATCCACAGCAGAAGCCTCTTTCTTCAGCAGTCTGCTCAGAAGCACCAGCCACCTCCAGTCCCGACTGGGTCGCAGGCTCCAGTCCATGTCCCACGCCGGAGGGTCCCGGCAGACGCCACTCTGGTTCCGGCGTCGGAGGTCCTTGCGGTGCCAGCTCCAGTCCCTGTTCCACGCCGGAGCGTCCCACCAGACGCCACTCTGTTTCCGGCGTCGGAGGTCCTCCAGTCCCTGCTCCAGTTCCTGCTCCAGTCCCTGCCCCGCGCCGGAGGCTCCTGGCTGACGTCCCCTGTGTTCCGGCATCAGAGGTCTTTACGGTGCCAGCTCCAGCCTCTGCTCCAGTCCCTGCTCCAGTCCCTGCTCCAGTCCCTGTTCCACGCCGGAGGGTCCCTGCAGACACCATTCTGGTTCGGAGATCCTCGCGGTGCCAGCTCCGTTTCCTGCCCCACATCCGGAGCTGAGGTCGGAGCTCCTGCCCTCTGCCCCTGAACGGTCTTCGGGCCGCCCGCCTCAGGGGCTCCCGTGCTTGGCTCCTGACAGCCCTCCGGAGCCTCAGAACTATGCCTTCGTGCCCCACGGCGCCGTCCGCCGGAGCCCCCGGGCATGTCCCGGAGTCCCTTCTCGGGCTCCCCCCTCCTCCCTCACGTCGCAGTTCATGTTTTGGGCCGTCTGGGATCCAGCCCTTGAGGGGGGGTGCTGTCGCTGTTGCTGTAACCCTGACAGTAGGTGTCTGTATGTGCGTGCGTGTTTGTGTAACATTTTAATTGTTATGTCCTCTCATTCTTTTATTCTGATCTTTATATGAAGCTTCTGTATAATAAACGGTCCTTGTTTTCTAGTCTCAGCTGTCAATCATAACGTCTCAGCCAGTTTATATATCATAAAAACCTGAAGCAGTTTCCAGAGGGTCGTTTTCTTTGGAGGCTTCATACATGCGACCTCAGGCCTGTTCCAACACATCTCAGTTAAATCCTAACAGATTGTGGTTCTGGAGGTAAAACACACTTTCCAAGGTATTCAGTAACAACCGTAGTATTTTAACCAGCCGAGGCAGAATCACCACAAGCTACAACACCGTGAAACAACGTTTTATTCTCCTGTGGTAGTAGATTTTATTTGGACATGGACATGACAATGTCATTGGACGAACCAGATGCATTGTTTACAGTGTATTAGCATAAATGCTAGTTTACAACACCTGTCCACAGGAGGCTTTTTGAAAACAACAAAAGAAACTGAACAAGACAGAAACAAGATCAAATATTGATAAAAAACTGATAGTGATAATTAAAAAGAGTAAAAATGCAGTATACAGTAGAGTACAGAGCAGCAATATAATGAGTTGAATATATATATATAGGCTACGTAGAGAACAAAGGCAGCATGATCAAACAATAACCAGTTGTAAATTATTTGTGTGAGCACTGTTGATTTGATTTGAGCCGTTGTTTTAGTTCTCTGTTAAAAGTGTTGCTGTTAGTCTCTAGTTTTAGACTAGTGGGCAAGAGGTTCCATAGTTTTGCCCCCTTTGCAGAGAAGACAGACTGACCGAAAGATGTCCTGTGCATGGGAACAAGACAATCACCATTGATGGAGGCTCGTGTATTTGCCCGACGAGAGCTCTGACGTCTGATGGCCAATTCAGACAACAGTGTACAAACCACAAGCCTGTACAACAGCTTCTGTATTTATGTTTTTTATGAAAAACAGGTTTTATTCACGATGTCTAGAAGAGGATCGAAACTATGGAAATGTTTTCACAACCTTTGAAATCAAGTCGGCTCGTGTGGATGAGGAAAAGAAACAAGGTTCATTTCAAGGAGAAGCAGGAAATCAATGGATCATCCCCAGTAGATTATGGGACGTGTAGTTCCTTCACTCTTAAAGATAATTCTAATTGAATGGTTAAGGATTCATCTTGTAGCTGGTCCACCTGGTTCTGGGATTAAAAATCTTTATGAGGATTTTCTGAAATGTCAACGGAGAAAGTGATAAGAAACGTTCTTGTTGAACTGGAGACGTTGTAGAAGTTCACTGTTACGCTCTGTTGTCAAATATATCAGCGTCCAGCTCTGAACACTATGAATCCTTCATCAGCCACGTGCACTGAGAGCAGGCTGAGGGCTTTTCATCTTATTTGGCCATGAGCTGAATCACTGCTACAATGAAGTGTGCACCAAAGAATGTTTGGTTTTAAATTTGATTGATTGCTTCGACCTGCTGACCACCTCAAGCACATCTACTATTAGAATTACTTCACTGAATTTTATACACAAGCATTTGATGTGAAACGACTTCTTCAGGGTCAGTAATAAAACATCATGTTGGATTATGTCGACTCTTTCCCTCTGGACGACACAGTGTGTGTGTAACGTCCCATGAGGCTGTGACCACTGGCTGATAATTAGGTGTTTACAGAGCGGCTGTAATCAGCTCCCCCGACACTCACAGACGACTTCTGATCACGTCTTACTACACATCATCACAGTATCTTGTATATTGGAAACTGATTGTTTCATAGTTACTTTATGGACACACACACGTCATGGGTCACTTTGAGGGATGTCTCCCTGACCATCTACTGATAAATCAGTAAAGTAGATCCTCACGGTTTACCACCATGTCACGTTCATACAGCTTATGAAAGAGTTTTCATAGATCACACTTTGTCCAGAGCACTTTAATGACACATTGCTTCATAATAATAGGTCACCAGCAAAAGAAGGAATAAAGATCTTTGAAATGCAGTCGTATTCTACTTCATTTAAAGATGTTAGTATTTGAGACACTGACTTTCAACACCGTACAGTTTACAACTTCTGAAATATTGATGCTCATTTTGTGACCTTTAGGAACTGAAACAATACAAATACAGTGACACTAATATGTCTACCTGTAAAGATGCTGTGTGATGGTGTTAAGGAAGCTGGTACATCTCATCATCACTGCAGGTAAAAGACCTGACATCAGATCACAGTGTAGATATTTTAATGGGATTCGACCTGGAACAACAAATGTTTGAGGTGTTTGGAGATTTCTTTCATTTTCAGTCCGTATATAAATGGATTAAGAAGAGGATGATACACCATTATTTGTAATGTCAATATGAAACGGGCAAGTTTTGGTATATCTGATTCCAAACGAACTACAATGACGTCATACGCCATAAAACAGGAAAGGTTGATAAGAACCAGCAGGTGAGGTAAACAGGTCTGTAGAGCTTTTGTCCTCGTTGTTTTAAACCTTCTGTTAGTGACGATGAGTATCCTGATGTATGTAAAAACTATGAAGAGCATCGGGAGAAGACAAATATTCACTAACAGAAACACTCCATAAATGGACAGAGCCACTGAGGGCACACATTGAAGTTTAAAAATGGACGTGTTGCAGAAGAGGCCTTTCAGACTGTTGTGACAGATCTTTACATTAATATACAATACAACTGATATTCCAAGTTCACAAGCAGGAACAAACCAAGCTATGAAGAGACAGACTTTTACAGTTGTCTTCCTCATGATGGTTGGATATTGCAGAGGTTTACATATGGACACATATCTGTCATAAGCCATGGCCGACAACAATAGAAACTCTGAACCGGTCATAGTGTAATACACAGCAGCTTGAAAGAGACAACGTGGGAAAGTCATGATCTGTTCTTCAGATAAGAAGTCGATCAAAAGCTTGGGGTAGATTGTTGTGCTGTAAAGAATAGAGTTGATTAACAAAGCTGCAATGAAGATGTACATCGGCTCATGGAGGTTTTTGTGAATCACAATAAGATACACAATGGTCGAATTCCAACAGATTATTATAATATATAATGCAAACATGACCACAAAATACAAATGTCTGTATTTCTGCAACTCCACATGTCCATCGAAAGTTATATACGTTACATTGACTTCATCATCCATCAGTCTTCTGAAAAACAGAGTGAATCAGTAACAAGTGCAGATCATACAACAGCCGTTCATAAAGATCCTGTAACAAGTCTCCCTGAGATGAGTTCAGGAGCCTGTGGCCTGTAGGAGATTCACTCACAGACTCCAGAGGCACAGACAGTGGAGGGCTGCACTCTGGCTTTTTATCAGACTGCTTCACCCTCCATGAATCTCATTAAACTCTCCAACAACATGTCAACAACTTCAGAAAACTCCAGGGTCCTGGACCCAGAGGGTTTGTTCCTGTTGACCTCCTCTTCTTAGTTTCTACACATTGTTTTCTAATGTTTCAAATCAAATCAAATCAAATCAGATCAAAGTTTTTCGTCACATGCACCAAATAGCTTAGTGTCATCAGAGCAGTGAAATTCTTATGACCTGACGGGAAGTACAACATAATAATAAATAAGATATAACATATAACATTTAATCTAAAAACATGTAACATATAACATAGTACAACAATTTACATTTAAATGAAGGCTAGCAGCAGTTTACAGGGTGAAGGAGTGAGGAATATAAAATTAAATAATATGCATATATGTTTAGTAAGTAATTGTAGTTGTATGAATGGGGGAGAAGAGTGTACATGGTGATGGCGACTGTTCAGTGGGTCAGTGTTGGTTGTTCAGAAGCCTAATGGCCTGGGGGGGGAAGAAGCTGTTTGTTAGTCTGGTAGTCCGTACTCGGATGCTCCGGAAACGTCTGCCAGACGGCAGCAGTGTGAGAAGTCCACAGCCTGGGTGGCTGTGGTCCTTGATGATCTTCCGTGCTTTTCTCAGGCATCTTGTGTTGTAGATGTCTTGCACGGAAGGGAGATGGCAGCCGATGATGTGCTCTGCTGTCCTCACCACCCTCTGCAGGGCCTTGCGATCAGCAGCAGTGACTGTATATGAAGATGATCAGTGACTGTATATAAATAAATTTAATAATTACATTGTACATCTCATGCTTTTATTGTGAAGGTAGAGTAATGTTCCTGTGTTTCCTGGTCTTTCAATGTTTGACTTGATGACTCATAATGACAAGGGAAGTTACTTCCGTCCTGCGTGTTAGTGTGTAGGTGTCATGTTCTGTCAGTTTAGTTTGTTAATTTCAGCGTCTGTGTTATCTGTTTCCTATTTTATTTTGTAGTCTCTGTTCCTTGTGGGTTGTTTCTGTCTTCACTTCCTGTCTTGGTGTTTGTCTTTCTAACTCCTCATGTGTTGCACCTGTGGCCATTTACTCCTGCCTTCCCCGTGTGTATTTAAGCCTCTGTCCTTCCCCTTGTCCTCGGTCGGATTGTCTGTTTTCCTTCCTGTTTTTCTCCAGTGTTTATTGTGCTTGTTCTTGTTCCTCTGGTCGTGCTGGTGGATTATGTTCCATGTTGCTGTTCTGTTCTGTGTTCCTGTCCTGCCCTGTCCTGATCTCCTGAGCCTCGTGTAAGCTTCCTTGTGCTTTTGCTTATAGTAAATACCTTTTTTGTTAAATATCTCCACTCCTGGGTCCATCTACTTCACACAACCCTGACAGTACAATCCGACCACAATATGGACCCAGCAGAGATTAGTTTTTTTCATGATCAGGTTTTTTACTTTGACTGTTTGGTAGAGGAGCTTGGTTCACCGGGAACCCAGAACAAGGCAGAGACCCTTGAGGAGATCTCGGTTATTGAATTATGGCTTAAAGATCGCCCTTGGGTGAGTCATTTTGTCCCGTACCTTGTGGAGGTGTGGGACAGACTAAAGAGACTCCGTAACCCTCAAGCCCTAGCCACAGACCTGGACACGGGAAGCCGTTTGGCTCTGGGTGGATCCCGGAGCCTGGAAAGAGTGTCTGCTATGCGGGGCAGATGCAGAAAACCCTCACCTCTACAGCCTGCTCAGAGGAACCAGCCACCAGCCTCATTCGCTGACCGGTACCTGGGGGGCTGTTGGGTTCGTGGGGGACCCGGCAGCATCCAAAAGGCTTCTGGTGTGGATGGTGGACGTTGTTGAGGGGGAATCCACAGCAGAAGCCTCTCTCTTCAGCAGTCTGCTCAGAGGCACCAGCCACCTCCAGTCCCGACTGGGTCGCAGGCTCCAGTCCATGTCCCGCGCCGGAGGGTCCCGGCAGACGCCACTCTGTTTCCGGCGTCGGAGGTCCTCGCAGTTGCTGCTCCAGTCCTTGCTCCAGTTCCTGCTCCAGTCCCTGCCCCGCGCCGGAGGCTCCTGGCTGACGTCCCCTGTGTTCCGGCATCAGAGGTCTTTGCGGTGCCAGCTCCAGCCTCTGCTCCAGTCCCTGCTCCAGTCCCTGCTCCAGTCCCTGCCCCCCGCCGGAGGCTCCTGGCTGACATCCCCTGTGTTCCGGCATCAGAGGTCTTTGCGGTGCCAGCTCCAGCCCCTGCTCCAGCACCTGCTCCTGTCCCTGCTCCAGTCCCTGTTCCATGCCGGAGGGTCCCGGCAGACACCATTCTGGTTCCGGCATCGGAGATCCTCGCGGTGCCAGCTCCGTTTCCTGCCCCACATCCGGGGCTGAGGTCGGAGCTCCTGCCCTCTGCCCCTGAACGGTCTTCGGGCCGCCCGCCTCAGGGGCTCCCGTGCTTGGCTCCTGACAGCCCTCCGGAGCCTCAGAACTATGCCTTCGTGCCCCACAGCGCCGTCCGCCCGAGCCCCCGGGCATGTCCCGGAGTCCCTTCTCGGGCTCCCCCCTCCTCCCTCACGTCGCAGTTCATGTTTTGGGCCGTCTAGGATCCAGCCCTTGAGGGGGGGGTGCTGTCGCTGTTGCTGTAACCCTGACAGTAGGTGTCTGTATGTGCGTGCGTGTTTGTGTAACAGTTTAATTGTTATGTCCTCTCATTCTTTTAGTTTGATCTTTATATGAAGCTTCTGTATAATAAACGGTCCTTGTTTTCTAGTCTCAGCTGTCAATCATAACGTCTCAGCCAGTTTATATATCATAAAAACCTGAAGCAGTTTCCAGAGGGTCGTTTTCTTTGGAGGCTTCATACATGCGACCTCAGGCCTGTTCCAACACATCTCAGTTAAATCCTAACAGATCTCAACGTTGTGGTTCTGGAGGTAAAACACACTTTCCAAGGTATTCAGTAACAACCGTAGTATTTTAACCAGCCGAGGCAGAATCACCACAAGCTACAACACCGTGAAACAACGTTTTATTCTCCTGTATAAACCACAAGCCTGTACAACAGCTACTGTATTTATGTTTTTTATGAAAAACAGGATTTATTCACGATGTCTAGAAGAGGAACGACACTATGGAAATGTTTTCACAACCTTTACCATCAAGTCGGCTCGTGTGGATGAGGAAAAGAAACAAGGTTCATTTCAAGGAGAAGCAGGAAATCATTGGATCATCCCCAGTAGATTATGGGACGTGTAGTTCCTTCACTCTTAAAGATAATTCTAATTGAATGGTTAAGGATTCATCTTGTAGCTGGTCCACCTGGTTCTGGGATTAAAAATCTTTATGAGGATTTTCTGAAATGTCAACGGAGAAAGTGATAAGAAACGTTCTTGTTGAACTGGAGACGTTGTAGAAGTTCACTGTTACGCTCTGTTGTCAAATATATCAGCGTCCAGCTCTGAACACTATGAATCCTTCATCAGCCACGTGCACTGAGAGCAGGCTGAGGGCTTTTCATCTTATTTGGCCATGAGCTGAATCACTGCTACAATGAAGTGTGCACCAAAGAATGTTTGGTTTTAAATTTGATTGATTGCTTCGACGTGCTGACCACCTCAAGCACATCTACTATTAGAATTACTTCACTGAATTTTATACACAAGCATTTGATGTGAAACGACTTCTTCAGGGTCAGTAATAAAGCATCATGTTGGATTATGTCGACTCTTTCCCTCTGGACGACACAGTGTGTGTGTAACGTCCCATGAGGCTGTGACCACTGGCTGATAATTAGGTGTTTACAGAGCGGCTGTAATCAGCTCCCCCGACTCTCACAGACGACTTCTGAGTGTGTCTTACTACACATCATCACAGCATCTTGTTCATTGGAAACTGCTTGTTTCATAGTTACTTCATGGACACACACAATTCTTGGGTCACTTTGAGAGATGTCTCCCTGACCATCTACTGATAAATCAGTAAAGTAGAGTAAACTCAGCTTTGTTCACTACGCTTTGGTCTGGAATGTGTCCCTAATGGCAGCCTATGATTAGGGTTGCAAAATTCCGGGAATATTTCAAGCTGGATATACGGGAATATATGGGAATTAACGGGAAATTGTGTGGGTAATTTATACTAACTGTATTTAGCTTGTCATATACAGACATAAATATAAACATTTGTTTTGTCATAGGCTGATTTGAGGCCTGAGGAAACTTTGGGCACTTGACTATATGTTTCTGGATCTGTGTCATTCTTAACATAGGTTTTTGCATCATATTTGCAAATGTACACTGCCTTTCCTTCTACATTGGCTGGGATGAAATGTCTCCACACATGAGATAGTGCATGTGGAATTGCTCTGTAGAATAAGATGAGAAAAAAGCATTAAAAAAAACACTAATGCAATGCTAGAGATGTAAAAAGTTGGCCAAACAGTTGGAATCGTCTTTAAAAATATTTTACAATTGATGGATTAATTAATAGAAATAGGCTAGAGGAACAGATGAACAATCCTCAATCAGCATGTTAATATATTTTCCCAAGTAATATCATCGAAACTTACCTGACTAGTCCTTCACACTACAGCAGGCCTCAATAGCTCTGCTGTAGAGTGAAGGATGCTGGGAATTATCTGCACAAGTGATGGAGAAATGCACAGTGGAGGGTGGAAATTCAACGTGCAGCTTGTGCTACATTCCATACATCTTTAAAATAGAGTTTTGAATGATGTTTTTATTGCTTAGCGTTTAATTTGCGTACATTTGTTTTTTTTCAAAATTCCCCAAATTCCCAAGCTGAATATTCCTATGGAACGTTTACGGAAAGTTTACGGAATTTACCTGAAAATGTTCCACCCCTTTGCAACCCTACCTATGACACAATCACACACACACAAACACACCTACACACACACTTTACCACCATGTCACGTTCATACAGCTTATGAAAGAGTTTTCATAGATCACACTTTGTCCAGAGCACTTTAATGACACATTGCTTCATAATGAAAGGTCACCAGCAAAAGAAGGAATAAAGATCTTTGAAATGCAGTCGTATTCTACTTTATTTAAAGATGTTAGTATTTGAGACACTGACTTTCAACACCGTACAGTTTACAACTTCTGAAATATTGATGCTCATTTTGTGACCTTTAGGAACTGAATCAATACAAATACAGTGACACTAATATGACTCCCTGTAAAGATGCTGTTGGATGGTGTTAAGGAAGCTGGTACATCTCATCATCACTGCAGGTAAAAGACCTGACATCAGATCACAGTGTAGATATTTTAATGGGATTCGACCTGGAACAACAAATGTTTGAGGTGTTTGGAGATTTCTTTCATTTTCAGTCCGTATATAAATGGATTAAGAAGAGGATGATACACCATTATTTGTAATGTCAATACGAAACGGGCAAGTTTTGGTATATCTGATTCCAAACGAACTACAATGACGTCATACGCAACAAAACCGGAAAGGTTGATAAGAACCAGCAGGTGAGGTAAACAGGTCTGTAGAGCTTTTGTCCTCGTTGTTTTAAACCTTCTGTTAGTGACGATGAGTATCCTGATGTATGTAAAAACTATGAAGAGCATCGGGAGAAGACAAATATTCACTAACACAAACACTCCATAAATGGACAGAGCCACTGAGGGCACACATTGAAGTTTGAAAATGGACGTGTTGCAGAAGAGGCCTTGCATACTGTAGTGACAGATCTTTACATTAATATACAATAAAACTGATATTCCAAGTTCACAAGCAGGAACAAACCAAGCTGTGAAGAGACAGACTTTTACAGTTGTCTTCCTCATGATGGTTGAATATTGCAGAGGTTTACATATGGACACATATCTGTCATAAGCCATGGCCGACAACAATAGAAACTCTGACGTGGTCATAGTGTAATACACAGCAGATTGAAACTGACAAAGTGGGAAAGTCGTGATCTGTTCTTCAGATAAGAAGTCGATCAAAAGCTTGGGGTAGATTGTTGTGCTGTAAAGAATAGAGTTGATTAACAAAGCTGCAATGAAGATGTACATCGGCTCATGGAGGTTTTCATGAATCACAATAAGATACACAATGGTGGAATTCCAACAGATTATTATAATATATAGTACAAACATGACCACAAAATACAAATGTCTGTATTTCTGCAACTCCACATGTCCATCGAAAGTTATATACGTTACATTGACTTCATCATCCATCAGGCTTCTGAAAAACAGAGTGAATCAGTAACAAGTGCAGATCATACAACAGCCGTTCATAAAGATCCTGTAACAAGTCTCCCTGAGAGGAGTTCAGGAGCCTGTGGCCTGTAGGAGATTCACTCACAGACTCCAGAGGCACAGACAGTGGAGGGCTGCACTCTGGCTTTTTATCAGACTGCTTCACCCTCCATGAATCTCATTAAACTCTCCAACAACATGTCAACAACTTCAGAAAACTCCAGGGTCCTGGACCCAGAGGTTTTGTTCCTGTTGACCTCCTCTTCTTAGTTTCTACACATTGTTTTCTAATGTTTCAAATCAAATCAGATCAAAGTTTATCGTCACATGCACCAAATAGCTTAGTGTCATCGAACAGTAGCTTTCTTATGACCTGAAGGGAAGTACAACATAAAAATAAATAATATATATCATATAACATTTAATCTAAAAACATCTAACATATAACATAGTACAACAATTTAAATTTAAATGAAGGCTAGCAGCAGTTTACAGGGTGAAGGAATATAAAATTAAATAATATGCATATATGTTTAGTAAGTAAGTGTAGTTGTATGAATGGGGGAGAAGAATGTACATGGTGATGGCGACTGTTCAGTGGGTCAGTGTTGGTTGTTCAGAAGCCTAATGGCCTGGGGGGGGAAGAAGCTGTTTGTTAGTCTGGTAGTCCGTACTCGGATGCTCTGGAAACGTCTGCCAGACGGCAGCAGTGTGAGAAGTCCACAGCCTGGGTGGCTGTGGTCCTTGATGATCTTCCGTGCTTTTCTCAGGCATCTTGTGTTGTAGATGTCTTGCACGGAAGGGAGATGGCAGCCGATGATGCGCTCTGCTGTCCTCACCACCCTCTGCAGGGCCTTGTGATCAGCAGCAGTGACTGTATATGAAGATGATCAGTGACTGTATATGAAGATGATCAGTGACTGTATATAAAGATCAAATTTAATAATTACATTGTACATCTCATGCTTTTATTGTGAAGGTAGAATAATGTTCCTGTGTTTCCTGGTCTTTCAATGTTTGACTTGACGACTCCTGTTGACACTCTCATGTTCTGTCAGTTTAGTTTGTTAATTTCATTCTCTGTGTTTTCTGTTTCCTGTTTTATTTTGTAGTCTCTGTTCCTTGTGGGTTGTTTCTGTCTTCACTTCCTGTCTTGGTGTTTGTCTTTCTAACTCCTCATGTGTTGCACCTGTGGCCAATTACCCCTGCCTTCCCTGTGTGTATTTAAGCCTCTGTCCTTCCCCTTGTCCTCGGTCGGATTGTCTGTTTTGCTTCCAGTTTTTCTCCAGTGTTTCTTGTGCTTGTGCTCGTTCTGGTTCCTCTGGTGGTGCTGGTGGATTATGTTCCATGTTGCTGTTCTGTTCTGTGTTCCTGTCCTGCCCTCTCCTGATCTCCTGAGCCTCGTGTAAACTTCCTTGTGCTTTTTTTTTATAGTAAATACCCTTTTTGTTAAATATATCCACTCCTGGGTCCATCTACTTCATACAACCCTGACAGTACAACCCGACCACAATATGGACTCAGCAGAGATTAGTTTTTTTCATGATCAGGTTTTTTACTTTGACTGTTTGGTAGAGGTTCAGGGTTCACCGGGAACCCAGAACAAGGCAGAGACCCTTGAGGAGATCTCGGTTATTGAATTATGGCTTAAAGATCGCCCTTGGGTGAGTCATTTTGTCCCGTACCTTGTGGAGGTGTGGGACAGACTAAAGAGACTCCGCAACCCTCAAGCCCTAGCCACAGACCTGGATGCGGGAAGCCGTTTGGTTCTGTGTGGATTTTGGAGCCTGGAAAGAGTGTCTGCTATGGGGGGCAGATGCAGAAAACCCTCACCTCTACAGCCTGCTCAGAGGAACCAGCCACCAGCCTCATTCGCTGACCGGTACCTGGGGGGCTGTTGGGCTTGTGGGGGACCCGGCAGCATCCAAAAGGCTTCTGGTGTGGATGGTGGACGTTGAAGAGGGGGAATCCACGGCAGAAGCCTCTCTCTTCAGCAGTCTGCTCAGAGGCACAAGCCACCTCCAGTCCCGACTGGGTCGCAGGCTCCAGTCCCTGTCCCGCGCCGGAGGGTCCCGGCAGACGCCACTCTGGTCCCGGCGTCGGAGGTCCTTGCGGATTTCAGCTCCAGTCCCTGTTCCACGCTGGAGGGTCCCGGCAGACTTCACTCTGGTTCCGGCTTCGGAGATCCTCCCGGTGCCAGCTCCGGTTCCTGCCCCACATCCGGGGCTGAGGTCGGAGCTCAGAACTCTGCCTTCGAGCGGCCATGGCGCCACCCACCCGAGCCCCCGGGCATGTCCCGGAGTCCCTCTTCCGGCTCCCCGCTCCTCCCTCCCTTTGCAGTTCATGTTTAGGGCCATCTGGGATCCAGCCCTTGAGGGGGGGGGACTGTCGCTGTTGCTGTGACCCTGACAGTACGTGTCTGTATGTGCGTGCATGTTTGTGTAACAGTTTAATTGTTATGTCCTTATGCTGCCCTCAGTATATGTGCTGTGATACACCTCGGCAGTTAGACAAACTCCTTCTTGACATCACGACTCTGAAGACAGTTGTCCGTTGTCCTCAGGTTTATTGACGTAAGAAAGAGTAAAACTAAAACACACAAAAGGCATAATGAATACAAACAAAATGCTTTCTCTTTAACCTTACACATACACACTATGTAAATATACTGATTCTTCAATGAAATTAATTGCTTTGTTTAACGCTACTATTTATGAATTTACTGCTGATTTACCTACATATGTTCCTGTAAACCACTGTATTTTAACATATCATCGACTATTTATTCTGTCATAGCGGAGTAGTCATTAACTATAATGACTCGATGAACTTTATGCATAAAACTGCCCAAACTAAACATTGTCACAAAAATAATCATCTGCGATCATAAGTAACAATAAAACAAATCAATACATACCAACGATGCTGTCAAAAGGCATAAGATGCAGACAGACTCAACTGGATTGGAAAACTACTGAAAACGGCGGCTCTGAGCCATGCTCTTCCTTCACTTCCTGATCATAAGTCACCTGACACGTTAAAGGAAATTTCCTGTTTCAAAATAAAACGTATAACATTTTGATTTAACCATTGTAACAAAACAGTCCTCTTATTCTTTTATTTTGATCTTTATATGAAGCTTCTGTATAATAAACAGTCCTTGTTTTCTAGTCTCAGCTGTCAATCATAACGTCTCAGCCAGTTTATATATCATAAAAACCTGAAGCAGTTTCCAGAGGGTCGTTTTCTTTGGAGGCTTCATACATGCGACCTCAGGCCTGTTCCAACACATCTCGTTTAAATCCTAACAGATCTCAACGTTGTGGTTCTGGAGGTAAAACACACTTTCCAAGGTATTCAGTAACAACCGTAATATTTTAACCAGCCGAGGCAGAATCACCACAAGCTACAACACCGTGAAACAACATTTTATTCTCCTGTATAAACCACAAGCCTGTACAACAGCTACTGTATTTATGTTTTTTATGAAAAACAGGTTTTATTCACGATGTCTAGAAGAGGATCGAAACTATGGAAGTGTTTTCACAACCTTTACCATCAAGTCGGCTCGTGTGGATGAGTAAAAGAAACAAGGTTCATTTCAAGGAGAAGCAGGAAATCAATGGATCATCCCCAGTAGATTATGGGACGTGTAGTTCCTTCACTCTTAAAGATAATTCTAATTGAATGGTTAAGGATTCATCTTGTAGCTGGTCCACCTGGTTCTGGGATTAAAAATCTTTATGAGGATTTTCTGAAATGTCAACGGAGAAAGTGATAAGAAACGTTCTTGTTGAACTGGAGACGTTGTAGAAGTTCACTGTTACGCTCTGTTGTCAAATATATCAGCGTCCAGCTCTGAACACTATGAATCCTTCATCAGTCACGTGCACTGAGAGCAGGCTGAGGGCTTTTCATCTTATTTGGCCATGAGCTGAATCACTGCTACAATGAAGTGTGCCCCAAAGAATGTTTGGGTTCAAATTTGATTGATTGCTTCGACCTGCTGACCACCTCAAGCACATCTACTATTAGAATTACTTCACTGAATTTTATACACAAGCATTTTTTTTTTTTAACAATGTTTTTTTATTTATTTCCAATACAAAACACAAAACAATACAAAACACATTGACACATACCACACAAGTTGCACAATGAAATGCAGATGAACTTCACTGCATACACATACATACAAAAAAATAAATAAATAAAGGTAAACACGCACACAAACTTACATACCAACGTAAAATAATAACAATAATAAATTAAATTAAATTAAATTAAAAAAGTCACACTTGATATGCCTACAGATAGATATAATCTACCGTTGCCTGAGAAAGTCCATTAAGGGTGCCCACACCTCTTCAAATTCCTGTGCTTTACCCTTGATTACATAGGTTAGCTTTTCTAATGTAACATACATTAACATCTCTCTAATCCAAGATTGTGTAGACGACACTTCAGTCTCTCTCCAAGATAAAGCAACCATCCTCCTGGCCTGCAGGAGGCCAAAGTTGAACAGAGTATTACGCTTAGAGTTGACAGTAAAGCAATCTGGGTATATCCCTAAAATACAAAGTTTTGCTACGCAGGGTATCTGAATACCTGTGATTTTACTTAGAGTTTGTACAACCATTTTCCAAAAAGCTACCAGTTTAGGACATTCCCATACACAATGGATCAAGGTACCTTTCTCAGTCGAACATTTCACACAAGTATCTGGAATGCCAGGGGACCATTTATTAAGGGCTATGTATGTCCTCATTAACCACTTGTGTTGTAGAAGTTTCATGCGAGTATTAATGGTTTGTGTTTGAGCTTTTATACAAGCTGTCGCCCACTCAGCTTCTTCAATATCTTCCTTAATATCTAAACTCCATGCCCTCCTTTTGTCATGACTAGATTCCTCATCATGTGAGACAAGTACTGTATATAATAAAGAGATTTGGCGTTTCCCATTCATGTGTTTTAACACAATATCCTCAAGGCAGGACAGCGGCGGTTCTTTTGTGTTCTGATGACACTTTGATGAAATGAAGTGCTTCAATTGTAAGTATTTAAAAAAGTGTTTCTTTGGAATTGAATATTTCAAACAAAGGTCGTTAAATGTTAGTAAAGTGCCCTGAACATATAAGTCTCCAATTTTTTGCACCCCCCTGTCGGCCCAAACCTGAAAACCACCATCTGCCCGGCCAGGAGTGAACTGCACATTACTCCAAATAGGTGAAAATTGAGAGATGGGAGGTGTATCACCAACATGTCTATGAGCTTTGAACCATATATCAATAGAGTTTTTAAGGAAGGGATTAGGTTTAGGCTTAGTGGGAGCTTAGATATTGATGCTTGCTCAATATGAACCCATGCTGGGGGGGAATGTGTTACAAAATAAAACATAACACTGCGTAGCTGAGCGGCCCAGTAATACCACTGTAAACTGGGCATCTGTAATCCACCCCTATCATATGGCAAATACAGTAATCTGAGTCTTATTCTAGGTTTTCGGTTGTTCCAGATAAACCTACAGAATGCATTATTAATTTCTTTAAAAAAGGATTTTGGCAGTGGCATTGGAAGTGATTGAAACAAATATAAGAATTTCGGCAAGATAGTCATTTTAATTATGTTGATCCGGCCAATCAATGATATTGGCAATGTTGTCAATTTTTCAAGTAAATCTTGTATCTCTCTCATCAACGGGTCATAGTTTGCTTGAACAACTGTATTAATTTGGGGGGTAATCTTAATTCCAAGATAGGTAAAGCCTTCCCTCGCATTAGAAAAAGGTGTTGTTAAAGCTGGATTAGTTCTTTCATCTTTATTCAGGAAAAGTATAGAAGATTTTGCATTATTGATACTGTATCCAGAGAACTGACCGAATCTATTAATTAAATGTAATAATGTCTGGACACTGTTTGATAAGTTTGACAGAAAGACAATCACATCATCTGCATATAACGATATCCTATGTTCATGATCACCGATTGTCAGGGGTGGACTGGGACAAAAATTCAGCCCTGGCATTGTCTGTCCAGACCAGCCCACTACATTATCAGCGGACACCACATAGAAGTCCCAAATCTCGCGGCGTCTTCTCTCATGCATACTACTGTTACCACCTAGCTCAAAGATGGCAACAAGAACACACAAACCTCTCAAGCCAAAAGTACATTTATTTAACTCCAAATCAAGATAGCTCTAACTACGTAGTGGGATGTGTGAAATATGTTACGCGTCAGTGGTGTTAACGGTGTTTGGATGTGTGAAAATAAGGTGTGATGTATGTTGTAAGGTACAGAAGCAAAGAAAAACAAAGGCTGAGGGCCCCATGCCCCTGGAAGCAGCCTTTAGATCTGCAGCTGAAGCCCAGCCCAAAAGGGCAGGCCCAGGGTGACGCCCCTGCCAGCTCTACCTGTGTCTGGAAAACAACTCCTCAGGCTCTCACATGTCAAGTGGTCAACCTGAGAAGGATATGGATACATTATAATGTCTCTAATCATCACAAATTAAGTATGATTTCATAAAACATAAAAAATGATAAACTCACCAGACTAGAGGAGACTCAACAGACATGGTACAGTGAAGGCAGAGAGTGGAGGCAGACAGAGAGCAAGTCCTCGAACATGGACAGAGGGTGAACAACTCCTCAGGCTCTCACATGTCAAGTGGTCAACCTGAGAAGGACATGGCTACATTATAATGTCTCTAATCATCACAAATTAAGTATGACTTCATAAAACATAAAAAATGATAAACTCACCAGACTAGAGGAGACTCAACAGACAAACTTTGGTACAGTGAAGGCAGAGAGTGGAGGCAGACAGAGAGCAAGTCCTCGAACATGGACAGAGGGGGAACAACTCCTCAGGCTCTCACATGTCAAGTGGTCAACCTGAGAAGGACATGGATACTAGAGATGAGCCGGATACTCGGCTGAAACGAGTATCCGGTACGGATAAAGCACTTTTGCCGAGCACGAGTATTATACGAGTAATACGAGTCATTATCTGTGCTCGGACTGAATGAAAATCCTCACACAGCGTCACAGCGCTCCTCCCCTTCACACACCGCTCTGCTCACTCACTCACAGAACAGCTCTCTGTCTCTCAGTCACTCAGGTTCGCGGGTCTTTTCCGTTAACGTTTAGGGTTTCTTCAGCTTGAAGTTTGTTTTTATTTCAGTTTGTACTTACTTATTAACCAGTAGAGTTCTGTTAAACGTGGGTTCGTTCAGACGTGGTGCTGGTAGAAAGCGACTCGCGTTCGACTCTGCCTGTCGGAGATTTTTTTTAATTTTTTTTTTAAACAGTTTTTTTTTTTTTACTTTAACGGTTTAAACTTTTTTTAAACCGTCAGTTGGCTCTAACCAGTTTTATTTTACTTCACGCACTGAGTGTCTGACAAGTTCTAGGTAGTAGTGGTATAAAAAATATTACAAATTAAGCTACACACACACACACACACTCCCCCTCTCTCTCTCTGTCTCTCTCTTACTCACTTACACACACACACACACACACACACACACATACACACACACACACACCTGGTGTGGAAATAAATTAAAAAAAATTCAAAGTTAAAAAAGAAAGTTATGTTGAGTATGAAAACACTTGTTATTACATTTCACTTCATAATTGCAACAGCATGTGTTGTATTCATTGTTACAAAACTTGTTCTGTAAATAGTTCGTTTGCTATTGTGATCAAAATCATTGATCTGAAGCTCAATGCTGATGCTGTCCTGTAATAGTTTTCTAATCAGCAATAAATATAACAATTTCTGATCAACCCATATCAATTGCATGCTTAAAATAACATACTGGTTAAAGCCCCGCCCATTTCAAGACAACCCGGCCCACTTCCGGGTTAAATCACACCCACTTCCGGGTTAGGCCCCGCCCACTCCGAGTACGGATACGGATACAGATAATTGATATGGTTAACAGATACAGATACAGATACAGATAATGCTGTACTCGCTCATCCCTAATGGATACATTATAATGTCTGAAAAATAAAGAAAATGTTTTCCTCTGTCCCGCACCTAGAGTTGAGAACTTTTTGGATGTGTGTTTCTTTTAAAACCTTTTGAAAATTATTATAATTATGAAGTATGAATTTATAAATAAAAAAATACATGATAAACTTACCAAATTCTAACAGTGGTCCCAAATGTCCACATATAAAACAGAGGGAGAACGACTCCTCAAATATATCACATCAACCTGTAATGGAGAATAATTGATCATTTAGTGCAGTGATTTTCAACCAGTGTGCCGCGGCACACTAGTGTGCCGTGAGAGATCGTCAGGTGTGCCGTGGGAAATTATCTAATATCTAGTGTTACCGACATCTGCACATCGGTAATAAACTTGACTTTCACCGATATCATTGGTATTTGTGGTTAAACCACTGGGCACGTGCCGCGGCTGGGGGAGCAGTCGCCCCGTCGCCCTCCTCTCCACGCCTCCGGAGACTCGGCGTGCGGCACGCCTCAACGTTTTTTATGGGGGGGAGGTCCTCTTCTGCGGTGCCTCACGGCTTCAGTGGTGCGGGGGCTTTCTTTCTCTTGGACCGTGGGGTGGTGTCTCCCGCCGGTGCGGAAGGCGGGCCGTTGGAGGGGACCGGGTACGGCGGTCGGCGGCGGCGGCGACTCTGGACGCGTGTCGGGACCTTCTCGCGGATCACCTCAGCTACGGCGCCCGCTAGGGGAACCCTCCGTTCGCGCGGGGGTCCCCCCTGGCGGTGCGCCTCAGCTGGCGCCTAGCAGCTGACTCTGGTGCGAACCAGGGGAATCCGACTGTTTAATTAAAACAAAGCATCGCGAAGGCCCACGGTTGGTGTTGACGCGATGTGGTTTCTGCACAGTGCTCTGAATGTCAAAGTGAAGAAATTCAATGAAGCGCGGGTAAAAGGCGGAAGTAACTATTGGCACTCAAAACAGGTCAATCTGCTTTAGACAGGGTTAAAATGTCCTGTTTTAAATGATCCTTGTGGTATTTTGACCAAAATATGTTACAGACATTTCATTAAGACCCCAAGGAACCATATCAACTGTGATAAAATGGGTATAATATGTCTCCGTTAAATAAAGTTTAGTTAAATCAAAGATTGTTTCATAAATCTGATTCAATACCTCATTAAAAGGTAAGAGTAATAAAGGGCTGAAATAATTTAAAATAGTGCTTTTTAATACATTTAGAAACTATATTACTAAGTATATGTATTATATGTACTGTGTTAGGCCATAGAGTGTCATTTTGTGTCATTTTGGTTGGTGGTGTGCCCCAGGATTTTGTAAATGTAAAAAATGTGCCGCGGCTCAAAAAAGGTTGAAAATCACTGATTTAGTGTATATGATCACACCATTAAGGATCAACACATAAGCACTCTCATCTCTATTTACAGCTCAGAAAGTTGACTGTTGCAGCTCTTAGCTAGCTTAGCTGAATCATCTGAACAATAATAACCCATAATATCACAATTCGGCATATTAAAACAAAATCAAAAACGTTTTCTACTTTGTTTTGGACATGTCTCAAAAATGTAGCCTAGCCAGCCCCAGGCCAACGTTACTCACCATGTCTGCCTCCACTCGCTCATCATGGTCGAGTCCTCCTCGCTCGTCTCCCGGCGCACCTGCTGCTGCTGGGCTGGTGAACCCGGCACCAAACAGGTCCGTCAGTTTGGCACATGTAGCAGCCTCCACCTCCAGAGACTTCAGCTTTTTTTTCCGATGCTTCTCAGCGCCACCCGGGCGTTTTTTACTCTTATTATCCATTTTAAGTTTCTGTCTCAGCAGCAGCCCGTCCCGCGACTCCCCCCGCCAATGCCATGAGGTCCTGCCCCACCCTGGTTTGTGTTGTGATTGACAGCACTGTCCGGGCTCTCTGAGCCTGTCAGCCCATGATTGATTGACAATGACAAACAATAGACCAATAATATGTGTCGATGCTGGCAACACACTGCCAGCCCTCTGTAGCCAATTGGCCGGCCCAATTGGAGGGAATTTAGAGAGGAAGAAGAGAAAAGAAAGAAAAAAAACTGAGCGGACCAGACCGGCCCACATTTGGTCAACGGCCCACCGGGACGATGCCCGGTATGCCAGATGGCCAGTCCACCCCTGCCGATTGTTATTCCTGATAAATTGGCTTCGGCTCTAATGGACATGGCTAAAGGCTCAATGGCCAAAATAAACAATAGTGGGGAGAGAGGACAGCCCTGACGAGTTGGCCTCTCTAGCGTTAACGGGTTTGATAAGTTGTTATTCGTCATTACTCGTGATGTAACAAATTGAACAAATAATGCCACTCAATTCTATCAAACGCTTGTCTAGCATCTAGAGATAACAGCGCTGTATCCCTGGTATTATTTTTAGAGTGGATTATGTTGAGAACCCTTCTTATGTTATGAAATCCCTGACGAGTCTGTACGAACCCATTCTGATCACTGTGCAAAAAGGGATATGTGGATCTAGCCTTTTAGCCAGAACTTTACACAATATATTGATGTCCACTCCCATAAGACTAATAGGTCTGTATGAGGAACAATCAGTCTGTATTTTCCCAGGTTTCAAAATAAGGATTATTGTAGCGGGTCTTAAAGTTGGTGGTAATATACCATTATTAAATGACTCGTTAAACATATCCAAAAGTGGTGTCAACAACTGCTTCTGGAAGGTTTTATAGAACTCTATTGGTAGGCCATCAGGCCCTGGAGCTTTGCCTGAGTTAATACTTTTAGCGGCCTGCAATAGCTCTTCCATTGTTATGTCCTTATCCAGGTCCTCTTTAACCTCTTCTGTGAGCGTTTTAAACTGAAGCTGATTAAGAAAAGTATCTCTATAAGCGGGCGTGGGGGAGCATTCTGACCTGTACAGTGATTGATAGAATTCCTTAAATGTATTATTAATATCTTGAGGATCGTTTGATATTTCCCCTGATTGAACAGTTATGCCATTTATGGCTCTTTCATATTGTATTTTTTTAATTCTCCAAGCTAACAGTTTGCCGGCCTTTTCCCCCTGGTCATAAAAGGCTTGATTCAACCAGAGTAAGCTTTTTGCTGCTTTATCAGATGTTAATTTATTGTATTCCGTTCTTAAAATTAGTAACCGTTTTTGTTTTTCAGGATCATCTTTATTATTTATATCTATTTCCAAAGATTTTATTTGCTTCTCTAATTCATTAAGGTCTGCTTTTTGTTTCTTGTTTTTAGTACTAGTAAAACTAATTATTTGCCCTCTAATATACACCTTGAAGGCTTCCCATCTTATGCATGCGTTTGTTTGGTTAGTGTTAGTCTGAAAGTAGACGTCAATCTTATCTTCTAGATATTTAACAAATTCAGGATTTTTAAGCCACCTCATTTGTAGACGCCAGTTAGGGGGAGATTGTTGAAGTTTCTCCAATTGAACAGATATAGAAATGGGGGAGTGATCACTAATGACTATACAGTCATACCAACAATTCTTAATTTTGGATACCAGTTCTTGTGATACTAAAAAATAATCAATGCGAGACCTGGACTTATGTATTCCTGAATAGCATGAGTATTCCAAATTATCTGGGTTAAGTTTTCTCCAGATTTCAGATAGGTTTAAGTCCGTGATATATTGTAAAATTGTTTTTCTAGATTGTTTTTTGTGGGGATCACTTTTTGTAGAGCGGTCTACCGACGGGTTCAAAGTGCAATTGAAATCCCCACCAATAATGTTCAGGCCATACAATGAACACAAGGTTAAGAAGAAATTATCAAAACATTTAGGGTTGTCCTCATTAGGACCATATATGCTGACCAAATTCAATGCGAGAGACATGATCCTACCCTGGGCGATTACAAACCTCCCTTGGGGGTCCTGGATTGTATTAGTAAGTTGAAAAGGAATTGTTTTGTGAATAAGAATTAGTACCCCCCTAGCGCAATTGTTATATGTGGCATGTATAACTTGACAAGGCCACCTACGTTGTACTTGTTTAATTTCAGTAATGGTTATATGAATTTCCTGAAGAAAAATGATTTGAGAATGTAGGTTTTTAAGTCTGTTCATTACCTGTTTCAGTTTAGTTAGCGTATTGAGTCCCCTGACATTCCAGCTTGTAAACCTTAAATCAGACAGTTTTGAACTTTCCATGTTGTTACAACTAGTGCAGTGAGATACATGACCATGTTGAGTGTGACAGAAAATAAAATAGAATAAATTAAAATAATAACAACTGAACTAGACATATAAAAACACTTAACCTTTGAAATCCCGCCCCCCCCTCCCCTTACTTAAACTAAACGATGTGAGGACAAGAACCATTCCACACTAATGAGGAGTGGTTTAACTGTAGGCACTTCCCTCAGACAGCCCACATACTCCCCCCCCCCAGCTCTGCATCCCGAACATTCAAACACTTACTGTCCTAGAATGATAAATATTAAGCATAATATTATAAACGCTTCTTGGTTTGACTGCCTCAGCAGCCTGAGTCAAATAAACGAGCACATCAGCCTATAGTAGGTGCATAAAATAAAGTGCCCACCAAATATGGTAGTAGTAGCTCTGCAAATAATTAAAATAAATTAGAAAGTACAAAATGTATATAAAAATAACTTAACGGAACCTGTAATAAGCTACAGTGCACCTATATTGTCCATATCAGACCTTTTGTAATTACCTATGCTCCTCGGCGTTTAGAAGTTTAGGAGTTTGGGGAAAAGTTCTCAGCTTCTTCTGGTGTGGAGAAATGGATGATCTTTCCATTATGTAGAGCCCTCATCTTGCAAGGCCGTAGGGTGAATCCCCGAAAAGTTCCAGCTTCAATGAACATTTTCCTCGCTGCATTAAATGGGCTCCGTGCTTTCATGGTTTCCGCTGATACATCTTGAGCAAAGAAGATTTTGTGACCATCGTGAGTGAGCGAGCGTTGTTTGGATGTGTTGAGGACAAACTCACGGTCTTGGAATAGTAGGAAACGAATGATTACAGCTCTATTCTGATCTGGTCTTGGTCTTGCCAGAGTGCGGTGCGCTCTATCCAAGGTGAGCAACTTGGCGCCGTCGAGTCCCAACCAGACCGGCAACATGTGCTGGATGTAATCAATCATGGGCTGGGTCTTTTCAGCATTTTCGGGGAGCCCTACCAGCCTTAAGTTCTTCCTCCGGGCACGATTTTCCAGATCTTCCGTCTTGGACTCCAAATAGGCGATGCGTTTAACGGCGTCAGTCATCTCCTTGTTCACACTCTGCAGGCCGTCTTCGGTGTCTCCTATGCGCTCTTCGGCCTCCGAGAGCCGCTTAGCATTGTTGGTGATGTCTTGTTGGAGGTCCGCAAAACTCTTTTGCACAGCATCGACAGAGCTATTCATCACAGCTATGCGTCTCTCCACGTTATCGAGTTTTGCCCCGAAGCCATCAAGGGTGCTTATCTTGCTGTTAATCGCGGTGACAGTGGTGCGAAGTGACTATAGCTCTTTAAGGACCTCAGCTAGGTCACTCCGTGGGCTGCTCGGCTCGTCAGCAACATCGGTTACCGGAGTAGCTTTGGTTTTCTGAGAGCCACGGCATCTGGAGCTGCTCTCGCAGTCTTTAAGTGTCGTTTGTTTAGACATCTTTTAGAAGTAATTATAAGCGTTAATAACTAGGACTTTGTAAACTTTTAGCAGAGCTGTGAGGAGACCCCACTCTAAGCTGCCATCTTGGTCCGCGGCTCCCATACACAAGCATTTGATGAGAAACGACTTCTTCAGGGTCAGTAATAAAACATCATGTTGGATTATGTCGACTCTTTCCCTCTGGACGACACAGTGTGTGTGTAACGTCCCATGAGGCTGTGACCACTGGCTGATAATTAGGTGTTTACAGAGCGGCTGTAATCAGCTCCCCCGACTCTCAAGGTCGACTTCTGAGCACGTATTACTACACATCATCACAGCATCTTGTTTATTGTAAACTGCTTGTTTCATAGTTACTTCATGGACACACAGAATTCTTGGGTCACTTTGAGGGATGTTACCCTGACCAACCTACTGATAAATCAGTAAAGTAGAGTAAACTCAGCTTTGTTCACTACTCTTTGGTCTGGAATGTGTCCCTAATGGCAGCCTATGACACAATCACACACACACACACACACACACACACACACACACACACACACACACACACACACACACACTTTACCACCATGTCACGTTCATACAGCTTATGAAAGAGTTTTCATAGATCACACTTTGTCCAGAGCACTTTAATGACACATTGCTTCATAATAAAAGGTCACCAGCAAAAGAAGGAATAAAGATCTTTGAAATGCAGTCGTATTCTACTTTATTTAAAGATGTTAGTATTTGAAACACTGACTTTCAACACCGTACAGTTTACAACTTCTGAAATATTGATCCTCATTTTGTGACCTTTAGGAACTGAAACAATACAAATACAGTGACACTATTTTGTCTACCTGTAAAGATGCTGTTGGATGGTGTTAAGGAAGCTGGTACATCTCATCATCACTGCAGGTAAAAGACCTGACATCAGATCACAGTGTAGATATTTTAATGGGATTCGACCTGGAACAACAAATGTTTGAGGTGTTTGGAGATTTCTTTCATTTTCAGTCCGTATATAAATGGATTAAGAAGAGGATGATACACCATTATTTGTAATGTCAATATGAAACGGGCAAGTTTTGGTATATCTGATTCCAAACGAACTACAATGACATCATAAGCAACAAAACCGGAAAGGTTGATAAGAACCAGCAGGTGAGGTAAACAGGTCTGTAGAGCTTTTGTCCTCGTTGTTTTAAACCTTCTGTTAGTGACGATGAGTATCCTGATGTATGTAAAAAGTATGAAGAGCATCGGGAGAAGACAAATATTCACTAACAGAAACACTCCATAAATGGACAGAGCCACTGAGGGCACACATTGAAGTGTGAAAATGGACGTGTTGCAGAAGAGGCCTTTCAGAGTGTTGTGACAGATCTTTACATTAATATACAATACAACTGATATTCCAAGTTCACAAGCAGGAACAAACCAAGCTATGAAGAGACAGACTTTTACAGTTGTCTTCCTCATGATGGTTGGATATTGCAGAGGTTTACATATGGACACATATCTGTCATAAGCCATGGCCGACAACAATAGAAACTCTGAACCGGTCATAGTGTAATACACAGCAGATTGAAAGAGACAACGTGGGAAAGTCGTGATCTGTTCTTCAGATAAGAAGTCGATCAAAAGCTTGGGGTAGATTGTTGTGCTGTAAAGAATAGAGTTGATTAACAAAGCTGCAATGAAGATGTACATCGGCTCATGGAGGTTTTTATGAATCACAATAAGATACACAATGATGGAATTCCAACAGATTATTATAATATATAATGCAAACATGACCACAAAATACACATATCTGTATTTCTGCAACTCCACATGTCCATCGAAAGTTATATACGTTACATTGACTTCATCATCCATCAGGCTTCTGAAAAACAGAGTGAATCAGTAACAAGTGCAGATCATACAACAGCCGTTCATAAAGATCCTGTAACAAGTCTCCCTGAGAGGAGTTCAGGAGCCTGTGGCCTGTAGGAGATTCACTCACAGACTCCAGAGGCACAGACAGTGGAGGGCTGCACTCTGGCTTTTTATCAGACTGCTTCACCCTCCATGAATCTCATTAAACTCTCCAACAACATGTCAACAACTTCAGAAAACTCCAGGGTCCTGGACCCAGAGGTTTTGTTCCTGTTGACCTCCTCTTATTAGTTTCTACACATTGTTTTCTATTGTTTTTATGACTCTGTGCTTATTTAGTTTTTCGTGCCTGTTTTATCTTAAGATCAGCTTCAGGTGAATATCTTCAGATTTGAACTCAAGAGGAACTGATTAGACTTTTGTGATTAAAGGTCAAAAGATCAAGGTCACGTGACCTTTTGTTCTTGTGAACATGATGTATAAGGAGTTAAAGGATATCAGGAATCTGCGCAGCCATCACTGTCTGGTTTCGATCGGCCACCAAACAGGAACAGACAGCAACAGACAGTCTGGTCTGCAGACTGCTCCCCTATCCAGGACCTGGACAGAGTCAGGAAACATCACTGCAGACCCATCACATCTAGTTCCATCTCCTCCCCTCTGGGAGGCGCTAAAGAGCTCTGAGAGCTACCAGACAGCAGAACAGCTTGTTTCCTCTTGCCTATTATTGTCATGTTGTGTTTTATGTTCATGTAAACATACTTTTGCATGTGTAATTATATTTATTTTCTTACTTAGTTGTTAAATGTTTGCTTAACCTTGTGCTGCTTTTTTCACCTTGTTCTTTATGGTTTATTGTCTATTTATGTACGTTGAGAGCAACAGAAAAAACTGAGTCAACTTCCTTGTATGTGTACGAATACATGGCCAACATCGCAATTTAGTAGCTTCTACAGAAATCAAGAGCATTTAGATTCCCTCAGGTCCAAACAGTCGGCTATAGCCAACCTGCTGGGCGTCTCAGCAATGGGAGCTCTGGTCAGGTCCCGGTTAATGAACATCTCACAGATGGATGCCCCCTCCCAGTTCTTCTTTGGGTTGGAGCAGAGAAATGGACAATGGAAGACCATTCACTGTTTACAAACGGTAGCGGCTCTGAAGTCTCCGACTCGTCTGAGATCAGGAAGTGTGCTACCGGTTTCTATAGAGACCTCTTTAAGAGTGAGTGGTCAAGTAATCCAGATGTGCACAGCAGGTTTCTGATTGGTCTCCCTCAGGTAAGCAGGAGCAACAACACAAAGCTCCAGGGATAGACGGCCTTCCTGCTGATTTCTTTAAGTCCTTCTGGGACATCTTAGGACACGATCTGCTCGAGGTAGTCCACGACAGTTTACATAATGGAAGGCTACCTCTGAGCAGCGGGAGGGCCGGCATCTCCCTGCTGCCGAAGAAGGGAGACCTACAAGAGCTAAAGAACTGGAGGCCGGTCTCTCTGTTGTGCACAGATTACAGAATCCTGTCCAAAGCTCTGGCCTTCAGACTGAGGGAGTTGATGGCGTCCGTCATCCACCCTGACCAGACTTACTGTATTCCCGGCTCATAAGTAACAATGTCACTTTGGTTCGGGATGTTTTGGACCTCTCCAGTTCATTGGCAATAGAGACTGGTCTTATTTCTATAGATAAGGAAAAGGCTTTTGATCGGGTTGAACACCAGTACTTATGGCAGACTCTGGCTGCTTTTGTGTTCAACCCATGTTTTATAGCCATGATCCGGGTTTTCTATACAGACGTTGCGAGTGTTGTGAAAATAAATGGTGGGCTGAGTGCTCCTTTTAACCTCCAGAGGGGGGTGAGGCAGGGCTGCTCTCTCTCTGGCCATCGAGAGGAGGGCTGCGCCTCTAACACCAAACCTGTGACACTGGACATCGTCAGTAGGCCCATATGACGGAGCTTAGGAGGTTTGCGACTGTTTGCCAGATGTAGGCCACAAGTAAACCATAGCAACACCGCATGTAAACCAAAGGGTTCACAGGTGGCCTCAGGTATTTCTGTGCCATATTCACCATTTACCCCCTGGGCCAATTTAGGTTCTGTTGTGCAATAATAGGTAGACTTGATGTTGGCTAATTCTTAATAATCATAAAACATGATTATTAAAATAATAAAATGATTTATTAAAAATAATACAACTATATTATTAAATTATTAATGAAAAAAAGTACAATTTTCAATGCAGAATAATACAATTTGTAATTATAATTTAGAAACAACGGGGCACCACCCTGGTATCAGGGACCAACAGTCAATCTGTACAGATCAGTCTCATTTGGATCTAGTTCAATTAGAAATCTCAATATTTACTATTAAAGATTATGTAATGAACAGTTAAGGTTATGGAGATCTTGACAGTGTAGAGGTTGGCAAAATTGACTTATGCAACATTAATGAAAGAACATTTGTGAAAGAAAAACATTGATTATGAATATAATAAAGTATAAAAACTAGGGATGCACCGATTTATCGGCCGAACATCGGTAGCGGCCGATATTCGCCTCGTTAACTGATATCGGCTTATCGGTAATAAACTTGACTTTCACCGATATCATTGGCCGATGTTCATATATGTGGTAAAACCGCTGGGCACGTGCCGCGGCTGGGGGAGCAGTCGCTCCGTCGCCCTCCTCTCCGCGCCGCCGGAGGCTCAGTGTGCGGCACCGGGAGGTCCTCATCCGGTGGCACCTAACGGCGTCGCTGGTGCGGGGGCTTTCTTTCTCTTGGACCGCGGGGCGGTGTCCATCGCCGGCACAGAAGGCGGGCTGTTGGAGGGGACCGGGTACGCGGTCAGCGGCGGCCACTCTGGACGCGTGTCGGACCCTTCTCGCGGATCACCTCAGCTACGGCGACCGCTGGGGGAACCCTCTGTTCGCGCGGGGGGGGCACCCTTCGGTGCGCCTCGGCTGGCGCCTAGCAGCTGACTGAGAACTGGTGCGGACCAGGGGAATCCGACTGTTTAATTAAAACAAGCATCGCGAAGGGCCACGGTGGGTGTTGACGCGATGTGATTTCTGCCCGACACTAAAAACAGGTCAAACTGAGGAGGGCTTGTTAAGTTCTCTTGACTCACGCAGTGTAACTTGGCGTAAAAAGTATGAGCGTAGCGTCTGTTTAAGTACTTTATTCTCATGTGCACCGGCTCTATTCATCCGTCTCATGCACAGGTAACAAGGGAACTGACAACACACGTCATACACACAGAAGCCGTAACACATCTAATAAACGGCCAATACTGCTACCGTAAATCAATGAGAAGAGCGTTCTCTATAATGCTACTTTAACAGGGCTGTTTTAGACAGGGTAAAAAGGTGCTGTTTTAAATTATCCTTGTGGTATTTTGACCAAAATATGTTACAGTCATTTTATTAAGATCCCAAGGAACCATTTCAACTTGCGGTAAAATGGGCCTAATATGTCTCTGTTAAATAAAGTTGAGTTAAATCAAAGATTGTTTCATAAATCTGATTCAATTTGTGCTCATTAAAAGATAAGAGTGATGAAGGGCTGAACATTTTTTAAATAGTGCTTTTAAATAATTATTTAATTATTTTTCTGGCACAAAAGGGTGAATGAATAACAACAAAAAGAAAATAAACAAATATCGGTATCGGCTATCGGCCAGATTGTTATTTTAAATATCGGTATCGGTATCGGCCAAGAATTTCCATATCGGTGCACCCCTAATAAAAACACAAATTGTAGTGTCCTGATGCAGAGTGTAGCAATTCTGCTTAAACACCAAGCTAAACCACCGTCAGAAAACACAGTAGACTGAGTAGAGTTGACTCTTTTTATCTCTTTGTTTTGTCCTTGACAAGCGGTGAAAACTGTAATATAAAAAAATACAAAACAGAACAATTATCTATATTTGCAGACATATTGCATTATGTCACAACCAGAAATAAATACAAGTGTTAACCACTATTTGTGCTTTTCAACATGTTATCATGATAAATATACACACTCACGGCCAGGGGCGCCGAAAAGGGGGGGTAAAGGAGACGGATTCTAGGGGCCCATGATGGAGGGGGGCCCAGAGAGGCCCCTAATGATGATGAAATTATAATACAGAAAAAATAATGACACTAAGTTATTAACTAACATATAATCACACATGTTTTATTTTCCATGTCCTGGTAACAATTCCTTTATTTGTTTTGGAAGCATCAACCCCTGCAGGGCCCCCCCTTCCCCCCCTTCCCCCCCTCTATTTACGTAAAATGGTTCAGTCCGACTGGATCAGCTGCAGCCGGTAGCGCACCGGCGTTTTGTCACAGACAGCGCCACAGCGGGCAAAGCGGAGGAGACAGCAGTATGCCTCAAAAATCAGGCAGCCAAAAAAGAAAGGAAAATAAATTAAGAGAGGAGAAGGAGTTGAAGGGTCGACAATATGTCACCCAGTATTTCCAAAAAAAAGGTGGGTTTGTTGTGGTGGAAAGTTATGGATATTAACTTTGTCCCTGTCTGTGGTCTATAAGCTAGCTCACTTTTCTCACCATGTTAGCTCAAGAAAACTCAGGATTTTTACATTTTACTGCTATATTAGTTAAATAATCAATCCAGTCAAACATTTATCAAGCTGTTCTTATTCAATAATAGTTGATCTCCCCTCTGTCAAAATGATGCCTCATTCTGAACAGAGTCAAGTGCACCAGAAGCTGCAGCAGCTGTCTGTCAGCCCCCAACTCCCCCTGCCCCTGAATCAGCCCCAGTGCCCCCACATCAGCAGCTGTGTGTGTTGAAATAATAATAATAATAATAATAATAATAATACATAATATAATACAAAATATAATACATTTTACTACAGTCTCAAAACAATACAAAGATGAAGGTAATTCATTAATTAAAATGAATTAAATAAAAGGCATTTTGAACAATTTTAATGGTTTAAAAAGCATAAACCCTTTTAAAAAATGAAATAGAAGACGTGCAGTAAGAACAGAGGAGAACATCTGTGGTGTGTGCAGCAGACTGGGGTGACTGCTCTCAGTCCAATCAGAGAAGTTTACATGTTGGTGACTATGCTATTACAAATAGTTATATTATAGGAAATCCTATATAATTAATGTATGTCATGTACACTCTACAGAGCCAGGTCCAGGACCCTCTTCTGGTTTGTCAGGGAGGGATGTGGAGGAAGTGGAGGAAGAGATGGAAGAGGGTACAGATGACAGTGAGAGTGCAGAAACACAGGCGACAGAGAGTGAGGGCGAAGAAGTTGAAAGGAATTCAGAGGAGGATGGACTGAATACAGAAAGAGCCAGAAAGACAACAGAGAGGCAGGAAGAACAACAAGCTGATGTTCAGGTCTTTGAAAGGGAAGAAGATCATTTGACTGATGACCCTGGTTTCTGGCCAGCAGCTTTAACTGATCAGGATAGGGAGAAGATAGTAAGGAAATTGGCCATGAGAGAGAAAGAAGTAGAAATGCCATGTGATTCAAAGGGGAAGCCATTCCCTGACTACCTGAATTATACAAAGGCAGCAAATAAAAGAGAAAAGGTAAACAGAGACTGGCTGACTTTTAGTCAAAGTAATAATTCACTTTATTGCATACCATGTGTGCTTTTCTCCCATGTACAGAAAAAGCCTTCCACTAGTGCACTGACTGGTCAAAATGGGTATAAAATGTGTGATGTGAAGTGGCGTCGAATGTACAATAAATTCCCAGTCCATGAGAGGAGTGAGGCACATAGAGATTGCTACTTAAGATGGAAAAATCTGCAAGGATCTGTAATGAAAGATAGAGGTGTGGATTCTCTGTTAAATAAGGAGTTGCAAACAGAAATAGAGAAAAATAGAGCCATCTTGGAGAGACTCTTAGACGTAACCCTACACTTGGCCTCAAGAAACCTGCCTTTCAGGGGCAAAACCAAAGACCTAGATGACATTCATAATGGCAATTTCCTAGGCACACTGGAGCTCTTGTCACATTATGATCCTCTGCTGAAAGAGCACTTTAAAAAAATCAGGGACAACAAACAAAAACTAAAAGAAGGAAAAGGAACCAGGCTAACACATTATCTTAGCTCTGACAGTCAGAATGAGTTTATCAACTTATGTGGACGACGAGTTCTGAAAAGAATTCTGCAGGAACGGGAGGATGCCATATATTATGCTGTCATCTGTGATGCCACACCAGACATTTCCCATACGGAGCAAAATGTGGTGCTACTACGGTATGTTAAATATGACAAAGAAAAAGATGAGTGGGAAATTACAGAGAGGTTCCTTGAATTCAGGGATTTTCTCAAAAAGACGGGGAGTGAGAGATGATTGATGCAGTTCTTCGTGACCATGGGATAGACATCGGTGATTGCAGAGGGCAGGGCTATGACAACGGGGCTAACATGTCAGGGAAAATAAAGGGAGTCCAAGCTCAAATACTGAAGAAAAACAAGCTGGCTACTTATTCACCATGTGCCTCCCACACATTAAATCTTGTTGGTGTGCATGCTGCACAGTCAAGCCCAGAGGTATCCACATTTTTCGGCTGCATAAATCGCCTGTACACATTTGTAAGTGGCAGCCCAGAGCGTTGGGCCATCTATAAAGAGCAAACAGGTTGCTCATTGCATCACCTATCTGATACCCGCTGGAGTCCAAGGATTGAGGCTGTTAACCCTGTGGCAAAGCACCTACCTTCTGTCCTCAAATCCCTTGATAGCATAGTTATGACATGCAGTCTCACCAGTGAAGCAAGATCAGAAGCTAATGGTTTGAGGAAATACTTCATGTCATTTGATGCTGTTGTTCTTCTCACTGTCTGGCTGAAGGTACTGCAAAGTATTGACAACAGGAATGTTATTCTCCAGTCAGGAAAAATATCACTTGACATAGAAGCAGCCAATATCAGAGACTTGACAGAAGAGATGCAGTCTCTAAGAGATGCATGGGACACTCTCCTAGCTGAGGCAAAGTTGATAGCTGGGGAAATTAATGTTACACCTCAGTTAAGCAAGGAGTCCAGCCGCCAGAAGAAAAGGCGGAGATTCCATGATGAAACCGCTGAAGAGGAGACAACTCAGGAGAGTTCAGAAACAGTGTTTCGGAACACTGTGTTTTATACAGCCATGGACAGTATCATCAGTGACTTGGACACTAGGCTCCGGGGCATTGCACATATTGTCAACGAGTTTTCTGCTGTTCTGAAAGTTGGGCAGATTAGTGAGGGCAAAATCTCTTCTGTGTGCCAACCACTGATCACAAAGTATTCTAGTGATCTTACTCCTGATTTTGAAAATCAAGTAAGACACCTAAACAGTGTATATGCAGCCAACTTCCCCCCTAACCTGTCCCCTCTTGAACTCCTGAATGCAATTTGTAAGCTGCAGCTGCAAAGCATCTTTGGAGAAGTGTGCATCGCCTTGCGCATATTTTGCACCCTGCCAGTTACTGTTGCTGGTGGTGAGAGAGCGTTCAGTAAACTAAAAATGATAAAAAACTATTTGAGGTCCACAATGTCTCAGGAAAGACTTTGCAGTCTTGCCATGCTGTCAATTGAGAGTCAGTTGGCTAGAAAGCTGGACTTCAAAGACCTGATAAGTGATTTTGCACATGAGAAGGCTCGGCGTTGGGCTTTTGGTGAGAAGAGTTGAGCAAGGACCAGTGATTGAAAGGTTGCAAAAGGAAGCTTGACTCAGTCGGCAACGTTATATTATATATATATTTGCCATTCTTTCATATATTAAGTTCTACTTAAATGATGAGAAATCATATATGGCCATTTTGTATTCTGATGGCGTTTTTGTTTTTGCTGAGATTTTTTTCTCTCCACTGATTATAATTGCTATTTTTTCATGGAAGAGTTTATTTCCAATTTAAGAATCAGTGGTGCAGCAAATAAATGACTCAAAATTAATTCCATTGTATTCAGAGTGCTCAGTTCTTCCCCTACTGTACATGTCAACTGTCATGCTGTTCTTCTTTCACAAATATGGTAATGATAGTGAAAAATACCATTAAAATGCATAATTGTATGTAAAATAGCATCAAAAAATGTTGCCGCTGTGTTGGGGGCCCTGTAAAGATTCTTTTCATGGGGCCCAAAATCCCTAGCGGCGCCCCTGCTCACGGCGTTGCCCAACAATGTTTCGAAGTGCCGGCTGTGGAAAAGCATCACAGTGCGTCGGTCTTCAACGTGCCGTTTTCCCTCACGGAGGAACCAGGAAGAAATGCGCATGAGGAAGTGATGTCACAGAAATTGAACTTCAAAATAAAATTGCTACCCACAATCCATCACATCCAAATGAACCTTTTCAAAGTAAACATAAATTATGAAAATGCCTTAGAGGCAACACACAAATTACTTACTAAACAAAGATATGTATGTGAGTGTGGGTGTCTATGTAAATCAGGATGCTCTCAAAATGGTGGCTTTCCAAAAGTTCACACCTTCCTCAGCATGCTTTCAAGTTGGTCGCTGACCAACCTAAAGTTAACAGCCCTTCCAGTTCTTCTGAAGTTGCTTTACGACCGGTAGCGGGGGAAGGTTTAACTAGGTGAGGGGATATGGGTATGTCTGTGGGGAGCTAAGTTAGACAAAGAGGGTAACTAACCTTACTTTCGAATAACTTATAACCCAAAATATCACACACATATCAAACTCATAAACATCACATAGAATCGAATAAACAATCTTGCTTAGCCTAGTATAATTATTAAGCCCAGTTTTGTTACCGATCCGAGGAAAAGGGGAAAGGAATTTGTAGTTCAGTGCACAGTTCTGTGAAGTCTTCCGGTTGGTTGTAAGGTTTCTGCATTCGCGGTTCTGTTGAGCTGTGGGGCTCAGTTGTTGGTTCGAAGTTCTTACCTGCAGGCCAACGAGTCGCTGCTAGGAGTTTGGTAGAGGTTGAGATGCGAGGAGGTTTCCTTAATGAGATGAGCTGGAAGCTGCAACTTTGACTTCCTCTCGTTGGATGGGAAAAGAAGAAAGCTGGAGCAGCCAGGCTTCCCCCTCGGCGATGCAGGAGAAGAAGCTGGCAGCCTTCCTCCTTGGAAGGTTTGTGGAAAGAGAGAGAGAAGGGGGAAAAGTGGCCTTATATTGGCCCGGTTACCTCAAAGGTCATGGAGCCAGAGTGAACAATTGGAGTTGACCCTCGTTGCTTTTTCCCACCTCCTGGTGAAAATGTCCGGAACAAAGGACCTGCTGCATCCTGGGAGACTGAGTTCGGGAGGTTTTCTCAAGAACAAAGAAACATGCTGTTTTCAGGCTTTGACTAACATGTAGGCCAGGGGTGCCCACACTTTATAGGCTTTTTGAGCTACTCTTGAAATGACCACACCAGCCTGAAAATTCCACTTTTGTAGTGCTTCTACACATTAGTTTGGGTATCTGGCATGTCTACCGTCCCAAAAACTCTGGAAAAAAATCACTCCCGCGATTTGTTGTGGTTCCTCTATTTCAGAAACTATGTGCTAAAGTGCGTCCAATGGAATTTCCACTGAAATAGACGTCATAGTCGAAAAATGCCCATTTAGTACATTCCCCCATAGCTCTATGCACTCCCCCACTACCACTTGACCCACCCCTAGATGGAACCTCCCACTTTATAGAAGCTCGGTCCACCGGTGTCCGCCATTTCATTCTTGCAAGCCTTGGAAACACTTGGATAAGCTAACAGCAGCATGAATCGGTGGTCGGCTGCAAACATGTCTTTATGTGACTCCAGCTTCAGAAGACACAAGATTGGGATGGATTGAGTTCATATATGATGGCAACGTTCCTGCCACCACTTTGAATCGGACTGTTTTATCAACCTGGGCCAATATAACAACGGATTCTCGAAAAGGTTGTTATTGAAGACGAGGGAAATGTAAGTATTTTTTTTAAATAATTCTGGTATTTGCTTCTTTTAGACATTTTGTGTGGAGGCTAGTGCCGTTAGCATGTTGTGCTGTTTGTGAGGGGGTGGGGGGCTAGTATGTAGTGGTGGGGGATAGGTAGAGACTTTACAGGAGTTTTCATGTTCGACTATTAATAACGTTATTGAACAATTAATGAGGACGGCTGGCGAGTCTTAGCGAGAAGACGGCGTCAGAGTCCACGGTGAACGGTGTTCGCACGGCAGGTTCATGAGTGTTGTGCTCTCCACGCGCTTTCCCCCCCTCCGCTCGCGTGTGCCTAGTAGCTGCTGTAGCTGGAAGTTAGCTAAGGGCGCCGGCCGTGAGTAGCTGCCACGGGCGCAGGCCGTCAGCAGCTGCCACGGGGCGCCAACCTCACTACAAAAGTACAGGTTGGTTTACCCTCAGTTACTTCGTCATGTCATTGATTGTGTCTCCGTGTGAACGTTGTAACAGCATCTCATTTGTTGTGACTCCATGGATACTGAATGTCTGTTTTATCATAGGCTCACAGAAAACTGTGCTGCACTGATGTCGGTGTTGGGACCTCAGCTGTAAGAGACCTCGCTTGGAGGAGGGACAGGACAACCCAAGTATGGACTTCGGAGAGCCACAGGATGCTACCTATGATCCTGATGACTCGATCACAGTCTTGACTGAGTCAGCAGATGTGACGTGAGTGACTCAATATTTAATCTAAACATTTCAATAATCAGATAGATTACCATCCTACACTTTTTTAGCTGTTGCAGCCTTTTGGTGAAATATTTGTCTTTCTAATAGAATGGAATCTTCCAACCCTGTTCATAAGACACCCACATATATTATCTATGAAAACTGCCTCCTGGAGCTGTTTGAGGTGTGTCCTGTGTGTCGGCAGGGGACAGATGTAATATATAAGAAGGGCGAGTGCACAGCAAAGCCGGTGAAAGCAGATGCAACCTTCCGCGATTCTCACAGGCTTTATTTAAAATCCAAACATACAACAGTATGTGAAACATAAATAACATCAATTAACTGCTGTCTCTAAATGGTCTTCACGATTTAAAGACCATTTATTTATCGTCTTCACGATAAATAGAATAAAATAATTATAAAAAGAAAGTAATAAATACAAAAAGTGCAAAATGTCCAACTTTTTCCCCCAATTTGTATTACAGATAACGTGGATAACCTGTTGGACCTCATCTTTCACGAGGTTTTTCAGGACCCGGCCCCATATGTGAATGAGGAGCTGAAGATCTCAAAACGTGAGGATCTCTCTGCCAAGTATGAGAAACCTGACAAGCAGGAAGTTATAGCCCCTATGTGTCGAGTTTCAATCAAGGGCAGGTCTGAACCCTGCATAACTTCCCTGAGCATCAGGGAACACTCTGCGTATCTGGAGCACCACGCAGGAGGGCAGGACCACCCTGATTCTCCGGCCCAGAGGGCCTCAACACCAGCTCACAAAGCTTCTGTACGCCAAATACCTGTAACGGCTGAGCAAAGTTCACATTGTATTTAGAGAATAAAAGGTGACACACAAATATAAAGTGTTCCTTTGTTTACAGTATGGCTACTGATGGCAAAAAATGTATTTTTGTAATCAATGTTTTCATTATACTTGGTATGTTTAAAAAGCTCTGTGGCAATCTTTCTGACAATAAAAGTTTATAGAAGCAGTTGTGTGCTTTTAATGTTTGATATGTAACATGTCAACAATTGACACGTGTAAGATGAGCAGTTAGCAAAGTAATACACAGAGAAGAGTAATTTATGTATTTTATTCCTCAGTCATAATTTTATTGCAGAAATGACTGATATCTCATGCATAAAAAAAACAAAACTTACTGCTCTATTCCTCTTGGACATAAAGGCCCATAATCTGCCCTATAGATGTTGAATGCATTCTGTAGTGAGAACACATTCAAACACATGTCCTACACCTCCATGAGAGGGGGGAGGGGTGAGAAGGGGGAGGGATGAGAGGGGTGAAAGGGGGTGGGGTAAGATGGGGGCGGGGTGAGAGGGGGGCGGGGCCCTCAAAACAGCTTGATCTGAGGAGGTCTGTTTTAGACATAGTAAAAAGGTGCTGTTTTAAATGATCCTTGGGGTATTTTTACCAAAAAATTTTACAGACATTTCATTAAGACCCCAAGGAACCATATCAATTGTGGTGAATGGGCATAATATGTCCCCTTTAATGGGATTCGACCTGGAACAACAAATGTTGGAGGTGTTTGGAGATTTCTTTCATTTTCAGTCCGTATATAAATGGATTAAGAAGAGGATGATACACCATTATTTGTAATGTCAATATCAAACGGGCAAGTTTTGGTATATCTGATTCCAAACGAACTACAATGACATCATACGCAACGAAACAGGAAAGGTTGATAAGAACCAGCAGGTGAGGTAAACAGGTCTGTAGAGCTTTTGTCCTCATTGTTTTAAACCTTCTGTTAGTGACGATGAGTATCCTGATGTATGTAAAAAGTATGAAGAGCATCGGGAGAAGACAAATATTCACTAACAGAAACACTCCATAAATGGACAGAGTTACTGAGGGCACACATTGAAGTGTGAACATGGACGTGTTGCAGAAGAGGCCTTTCAGAGTGTTGTGACAGATCTTTACCTTAGTATACAATACAGCTGATATTCCAAATTCACAAGCAGGAACAAACCAAGCTGTGAAGAGAAAGACTTTTACAGTTGTCTTCCTCATGATGGTTGGATATTGCAGAGGTTTACATATGGACACATATCTGTCATAAGCCATGGCCGACAACAATAGAAACTCTGACGTGGTCATAGTGTAATACACAGCAGCTTGAAAGAGACAACGTGGGAAAGTCGTGATCTGTTCTTCAGATAAGAAGTCGATCAAAAGCTTGGGGTAGATTGTTGTGCTGTAAAGAATAGAGTTGATTAACAAAGCTGCAATGAAGATGTACATCGGCTCATGGAGGTTTTCATGAATCACAATAAGATACACAATGGTGGAATTCCAACAGATTATTATAATATATAGTACAAACATGACCACAAAATACAAATGTCTGTATTTCTGCAACTCCACATGTCCATCGAAAGTTATATACGTTACATTGACTTCATCATCCATCAGGCTTCTGAAAAACAGAGTGAATCAGTAACAGGTGCAGATCATACAACAGCCGTTCATAAAGATCCTGTAACAAGTCTCCCTGAGAGGAGTTCAGGAGCCTGTGGCCTGTAGGAGATTCACTCACAGACTCCAGAGGCACAGACACTGGAGGGCTGCACTCTGGCTTTTTATCAGACTGCTTCACCCTCCATGAATCTCATTAAACTCTCCAACAACATGTCAACAACTTCAGAAAACTCCAGGGTCCTGGACCCAGAGGGTTTGTTCCTGTTGACCTCCTCTTGTTAGTTTCGTCATCAGAGCAGTGAAATTCTTATGACCTGACGGGAAGTACAACATAAAAATAAATAACATATAACATATAACATTTTGTTGTGCAATAGTGCTTAAAAAGTGTTACCATAGAATGGTGTGCCTTTATGCACTCAATAAATTTGGTTAACAAAATAAAATATAAAACATTAATATTTAAAATATTAATATTAAATCATAACTTTAATTGGTTAAAGTTCTCGCGGGGCACCACCCTTCATAGAAGGGAAAAGATAGCCAATTTATTGATTAAGATCAGTCTCATTTAGATCTAGTTCAATTAGAAATCTCTATTTTACCATTAACGATTATATAATGAACAGGGAAGGCTATGGAGTTCTTAACAGTGTTACTGTTGGCAAAATTAACTTACTTTCAATTACTTTCAAATAACTTGTTGCCACAATATCACAACACATATCAAACTTATAAACACACACCGATCAAATAAACAGTCTTGCTTAGCGTAGTATAATTATTAAGCCCAGATTATGTTACCAGTCCGAGGGAAAGAGGGAAAGAAGTTGCAGTCCAGTTGCAGTTCTGTGACGTCTCCTGGGTTTGTGGTCGTAGAGTTCTGCATTCGCGATTCTGTCGAGCCGTGTGTTCAGAGGCTGGTTGAAGTTCTCCTGCAGGACATCGCGTCGCTACGAGGAGTTTTGTAGAGCTTGAAGGGCGATGAGATTTCCTTGAGAAGATGAGCTGGGAGCTGCACCTTTGACCTCCGGTAGTTGGTGGGAAGAGAAGATTAGGCTGGGGCAGCCAGGCCCTCTCCTCAGCAATGCAGGAGAAACGGCTGGAAAGCCCTGCTGTCCTTGGTGGGATGGGAGTAAGAGAGGCTGTAGCAGCCTTCCGCCCTCGGGAGGATTGGAGAAAGAGAGAGAAAGAGAGGGGAGACCTCTCCTTATATTGGCCCCGCTGACCTCACAGGTCTTGGACCAGAGTGACCAATAGGAGTGACCCTCGTGGTTCTTGACACCTTTGTGTGACATTGCCCAGATCCCAGAACATGCAGCATCCTGTTAAATCCTCTGGGAGACGGAGTTCCTTGACTGTCTTAAGACAAAGGGAACATGTGGCACTCTGGGAGACTGAGTTCACTCCAGAACATGCGGCTTGCTTGTTTCAAGTTTGACTGAAGGGAGGCCTGTGGTTTGCACAAAAACCATGTCCCAACATCCCCCCTGTGGCTTCAGGGATCGCACCTGACGTGTGTTCCTGAGGGCATATCTGAACATGTTTAGTGCAAGGCTGGAAAAGTCAATTGTCAGTTCATTTGGACGGTAACATCTGGGCATTTGTATATGCTATCTAGTTAAGCAAGAGCAAGATTCAAATTAGACAAATCATTCAGAGTTACAGTAACAGTACAATATGATTAACCTGTGCTGTTCACTAGGTTTAAGGAGAAAACAGAAAAATGTAACATTTGTAAATTGTAAGACAAGATGAAGAGAGAGACACGTACATTGGTAAGGTCATTTTTTTTTGGGAATGTCCAAGAGTTTTGTTACCTCATTGGATCTTACTTAATGTAGTACTCAGTCGTATCTGTTAGACTTAACAATTTTAAACTCCTCAGGTTTTCTGCAGAAGGATGTCATAATTTTCAAAATCTCAAAATTCAAATGACTATCATTGTTTCTGTAATAATATGCTAATGTCCTAACCTGTGTGGTATGGACTTTTATTATGATATGAAAGGTGTTCGATCCAAACATATTTACAAAGTTGGCAGTGGTATATAAGTTTAATCAGAATTTAGGTTTTTGAGTTTGCTGCTGTTGCTAACAAAAACAGTTTTCCTATTTAACTGCATGAAACTTAATACTGACTGTCCGTACAGGATTTAACTGTGTGTTGGTTATGGCCGTGAGGAGCGAGCTCTTGATCGCCTGTGTCTCGGCTCAGGGCTGTAACGCGCTGTGGGGCCAGGCTCTAAGTTGCGTTCAGAGGCGCTGTCACTGTGTGCTCGGTCATAACCATATTTTGAACTGTACTCAGAGATGCTGTCGTCATCTTCTGAGTAGTGGTTGTCTGTTTGGGCCAGAATGTCAGAGTACGGCTTCCTGCAGCTTCTACTGTGGGAATGCCTATCTCTGGGAAGTTGGTGAACATGGCGGATACGCTCTGTTTCCCCACGCTGCCTGTTGTCACCCCCCCTCGTTTTGTTGTGAGGGGGCCTTTTTGAGGCTGTGGATAAATTTGACACCTCGTTGTTAGTTCTGACAGGCTCGGTTGCACCAACTGGAGCCTTGAGAGTGATAACAGTTTCCCAAGCCACCTGTGACATCTTCCTGATCTGCTGCATCGAAGGTTTTCCTTCCTGTGTCATCAGTACAACATGTGTGCGTATACATGGATGTAAATTGCGTAAGAACATGGCCTTGAAGGTGGGATTTTCTTCTAGGCCTGGTTCGTTCTTTCCTTGAAAATAAACATGTCTTAAACGTTTGAAATAATCCTTGGGATTTTCGCGACGTGAATGTTTAATTTCGGATGCTGTAACAATGGCTGTTATCTCATCAGCAGTAGAAGAGAATTCCTCGACTAGTACTTGACGGAGCTCTGTGTAGTTACTGGTGACACTGGAAGGAAGTGACCGAATTAACTTGTGAACAGCTGTAGAGCTGGTTTTTAACACAAGTCTAACCTTCTCTCTTTCTGTTGCATTTGGCACATCACTTAAGCTGAGATCTAGTTCTCTAAAGTAATTATCAATGTTGTGATCACAGTTGTCTGGATCAAATTGTTCAATATCTTTAGCTAGAAACTCCAGCAACTTGAAGCGCGGACACTGTGAGGTCCGGCTGCGTGCATCACCTGCTACAGGTCTCTCTGGTTGAGGGGGAGGTGCTAAAACATGTTTGAATGATGAAGTCCCTCCTTTTTGAGAGTTGTGCACGGAGCAATGTGTCATGCAGCAGTGGATGAGAAGTGTATGAGGCACAATGTGTTCTTGAAGATAAACTACATGTGTCATCAATGTCAGTCTCAGAGTCAGAAAGATGGGCGGTTAGGAAGCTGTTACCTCTTCCTGTCAGTGGAGGATCAGAAAGTGACTTCATTCCCAAAGACTTCGGGTCGGATGGGATTCTGTCCCATCTTTGGAGTGAAGAGGGAGTTAACCGTACACTATCAGAGGAGTATGAATCGGAGTAACCAGAATCACATTGGTTCAAAAACTGATGTGAGGCCGCGGCTTCTAATCTAAGTTTTAACAATTCCTCCTTGTGTGAAAACAGATCTGACTCTGCTGAGTGCAGGTCTTCCAAATAGTGCAGAGTTTTCTTACTAGCAGTCTGAACCTCCTGGAGGAGAAAAGCATTTTGTGCTCTAAAGGCATTTACCTCCTGTTCCATGGCTGCTGTGCTCTGACAGGCAAGGTTGATTTGCGTGTGGAAATTTAGAATCATACATCTCAACAATGGACCCTTAGATGCTGTTTGTGTGTAACGAAGAGGACTTCGTTCCCTGGAGCTTGAGATGGGGTTGGGGGAATATTGCACCATGCACTTTTACCAGGTACATGCACTTTAATAATTGCACAGGCGTTGGTAAGCAGTTGCACTTTATTGGATTTGCAGAGTTTGCACATGGCATATATGCACACTTAAAGACAGTTCATCTTTATTGATGGGTGATACATGTATTGTCCTTTTTAAATCTGTGCTGGTAGGTTCTGTGATGGCCACATGGTTCCACCTGCAAAAGAGGGACATGAGAGTTAATGTGCATTTGTGGTAACTGAACGCTAAGATGAGATGTGACTAATATCATATGTTGTGCAATAGTGTGTGTTAGTATATTGGGAAGGGTAAAGTGTGTTGTGTGTGTAATGGTACTCACCAGTCTCTTTTGTCTCCAGGGTGTTCGGGCAAAACGCCTCCCCAGGAAACAAGCACCATATTTATAGTTCCGGGGGCATCCAAGTGGTGATTAGTGTGGGTGTGGGAAGATTAGTGTATGTGATTATTGTAATGTGCTGGAATTGGGGATGAGGGGGTGTTTGTAAATTAATGTGTGTGGGGTTGTGTGTATATAGGAGAATGGTGGGTATAATGATAAGATAAAACTGTTGTCAAAAGGAGAGCATGTCAGCATGGGGAATGGTTTCTCCCTCCTTAACTAGGCACCCTATATAAGGGGCCATTTTGTTATTGATGAGAGAGTTGTTTTCCGTGTGGGTGCTGCATGAGTTGGAGGACGTGTGCCATGTTGCCTGAGAGACCACAATAAACCCGTCTGTGACACGCAAACTATCCTGCCTTGGTCTTCTTTTGCTGTACGGTCCAGCCGTAAGTGTGGTCGTCCTAACATTGTGCATCACACCTGTCATTAAGTAAAGAATCTATTTCTTTATTACACTCATTGAAGTTCAACTTGTTGATGAATTCAGGATAGCCAGGGAAGAAACAAATTGTTCTACACAGGGATTCTCCATTGTTGGATCTGAAATGTAAGGATTAGATTTAAGTTTATAAATCAACAACAGTGTAGTTGGCTTTGGTGTTGCGATGGCAGACACCTTGTAGTGTGGATTTTATCGTACACTAGCCTAACCAAAACTATGGTGAGTAAAACAATTCACCAAACTTTGAATCACAATAACTGATATGCAGGGCAGTAACAGTTAGGGGTTCTATAAATTCACAGGGCTGTAAGCACGCTGTGGCTCTTTCTCAGGTTCTCTTATCCAACTTGGGCTGATATGCTAGGCAGTAACAGCCAGGTACAAGCTCTGTTACATAGGGCCGGTGGCACGCTATGTCTTAATTTAAAAGCATTTAACAGTTACAGGCAATTTCGCAGCTTGACCAGTAAACATTGAATATGTGATATTCAAATGTTAGAAGAAATTCTTAAAATTTTTACAAAGAACGTTCTACTAGAATTATTAGCAACAATACCAATCTTTTAGGGTAACACTATGGGACTTAAAATGGTAGTTCTTAATAATTAATTATTAATAAACATTTCATTTATGAGTAAATTAAATTTCACCACAATAAAAATTGTTTGTAAATACGGTTGAATGTCTACTCCGGTAGCAGACTAGTGGAATTGAATTCAAGCCTCCGGCTTGACTGAAAATTCCAAATTCACCTATTTCTGGCGTTTGCCAAAAATGAAAAACACATTAATATTGCATAGTCATGAAGTTTTTTGCCAACTGTACTCTGCCTCACACGGGGCACCATAAATGTTGTGCAATAGTGCTTCAAAAGTGTTACCATAGAATGGTGTGCCTTTATGCACTCAATAAATTTGGTTATCAAAATAAAATATAAAACATTAATATTTAAAATATTAATATTAAATCATAACTTTAATTGGTTAAAGTTCTCGCGGGGCACCACCCTTCATAGAAGGGAAAAAATAGCCAATTTATTGATTAAGATCACTCTCATTTAGATCTAGTTCAATTAGAAATCTCAATATTTTTCCATTATAGATTATATAATGAACAGGGAAGGCTATGGAGTTCTTAACAGTGTTACTGTTGGCAAAATTCACTTATGCAATATTAATGAAATAACAATTGTGAAAGTTGTATTTGAATTTGTTATGAACATAATAAAGTATAAAAACACAAATTACTAAACAATCAAACTAACTAATGACTAACTGACTAAATATGAGTGTGTGTGTGAATGTAAATTAGGGGCCTCCCAAAATGGCTGACCAAATGTCACACCTTTCTAGAATGCTTTCAAAATGGTAGTTTATCCCCTAAGATAAGAGCCCCCCCCTTCTTCTGAGGTGGCTTTACGGGGGTAGGTTTAATTAGGTGGAGACTATGCGTGTGTCTGTGTAGATGTTAATCAAATAATGCAAGAGTCAGAGAGACCTACAAAGGAGGCCTGTGAAGGGCCTAACTAACAATTACTTTCAAATAACTTGTTGCCACAATATCACAACACATATCAAACTTATAAACACACACCGATCAAATAAACAGTCTTGCTTAGCGTAGTATAATTATTAAGCCCAGATTATGTTACCAGTCCGAGGGAAAGGGGAAAAGAAGTTGCAGTCCAGTTGCAGTTCTGTGACGTCTCCTGGGTTTGTGGTCGTAGAGTTCTGCATTCGCGATCCTGTCGAGCCGTGTGCTCAGATGCTGGTTGAAGTTCTCCTGCAGGACATCGCGTCGCTACGAGGAGTTTTGTAGAGCTTGAAGGGCGATGAGATTTCCTTGAGAAGATGAGCTGGGAGCTGCACCTTTGACCTCCGGTAGTTGGTGGTGTTGTGCAATAGTAGGGGGACTCGACGTTGGCTAATTATCAATAATCATGGAATATGATTATTGAAACAATAAAGATTATTTATTAAACAAAATAATTAGATTATTAATTGAAGATGATCAGTAATCAAATAACAATAAAACCATTAATGAGTAAGTAAGGAAGTTCAACAATTAAGAATTATTAAATCACTAATTTGAGAATGATAAAGTTTATTGATTAAGAATAATTAAATAATTAATGTAAACTTTAAGAATAATCAATCAATGAATAACAACTACTAATGAAAAACAAGTAATTATCAATTTAGAAAGTACAAGCTATCAATTAATAATGATAAGGTTATCAACCAAGAATAATGAAATAATTAGTCACAACAATAAAATCGTCAATTTAAGAATGCTACTATCTATATTAATACTCGAGAAGGGGCACCACCCTGGTTACAGGGACCAACGAATAAGTCTATAAGTATCAGTCTCATCTGATAAAGTTAAATTAATAATCTCAATAGTTAATATTAGGGATTATATAATAAACGATGAAGGGTTTGAGTTCAAGCACTGGCTATCGTTATCCAACTGTGTTCACATAAATATGCACCAATAATCACAAGATTCGAATACTTTAAGTATAAAAGGGGTTTATTAAAAAGATATAAAAGTCAAAGTTGTTCCAAATGATTCTTCATTTAACACAATCCGCTATATCCAATACAGTCGCAGCACATTTAGCACAATTGATCACACTGCCATCCTTCTGATAGGGCTGTGTGTGTGTTCGTGTGTGTGTGTGAGTGGGGGGAAGTGTATGTGTGTGTGAGAGAGAGAGAGGGAAAAAGGGGGGTCGATGACTCACGAAGTTTAAGAGGGCCGGCTTAACCCTGGGGGTTTGACTACAAAATTGGTGATGTAATATACACCAGGACTACAACTCAAAATGGCGGAGTCGCCTAAGGAATTTAGAGTCCGAATGGAGGGCGGGCCTCGATGTGTATTGCAATCAATGGTCGAAGGACCACGTAACTTAGAGTCAAGATGGTCAAAGATGGCCGACTTAAACACACGTGGGACGAAGGTCGAGGGAGGACAAAGGGATTCTTTGTCTTAGCTTAGCTTAGCTTTAGCGCCGAATGGCGTCGAGGTGCATTCAGGCCCTCCTTGATATCAGAATGACTATATGTAATGCGACTATGTGTGTGTGCGTGGGCGAGGATGTATATGTCGGCGGATGTGAGAGAATACAATAGAGAGAAAGAGAGAAACATATAGTAACACAGATCGGAGATGATCTTAAAAACGCCGTCAGAGGCGATCACACAGTGAGGCCGGCAATCCAGCTACGTAAGAGGTGTCTTTTAACAGATGCACGTCTTCTGTGAGATCGGCCTGACGGAAACACGAATCAAACAGGAAGCGCCGGATCGTCACCGCGCGCTTTTCACAATAAGATCGACACGGCGGTCTTTCTATAAAAGTACAATCATATACAAAAACACGCTAATTATTAAACTAGACTCTGCCCAGACATATGTCTCTTACTTCGTGTTGCTTCGCGGGGTTTCGTGCACGACCGGAGTAGCGCGAATCCCGGAAGGAGGAAGTGGATGATGTCCTGGCCTCGGGCCGTTGATCGCGGAGCCGCTGGGGGCGACGGCGAGATTGCGCTGGGCCGAATCGGAGAGGATTCTTCTCGTTCTCCTTGGCAAGGTCTTTGCCCGTCTCGGAGAGAATGCTTCTCGTTCTCCTTGGCAAGGTCTTTGCCCGTCTGCAGGAAGGAACAACCGTCGCCGGATTGTCCGTGGATAGCGGGGAAAGTGTCTCTGTTCTCGGCCAGCGAGTGAGGGAGAGCTTCTGCCGCGCGCTATTCAGATTAAAAGCTTTAAGTAAAAATAGGATAAAATAAGCTTACGATGTACTAAAAAAGGATAAGTTAAGCTTAAACTGGATTAGAAAAAGTAGCTTTAAACTAAAAGTGAAACTACGAAAAGATAAGTTTAAAATAAACTTATGAAAAATCAAACAGCTGTTAAGTTTGTTTCCTTTGTGTCCTGTGAATCACTGAGAACTAAACTGGAGATGCTAGCTCTAATGTGAGTGGAACTGGAAAGAAATATTTTCGGTGTGTTTGCCCTTAAATAGCACCTTAGAGGTGACTCCCGCCTTCTAGCAGGACTAAGGGTCTTAGGCCAATAGGAAGGTCAGAGTTCAAAATCTGAGGCGCGGCTAGAGACACAGCAGGGGTCATTGACAGTTTCAACTGTAGCCTGCTCCCCCCCCGTACTTTAGGCTGGAGTGGAATCTTCCACCAGTCCTCATTTTATGGTTCTCTGTGGCTGTAGGTCCCAACATCCCCCCTTTGGTCTGGAGAGTGGGACGTTAGTCGCGGTTTTCAGAGCAAACAAGGGTCAACAGTCCAATTATAATCCATGGGATAATCCTTGAGTGAAGTGGGAAAAGTGAAAAGTCAGTTCATTTTAAATGAGGTGTGTGTCCTCGGCAGAGAGAGAGCATATATGTCTGGGCAGACGGAGGCATAATCTTGACAGAGTGAGACATTTATGTCTGGGCAGACAGAGGCAAAATCTAGGCAGAGAGACGATCTACTATTCCTAAAAACACAGCACACGATTTCAGTTTCACACACTCTTCTCGGCAGTAATTGTAACATACCTATGAATTGATACGAAAGGTGAAATGAAAAGAAAGGAAAGGAAAAACGGCGCAAGAGAGACAGACAGAAATTTCTTAAATTAGTGGGATGTCTTGGGTAGCCCGGGGAGCTATCTTAGCCTTTCTTTTGGGAATGAAAAGGAGTGAGTCCAATTTCGCTTGGAGTTTCTGAATGTATCTGTGCAGAAAGAAATTTGAAACAAATAAACCCTAGTTAATACTGAAAATGGAATGAAGATTTATATTAATGCATGCTGGTGGGTTGAATTTTACGCATGCGACTATTGATGCTGTGAGTGGTTCAGTGGTTTCCATCTAGGAGTTGGGCTGCCTCCCCCCTTTCTGACGTGGGGTAGGCCTCTGCTCCTGAGATTGGGGAAGGATGGTATGGCTTAATCTGGTTTGAATGGACCCATTTGTACGTGGGGGGTCTTCTCTGTTTCGGGATCCTGATTCGGTATGCTACCGGTGAGAGTTTCCCCACGATCTCAAAGGGACCTATCCAGCTGGGGAGGAATTTCTTGGAGACCCCCACTGGTCTTATGAACTTGAAATAGAAAACCTTGTCACCCACTTCGTATTCATGGTGGGAGGTTTTCTTGTCATAGTAGGCTTTTGAAGCTTTCACACTGGCCTCCAGAGTTTCTTGTGCCAGTGCAAAGGTCGTCTTCAGATGGTCACGTAGCTCTGCCACGTACTGATGTGCAGTGTATGCGGTCACAACGCTGAGGTCTTCCGCATGGTACAACAGATGCAGGGGGAGAGTCATTTGTCTTCCTGTCATCATCTCAAAGGGGGTGACACCTGTGGAGCGGTGCGGGGTGGACCTGATTGCCATCAGCACCAGGGGAAGTTTTACGTCCCAGTCCTTTCCATTGCTTCCTACGTACTTCTTCAGCATGTGGATAATGGTCCGGTTGGCACGTTCTACTTGGCCTGACGATTGGGGGTGATGGGAGATGTGGAATCTGACTTCAACTCCAAGTATGTCGCAGAGGGAGGTCATGACGTGAGATGTGAAATGGGTTCCCCGGTCCGAATCAATTGAAAGTGGTAGGCCCCAGCGACTGAACACATGATTTAGCAGTAGGACTGCTGTGATGACGGCTGTGTCATTGGACGCTGGGAGGCATTCCACCCATTTGGTGAAGGCACAAGTAACGGTGAGCAGGTACTTGTTGCCTCGTGATGACTTTGGGACCGGTCCAATCCAATCGATCTGAAGGTGGGACCATGGAAATGAGACCCCCCTTCCTTGAAGTGGGGCGCGACTCAGTGGTGATGACGGTTGAAACTGGCAACAGGTAAGGCACCCTCGGACGTATGATTGGGTGTCATGGGCCATTGATGGCCAGTACCCGACTTGCTGCAGGGTGCTTAGAGTAGCCTTGTAACCTCTATGGCCACCGACAAGGGAATCGTGAGCGTGGGACAACATTACCCCCCGGTGGTTGGTCGGAACGACCCACCGGTTTGGTCCTTGGCCATTACGGGTGTAGATGAGCAGATCCTTTTCCATCTTCAGGTGGGGTAGTGCCGTTTGATATGCCCGTACCTCCTTGGGTTGGTCAGTGAATGGTTGGGAGTCTTGCGGGGGAGGTGTCGCGACTATCTGGCGGATGGCACTGATGACGGGATCCTGTTCCTGCATTGCAACCAAGTCTGTATCTTCAGGTTTACGACCCAGATGCAGGATCTGGTCGCAGGCTTGGGGGTTCTCTTGTCGCTCCCTTGCCTGTCGTCGGGTGATCGCGTTCACTACGCAGTTTTGGGGACTTTGAAGTCCATCGCCCTGTAGTTCCCAGTGCACGCCTTCGTCTGCTCCTAGCTTGGCTAGTCGGTCTGCTTCGTCGTTGCCGTCTTTGTCTGGTCCAGCTAGTTGGGAGTGACCTTTGACTTTCTTCCAGTAAACTATCAGCCCTTGGTCTGTTACCAACTGATCACAGGTCAGGAAGAGTTCTGAGTGCTTGACTTCCTTGTTCCTGGCATTTTTCATTCCTTTTTCCTTCCATAAGGGAAAATGGGAGATGAAACTGTGACGGGCATAGTTTGAATCTGAACAGATCACCAACTGCGTTATAGCCAGCTTGACTGCTTGTTGAAGGACGATGAGTATAGCAGCGATCTCTGCGTACTGGCTGGTCTTGGGCCCTAGCTTGTAGTGAGTTGGTTCGCTGCTGCTGTAGTTGGCCCAGGCAATGCCAGCTCCTGCCCGGAGCTGGCTCTCGTGGTGGAACGAGCAGCCATCAACATAGACCTTGGGAAGATCTTCGCAGACGTTTTCTTCATAATAACGGTGGTTGGAAGGCAGTGATGGAGTGGTTGTTGGGAGAGAGATGGGGTCTGATTGTTCATTTTCATCACAATGGTGGCACTCCGCCAAGCCTTTACCCAGGGCCATCTTGTTGTTTTGGGCGTATTTCACTTCGATGTCGTAGCCTTGCAGTGCCATCATCCATGTGGCTATGCGGCTGTTTGTGACCCGTCCTTCTCTCAGTCTTTGGCTGTTCAGGAAGGCTACGGGTTGGTGGCACGTCTCTATGATGACCTTCTGTCCTCCGATGTAGCTGCGGAAGTGTTCTACAGCCCAGACTGTGGACAGGAGTGCTTTCTCACAGTCTGAAAATTTGATTTCCACACCGCTAAGGGGTCGACTGGCGTAGGCCACAACACGCTTGTCGGTGTCGTACTTCTGTGCCAGGGCCGCACTGAGACAGTGGGAGGAGAAGCTCGCCTCGAGGTGGAACTCTTTGTCTTTGTCTGGGTAGGCCAGACAGGGTGCCGAACAGAGTTTTTCTTTCATCTGACGGAAAGATTGTTCTTGGGATTCTTCCCACTCGAAGGGCTTGTCTTTGCGCAGGAGTTCGGTGAGAGGTCTGGCTATCTCTGCGTAGTCTTCAATGAACTGGCGGGAGTAGTTACAGACCCCGAGGAAACTTCTGAGTTCTGTTAGGCGACTGGGGGCCTTGATGTCTTTGATGGCTTGTATCCACCCTGCTTGGGGTTCGATGCCATCAGCGCCGACTATCAGGCCAACATATTTCACCTTGGTGCGACACCACTGGCCTTTGGTGAGAGCCAGCTTGGCTCCTGCATTGGACAGTTGCTTGAGGACATGTCGGATCTCAGTTATGTGTTCCTCAAAGGTTTGGCTCCTCATGAGGATGTCATCCACATAAATGAGATTTCCACGTGTTGCGGCGTCACTCATGGCTTTGTGGAGAAAGATGTTGAACTCGGATGGAGAGTTTGAATATCCGAAAGGACACCGGTTCCAGGTGTACTGGCTACCTCCGAAAGAGAAAGCTAGTTTATACTGGTCGGCTTGGTCTACCTTCATAGTCCAGAATCCATTTGCCACGTCTACGGTGGAGAAGAACGTGGCTCCTTTTACTTTGGCTAGCTCTTGATCAAGGTGAATCATGGGCCAGCGGGACAGGGGGACTTGTTTGTTCAGAGGACGGTAATCGATGGTGAGACGCCATTTTCCGGTTGGTTTTAGCACTGGCCAAATGGGTGAATTGTAAGTTGAATTACATTCCCTGATTATACGTTTCTCTAACAGGGTGTCGAGGATGTCTTGAATGGACTCGTAGGCTGCCAATGGGATTTTGTACTGACGTACGAAGGTCGGAGGTGCGTTTGGATCCGTGGGGATACGCACCATGTGGAGGTCAGTGACTCCACAATCGGTAGAGTCTTTGGAGAAAATTGACTGGAAGTCAAGGAACAGATCCCGGAGCACTTTTCTCTGTGCGTCTGTTGTCAGGGCATCTGCTTTCTCTAGTTGTTGTCTGATCTCAGCCTCGAACCCGGGATATAGTTCTGCGGCCTGTGCATCCCCTGGGCTGTCCTGCCCTGGTTGAGTTGCTAGAGCATACACCATCATGTCCCCTTCTGTCGTCAGGGAGGCTCCACAAATGGCTTCATCTTGCAGTGACTCATGACGCATAACCGTGATCATGTTGGTTGGGAATGTGTGAAGGACTTGATCCACGGCGTCGTCTTTGGCTAGAGAAGGGGGAAGTTCCCCAATGACCGGTATCGTCAGCTCGAAATCGTGGAATGAGCTGTCAATCAACATTCCTATCACTTGGTGTGCTTTTAATTGAACGGGGCAGTGCGTGAGGTTTTTCACAAGCACATACGTCGTTCGGTGGTTCACTTCCAGCAGTGGCGTGCCACAGACTGCCAGGTTGAGTTCCTGGAAGGAGGGCAGCGGTTGGAAGAAGGCCTGCGGACCCGGTAACCTTTGTCCCTTGAGGATTTCAAGTCGGATCGGGGCCCCGGCGGTTCGTGGAGGAATGACCATGTCAACCTCACTGGCGACCTGGCAGGCTTGGGGAATCGTTTGTCCAGAGAGCATCTGGACTGGGTCGTTGGACAGGCAGTAGCTCTCGGCGTTGACTTGTGACCACAAAACTTGGTTTATGGTGTCCACTTGTGTTCCAAGTCTGATGAGGAGATCTGCTCCTACCAAGAATGAGAAGGGAAGTTGGGCTACTACGCTCACGAAGTGCCAGATCTGTCGTTTTCCGATTCGCACGGAGATAGCGCACACTCCAGTCGCTTTGATAGGGGTCTGTGGTATCTCTGCTGAGAGAAGTCGGTGGCAGCGTCGCACAAAAAGAGGTGGGGGTTCCAGTCTGCACAGATCAGTGTACGTTTCCATACTGATTGCGGATTTCTCGGACCAGAGTGCTACTAGGGTTTTGGAGGTCAGGATGCCGTTTAGGAAAACGTCTTCTTTGATGCGGGGAACGTATAATGACGGGTTCTCATTGTTTAAGGAACATAGGAATGAATCATGGGTTCTGAAAGTGTTTCCTGAATCATGTGGTGGCCCGGGCCCACTTGCCGTGGTCCTGATGGGATTCGGGCTGGAGTCCGTTTCTGGAAGGGGCAGGTACATCGGGGAGATTCTGCTGGGTGTCTGGATGGCAGTGACTTGAATGGGAGGACTGGCGTTAGGCTCGAGAGGTTTTGGGTTATCGACTTGAGCCCAAATGCGTCCCTGATGACAGTCGATGAGCGGGGCCAATCGATCCAGCAGGTCCTGACCGATGAGCAGTGGTTCTGTGTCGATGGAACAGATGTAGATGGGATGTGCCAGACTCATCTCTTGGAAGGTGATATCGATCCAGGCACGTTTTGTGATGGGTGACTGGTCCTGAGTGTAGCTGGTGATATTAATGTTGCAGGTTTCAATTTGCAGGGGTTTTCCAAGGGATAACATGGTTGTTTCGACTTGGGAGAAAGTGTTAGCACACATCAGGCTGATTTCCGAGCCTGAATCAAGTAGGGCCAGGGAGCTGAAGCAGCCTCCTATTACCACTGAGGTATATATGCGCTGTGCGTTGCCTTTCCGGACAAGGTCGCCCAAGAAAGTTAAGAAGGGAGCAGTGTCTGTAGTGAAGATTTCAGGGTGTGGTCTAGTGGTGCTTGAGTTTCCCCAACCGACAAAGTACACTCTGGAGGTGGGGATGGCGGACACCTGTTCTAGTCACATTGATGGGGGACCACCGTCTGGATTCTTTGGGGGACCCGGCGGTGCAGTGGGGATCTTAGAGGCATCTTGTTTCCCTACTGCCTCTGACACCCATCGGCGTATCAGATCTTCCATTTGTGGATGCATCTGTTGATGCCTTTGTGGAGGGAGCTCCTGTTGATTCCAGCGTTCCTGTTGATTCATGGGTCCCTGTCTCCTCCCATGTTCTTGTTTCTTCCAATTATCCTGCGGATTCCATGGGTCCTGTTTCTTCCAATTATCCTGCGGATTCCATGGGTCCTGTTTCTTCCCATGTTCTTGTGACCTCCCTTGTTTGGGATATTTGTTGTCATACTTCTCGTGGCGTCCTCGCTCAGCCCAATCCCTGCCTCTCTGTTGAGAGGTTGTTAGGTGCTGTGACCTCTGGTTGCGGGGCTGGGTTGACCCCTCCCTTTCTTGGTTCCTTCTAGGATCCTGTTGGACGGGTCGACGTTCACGATCCTCTCTCCTGTGGTGTGTTTTGGCCAGAGGTATCTCGTTACCCTCCAGCGCCAGATCCATGTGGGGTTGAGCTTGGATCCCCAGAACCCTGACGTCCTGTTCTTGTCCTTTGTTTTGGCGTGTTCGCGTCTCCCAGGCTAGTTGAGAGTACCTTCTCATCTCTTGCATCGAGTGGTCACCAGCTCTGCAGTGCATGGTAACATCATATCGCACACTATCGTGGAGATTGTGCAGGAACAAGGATTTGAAAGCTGTGTCGTTTTCCAGCCCGGGGGCGTTACGCCCTTGGAAGTACGCCGTTCTCAGACGTCTGTAATATTCCCTCGGAGATTCATTCTTCCTCTGCAGGACAGCGAAGGCACCGAGGGTTGCGGAGGCCTGGTCGGTGAAGAGTGAGTACTCTTCGCGCAGGGCCTGACATAGGTCGAAATAATTGTCTCTGACCTTATGTGACAGAGTTTCCATGAAGGCGTGGACGTTTCTGGCTGTCGTCTTCCAGACTAGCTTCAGCTTTTCTCTGGATGAGGGGTTGGTTATGTCCAAGAGGCAGCGTTCTACCTCACGAAGATAATCGTCCACGTTGGACCCTCGGACGTCGGGATCGAACCGATCGATGTCTTTAGACAGGGACTCGATCTGTCGGGTGCGAATTCCCTGTACCACTGGTGCTTCATGGTGCTCAGAGTCATCCGAATCCGGTTCTTCCTGGTGCTGGTCATAGAAACCATCTTCTTGGCGTGCCTTCGGATTGGTGGACCAGTTCGGATGTGACCCAGAACCAGATCGTTCAGCCGCCTGCGTGGTAGGTGGAGGATGGTTGTTAGACGGGTTCCTCCCTGATTGTGAATATCCTTCAGCCACCCAGGGCGGCGTTCTTCCGTCGTCCTGATAGGGAGCAGGTAAGTTTCGTACAGGGGGAGCCCTTTCTAAGGTGAGTTGATTTCCAACGTCAGCTGGACGGGCGTTCGGTGTTGCCTGATGGTCAAGAGTCACTGTGCTCCTAGGGGTTTCTGCTGGCTCCGTCCTTGCATTGGCCGGGGTGGATCTCTGATCAACGTTATTGATAAGCCAGGGTGAATCAGTTTCGGCCACCTGACGTTGGCGTGGCCGTGCTTGCAGTTGCTCTTCTGGTGTCTCTACTTCACTGGCTTCTCCGGATAAGGTGTCAATTCTTGACCTTGTTTCCATTCCAGAGGGCCACAGACCGTTTCCTATGTATCTTGCCTCTCTTTCACTCTGACGTTTGACCTGCTCGCGCAGGTTTTCGCACTCCTGCAGTGCCTGGTCCCATTCTTCACGGGACCTATCAACTTCCTGTTGTAAAGAGGAATTCCTCCCTTGCAAATGGGACTTTTCATTAAGCTCTGCCTGATGTACTGCTTCCATGGCACTGATCTCGTCAGAGTGTTGTTTGGCTTTCATCTGGGATCGGCGGTCGTACAGGATGGCCAGTTGGCCCAGAAGTTTGGTTACTGAGCGTTGGGGGCCAAAAGGGTCTTCCATGTACGTGACTATTTCCTTTATCTTGTCATCGCAGGCACTGACATCGTAACCACTGAACTCACTCACCTCATCAACCGACAGCTTCACCAGATCTGCGACCAAATGTGGCATGTCGTCTGGCCTTGAAGAGGCCTGCGCCCCACTTTGGTCAGAGTTACTCATTGTCTAAGTATTATAAGACAATCAGTGGATTACTTAAGCTCGCTGGGATACCAGCGGGTAACAATCTTAAATTGCACTATACGATCAGAAACACGGGTGAGCTCTACCCTGTGTCTATCACGTAACTTTAGGCAGGATAGCTCGGCGGCTCAATCCTCTAGACCTAGTAAGCAACAATTAATCTCAAAATCAAAACTAACATGCAGAAAATCTCCAATCAAAGTTACTAACAACTGAAAATGCGGTCAGCAACCAACCACGGTTACGCAAAGCCCTAATATACCTGCTTGGCAAAGGTTTAAGGGAATCAAAAATAAAATTTTGAAAAGAAAAATAAATCTCTTGAATATTTTTTCTTAACAATCAATTATGATCAATTTTGAAATTTCGGAGAAAGAAGAAAAAATAAAAATTATTAATTTTGGAAGAAGAAAAAAAATTAATAAAATTTAAATTTAATAAAAAAAATTAAGTTTATCGAAAAATAAATCTATCGAAAATTAAATTTATTGAAAAATTTAACTATTGAAAAATTAATTTATTGAAAAATTAATTTATTAAAAAAAATCAACTTATTGAAAAATCAATTTATCGAAAAACTAAATTTATTGAAAAAAAATAATTTATTGAAAAAATCAATTTATCGAAAATTAAATTTATTAAAAAATTTAACTATTGAAAAATTAATTTATTGAAAAATTAATTTATTGAAAAATTAACTTATTGAAAAATCAATTTATTGAAAAATTAAATTTATTGAAAAATTAATTTATTGAAAAATCAATTTATCGAAAAAATTAAATTCATTGAAAGGATAATTTATTGAAAAATCAATTTATCGAAAAATTAAACTTATTGAAAAGTTAATTTATTGAAAAATCTATTTATTGAAACAAATTACTCTATTGAAAATCAACTTATTGAAAAATCAATTTATTGAAAACTAAGTTGGATTATTGTACATAGATATTATGACACAGTTGGAATAAGATAGCCTCACACGGGGCACCATTTATGTTGTGCAATAGTAGGGGGACTCGACGTTGGCTAATTATCAATAATCATGGAATATGATTATTGAAACAATAAAGATTATTTATTAAACAAAATAATTAGATTATTAATTGAAGATGATCAGTAATCAAATAACAATAAAACCATTAATGAGTAAGTAAGGAAGTTCAACAATTAAGAATTATTAAATCACTAATTTGAGAATGATAAAGTTTATTGATTAAGAATAATTAAATAATTAATGTAAACTTTAAGAATAATCAATCAATGAATAACAACTACTAATGAAAAACAAGTAATTATCAATTTAGAAAGTACAAGCTATCAATTAATAATGATAAGGTTATCAACCAAGAATAATGAAATAATTAGTCACAACAATAAAATCGTCAATTTAAGAATGCTACTATCTATATTAATACTCGAGAAGGGGCACCACCCTGGTTACAGGGACCAACGAATAAGTCTATAAGTATCAGTCTCATCTGATAAAGTTAAATTAATAATCTCAATAGTTAATATTAGGGATTATATAATAAACGATGAAGGGTTTGAGTTCAAGCACTGGCTATCGTTATCCAACTGTGTTCACATAAATATGCACCAATAATCACAAGATTCGAATACTTTAAGTATAAAAGGGGTTTATTAAAAAGATATAAAAGTCAAAGTTGTTCCAAATGATTCTTCATTTAACACAATCCGCTATATCCAATACAGTCGCAGCACATTTATCACAATTGATCACACTGCCATCCTTCTGATAGGGCTGTGTGTGTGTTCGTGTGTGTGTGTGAGTGGGGGGAAGTGTATGTGTGTGTGAGAGAGAGAGAGGGAAAAAGGGGGGTCGATGACTCACGAAGTTTAAGAGGGCCGGCTTAACCCTGGGGGTTTGACTACAAAATTGGTGATGTAATATACACCAGGACTACAACTCAAAATGGCGGAGTCGCCTAAGGAATTTAGAGTCCGAATGGAGGGCGGGCCTCGATGTGTATTGCAATCAATGGTCGAAGGACCACGTAACTTAGAGTCAAGATGGTCAAAGATGGCCGACTTAAACACACGTGGGACGAAGGTCGAGGGAGGACAAAGGGATTCTTTGTCTTAGCTTAGCTTAGCTTTAGCGCCGAATGGCGTCGAGGTGCATTCAGGCCCTCCTTGATATCAGAATGACTATATGTAATGCGACTATGTGTGTGTGCGTGGGCGAGGATGTATATGTCGGCGGATGTGAGAGAATACAATAGAGAGAAAGAGAGAAACATATAGTAACACAGATCGGAGATGATCTTAAAAACGCCGTCAGAGGCGATCACACAGTGAGGCCGGCAATCCAGCTACGTAAGAGGTGTCTTTTAACAGATGCACGTCTTCTGTGAGATCGGCCTGACGGAAACACGAATCAAACAGGAAGCGCCGGATCGTCACCGCGCGCTTTTCACAATAAGATCGACACGGCGGTCTTTCTATAAAAGTACAATCATATACAAAAACACGCTAATTATTAAACTAGACTCTGCCCAGACATATGTCTCTTACTTCGTGTTGCTTCGCGGGGTTTCGTGCACGACCGGAGTAGCGCGAATCCCGGAAGGAGGAAGTGGATGATGTCCTGGCCTCGGGCCGTTGATCGCGGGGCCGCTGGGGGCGACGGCGAGATTGCGCTGGGCCGAATCGGAGAGGATTCTTCTCGTTCTCCTTGGCAAGGTCTTTGCCCGTCTCGGAGAGAATGCTTCTCGTTCTCCTTGGCAAGGTCTTTGCCCGTCTGCAGGAAGGAACAACCGTCGCCGGATTGTCCGTGGATGGCGGGGAAAGTGTCTCTGTTCTCGGCCAGCGAGTGAGGGAGAGCTTCTGCCGCGCGCTATTCAGATTAAAAGCTTTAAGTAAAAATAGGATAAAATAAGCTTACGATGTACTAAAAAAGGATAAGTTAAGCTTAAACTGGATTAGAAAAAGTAGCTTTAAACTAAAAGTGAAACTACGAAAAGATAAGTTTAAAATAAACTTATGAAAAATCAAACAGCTGTTAAGTTTGTTTCCTTTGTGTCCTGTGAATCACTGAGAACTAAACTGGAGATGCTAGCTCTAATGTGAGTGGAACTGGAAAGAAATATTTTCGGTGTGTTTGCCCTTAAATAGCACCTTAGAGGTGACTCCCGCCTTCTAGCAGGACTAAGGGTCTTAGGCCAATAGGAAGGTCAGAGTTCAAAATCTGAGGCGCGGCTAGAGACACAGCAGGGGTCATTGACAGTTTCAACTGTAGCCTGCTCCCCCCCCGTACTTTAGGCTGGAGTGGAATCTTCCACCAGTCCTCATTTTATGGTTCTCTGTGGCTGTAGGTCCCAACAGTGGGAAGAGAAGATTAGGCTGGGGCAGCCAGGCCCTCTCCTCAGCAATGCAGGAGAAACGGCTGGAAAGCCCTGCTGTCCTTGGTGGGATGGGAGAAAGAAAGAGAAAGAGAGGGGAGACCTCTCCTTATATTGGCCCCGGTGACCTCACAGGTCTTGGACCAGAGTGACCAATAGGAGTGACCCTCGTGGTTCTTGACACCTTTGTGTGACATTGCCCAGATCCCAGGACATGCAGCATCCTGTTACATCCTCTGGGAGACGGAGTTCCTTGACTGTTTTAAGACAAAGGGAACATGTGGCACTCTGGGAGACTGAGTTCACTCCAGAACATGCGGCTTGCTTGTTTCAAGTTTGACTGAAGGGAGGCCTGTGGTTTGCACAAAAACCATGTCCCAACAATTTAATCTAAAAACATCTAACATATAACATAGTCCAACAATTTAAATTTAAATGAAGGCTAGCAGCAGTTTACAGGGTGAAGGAGTGAGGAATATAAAATTAAATAATATGCATATATGTGTGGTAAGTAAGTGTAGTTGTATGAATGGGGGAGAAGAATGTACATGGTGATGGCGACTGTTCAGTGGGTCAGTGTTGGTTGTTCAGAAGCCTTACGGCCTGGGGGGGGGAAGAAGCTGTTTGTTAGTCTGGTAGTCCGTACTCGGATGCTCCGGAAACGTCTGCCAGACCGCAGCAGTGTGAGAAGTCCAGTGCCTGGGTGGCTGTGGTCCTTGATGATCTTCCGTGCTTTTCTCAGGCATCTTGTGTTGTAGATGTCTTGCACGGAAGGGAGATGGCAGCCGATGATGCACAACCGTAGTATTTTAACCAGCCGAGGCAGAATCACCACAAGCTACAACACCGTGAAACAACGTTTTATTCTCCTGTATAAACCACAAGCCTGTACAACAGCTACTGTATTTATCTTTTTTATGAAAAACAGGTTTTATTCACGATGTCTAGAAGAGGATCGACACTATGGAAGTGTTTTCACAACCTTTACCATCAAGTCGGCTCGTGTGGATGAGGAAAAGAAACAAGGTTCATTTCAAGGAGAAGCAGGAAATCAATGGATCATCCCCAGTAGATTATGGGACGTGTAGTTCCTTCACTCTTAAAGATAATTCTAATTGAATGGTTAAGGATTCATCTTGTAGCTGGTCCACCTGGTTCTGGGATTAAAAATCTTTATGAGGATTTTCTGAAATGTCAACGGAGAAAGTGATAAGAAACGTTCTTGTTGAACTGGAGACGTTGTAGAAGTTCACTGTTACGCTCTGTTGTCAAATATATCAGCGTCCAGCTCTGAACACTATGAATCCTTCATCAGTCACGTGCACTGAGAGCAGGCTGAGGGCTTTTCATCTTATTTGGCCATGAGCTGAATCACTGCTACAATGAAGTGTGCACCAAAGAATGTTTGGTTTTAAATTTGATTGATTGCTTCGACCTGCTGACCACCTCAAGCACATCTACTATTAGAATTACTTCACTGAATTTTATACACAAGCATTTGATGTGAAACGACTTCTTCAGGGTCAGTAATAAAGCATCATGTTGGATTATGTCGACTCTTTCCCTCTGGACGACACAGTGTGTGTGTAACGTCCCATGAGGCTGTGACCACTGGCTGATAATTAGGTGTTTACAGAGCGGCTGTAATCAGCTCCCCCGACACTCACAGACGACTTCTGATCACGTCTTACTACACATCATCACAGTATCTTGTATATTGGAAACTGATTGTTTCATAGTTACTTTATGGACACACACACGTCATGGGTCACTTTGAGGGATGTCTCCCTGACCATCTACTGATAAATCAGTAAAGTAGAGTAAACTCAGCTTTGTTCACTACGCTTTGGTCTGGAATGTGTCCCTAATGGCAGCCTATGATTAGGGTTGCAAAATTCCGGGAATATCTCAAGCTGGATATACGGGAATATACGGGAATTAACGGGAAATTGTGTGGGTAATTTATACTAACTGTATTTAGCTTGTCATATACAGACATAAATATAAACATTTGTTTTGTCATATGCTGATTTGAGCCCTGAGAAAACTTTGGGCACTTGACTATATGCTTCTGGATCTGTGTCATTCTTAACATAGGTTTTTGCATCATATTTGCAAATGTACACTGCCTTTCCTTCTACATTGGCTGGGATGAAATGTCTCCACACATGAGATAGTGCACGTGGAATTGCTCTGTAGAATAAGATGAGAAAAAAGCATTTAAAAAAACACTAATGCAATGCTAGAGATGTAAAAAGTTGGCCAAACAGTTGGAATCGTCTTTAAAAATATTTTACAATTGATGGATTAATTAATAGAAATAGGCTAGAGGAACAGATGAACAATCCTCAATCAGCATGTTAATATATTTCCCCCAGTAATATCATCGAAACTTACCTGACTAGTCCTTCACACTACAGCAGGCCTCAATAGCTCTGCTGTAGAGTGAAGGATGCTGGGAATTATCTGCACAAGTGATGGAGAAATGCACAGTGGAGGGTGGAAATTCAACGTGCAGCATGTGCTACATTCCATACATCTTTAAAATAGAGTTTTGAATGATGTTTTTATTGCTTAGCGTTTAATTTGCGTACATTTGTTTTTTTTCAAAATTCCCCAAATTCCCAAGCTGAATATTCCTATGGAACGTTTACGGAAAGTTTACGGAATTTACCTGAAAATGTTCCACCCCTTTGCAACCCTACCTATGACACAATCCCACACACACAAACACACACACACACACACACACACACACTTTACCACCATGTCACGTTCATACAGCTTATGAAAGAGTTTTCATTGACCACACTTTGTCCAGAGCACTTTAATGACACATTGCTTCATAATGAAAGGTCACCAGCAAAAGAAGGAATAAAGATCTTTGAAATGCAGTCGTATTCTACTTCATTTAAAGATGTTAGTATTTGAAACACTGACTTTCAACACCGTACAGTTTACAACTTCTGAAATATTGATCCTCATTTTGTGACCTTTAGGAACTGAAACAATACAAATACAGTGACACTAATATGTCTCCCTGTAAAGATGCTGTTGGATGGTGTTAAGGAAGCTGGTACATCTCATCATCACTGCAGGTAAAAGACCTGACATCAGATCACAGTGTAGATATTTTAATGGGATTCGACCTGGAACAACAAATGTTTGAGGTGTTTGGAGATTTCTTTCATTTTCAGTCCGTATATAAATGGATTAAGAAGAGGATGATACACCATTATTTGTAATGTCAATATGAAACGGGCAAGTTTTGGTATATCTGATTCCAAACGAACTATAAAACAGTCATATGCAATAAAAACGGAAAGATTGATAAGAACCAGCAGGTGAGGTAAACAGGTCTGTAGAGCTTTTGTCCTCGTTGTTTTAAACCTTCTGTTAGTGACGATGAGTATCCTGATGTATGTAAAAACTATGAAGAGCATCGGGAGAAGACAAATATTCACTAACAGAAACACTCCATAAATGGACAGAGCCACTGAGGGCACACATTGAAGTGTGAAAATGGACGTGTTGCAGAAGAGGCCTTTCAGACTGTTGTGACAGATCTTTACATTAATATACAATACAACTGATATTCCAAGTTCACAAGCAGGAACAAACCAAGCTATGAAGAGAAAGACTTTTACAGTTGTCTTCCTCATGATGGTTGAATATTGCAGAGGTTTACATATGGACACATATCTGTCATAAGCCATGGCCGACAACAATAGAAACTCTGACGTGGTCATAGTGTAATACACAGCAGCTTGAAAGAGACAACGTGGGAAAGTCGTGATCTGTTCTTCAGATAAGAAGTCGATCAAAAGCTTGGGGTAGATTGTTGTGCTGTAAAGAATAGAGTTGATTAACAAAGCTGCAATGAAGATGTACATCGGCTCATGGAGGTTTTTGTGAATCACAATAAGATACACAATGGTGGAATTCAAACAGATTATTATAATATATAATACAAACATGACCACAAAATACAAATGTCTGTATTTCTGCAACTCCACATGTCCATCGAAAGTTATATACGTTACATTGACTTCATCATCCATCAGGCTTCTGAAAAACAGACTGAATCAGTAACAAGTGCAGATCATACAACAGCCGTTCATAAAGATCCTGTAACAAGTCTCCCTGAGAGGAGTTCAGGAGCCTGTGGCCTGTAGGAGATTCACTCACAGACTCCAGAGGCACAGACAGTGGAGGGCTGCACTCTGGCTTTTTATCAGACTGCTTCACCCTCCATGAATCTCATTAAACTCTCCAACAACATGTCAACAACTTCAGAAAACTCCAGGGTCCTGGACCCAGAGGTTTTCTTCCTCTTGTTAGTTTCTACACATTGTTTTCTAATGTTTCAAATCAAATCAAATCAAATCAGATCAAAGTTTATCGTCACATGCACCAAATAGCTTAGTGTCATCAGAGCAGTGAAATTCTTATGACCTGACGGGAAGTACAACATAAAAATAAATAACATATAACATATAACATTTAACCAAATAACATCTAACATATAAAATATAACATATTACATTTAACCTAATAACATATAACATATTACATATAACATTTAACCTAATAACATATAACATATAACATATAACATAGTGCAAAGATTTAAATTTAAATGAAGGCTAGCAGCAGTTTACCGAAGGAAGGAGTGAGGAATATTAAATTAAACGACAGGCGATTTCATGCCTGTTGCGGTCGGTGAAGAGAGAGTGATCAATGAACAAGCGCCAGTCTCAGCGTTGCATTCATTTTGCGCCTTGCGGCAAGGATAAACGCTTCACTTCCTGTAGCCAGCAGGTGGCGCTGTTGAGCAATTTTACCACGCCTATTTCCAAATACTCCAGAATACGTAAGTTTTCACCACTTTCTAATTAACTGCAAACTTTAAAAGATTTTTGAGCACGTTGAAGCCCTCACAAAGCCAATTCACTAAGCTCAGAATAATCCTAACAATTTCAATTGGGCCTCCCACCATTCGGTGATCGGGCCCTAATAATATGCATATATGTGTAGTAAGTAAGTAGTAAGTGTAGTTGTATGAATGGGGAACAAGAATGTACATGGTGATTGCGACTGTTCATTGGGTCAGTGTTGGTTGTTCAGAAGCCTAATGGCCTGGGGGGGGAGAAGCTGTTTGTTAGTCTGGTAGTCCGTACTCGAATGCTCCGGAAACGTCTGCCAGACCGCAGCAGTGTGAGAAGTCCACAGCCTGGGTGGCTGTGGTCCTTGATGATCTTCCGTGCTTTTCTCAGGCATCTTGTGTTGTAGATGTCTTGCACGGAAGGGAGATGGCAGCCGATGATGCGCTCCGCTGTCCTCACCACCCTCTGCAGGGCCTTGTGATCAGCAGCGGAGCTGCTACCATACCAGGCAGTAGTGCAGCCTGAGAGGATGCACTCAATGGTGCACCTGTAAAAGTTTGTTAAAGTTTTTGCAGACATACAGTCTCCTCAGGAAGCAAAGGCCCTTTTGGGCAGTTTAGACCGCAGAGTCAGCTTGGTTTGGACCAGGTAAGGTCATCTGTGATGAACACACCGAGGAACTTGAAGACGGAGACTCTCTCCACTACAGCTCCATTGATATGTATCGGATCGTGACCCCCCCTCTGCAGCTTCCTGAAGTCCATGATCATCTCCTTGGTCTTGCAGACGTTAAGAGACAGGTGGTTATCTTGGCACCATGTTACCAAGCCCCTTACCACATCTTTATAAGCGGTCTCATCATTGTTAGAGATGAGACCCAGGATGGTGGTGTCGTCCGCAAATTTCAGGATGATGTTGGAACTGTGTGTTGCCACACAGTCCTGCATGTACAGGGAGTACAGGAGGGGGCTGAGTACGCAGCCCTGAGGGGCCCCGGTACTCAGAGTCAGGGAGGAGGCGGTGTGGTTGCCCATTCTCACCACCTGGGGTCTGCTCATCAGGAAGTCCAAGATCCAGTTGCACAGGGGGGTTTTAAGACCCAGGCTCCTGAGCTTGGGGACGAGCTTGGCTTGGTGTTGAATGCTGAGCTGTAGTCCACGACGAGCATCCTCACATTTGTGTTGGCCTTTTCCAGGTGGGAGAGGGTGGTGTGCGTTGACATGATTTTTCATGTCTAAAATCTTAGAAAAAGTTGTAGCCAATCAGCTGTGTGAGTTTCTCCAGGAAAATAATATATATGAAGACTTTCAGTCGGGGTTTAGAGCCAATCATAGCACAGAGACAGCCTAGGCAAAAGTCACTAATGACCTTTTAATAGCCTCAGATCAGGGACTTGTGTCTGTCCTCGTTCTGTTAGATCTCAGTGCAGCATTTGACACAATTGACCATCAAATTTTATTACAAAGACTCAAACAGTTTATTAACATTAATGGAACCGCCCTTAACTGGTTTAAATCGTATTTTTCTGATCGCTCCCAATTCGTGCAAATTAATGATGAGTCATCTGTGCGCACCAAAGTAAACCATGGTGTTCCACAGGGCTCTGTGCTCGGCCCAATTTATTCTCATTATATATGCTTCCACTAGGAAACATTATCAGGACACTCGGTAAATTTCCACTGCTATGCGGATGACACCCAGTTATATTTGTCAATAAAACCTGAACAAAGTAATCAATTAACTAAACTTCATCATGTCTCAAGGACATAAAAACCTGGATGACCCACAATTTTCTCTTATTAAACTCAGACAAAACAGAGGTTATAATACTTGGCCCCAAACACCTTAGAGATACATAATCTAATGATATAGCTGCGCTAGACGACATTGCCCTTGCTTCCAATGAAACAGTCAGGAACTTGGGAGTGATCTTCGATCCTGATTTATCCTTTAATAGTCACTTAAAACAAATTTCTAGAACTGCTTTTTTCCACTTGCGTAATATTTCAAAAATTAGACATGTCCTTTCACAAAAAGATGCAGAAAAACTAGTCCACGCCTTTGTTACATCGAGACTGGACTATTGTAATTCATTATTATCAGGCTCCAGCAGTAAGTCGTTAAAGACTCTACAGCTTGTCCAAAATGCCGCAGCACGTGTCCTGACAAGAACAAAGAGAAGAGAGCACATTTCTCCAGTATTAGCATCGCTACACTGGCTTCCAGTTAAATTTAGAATAGAATTTAAAATTCTTCTCCTCACCTTCAAGGCCCTTAATAATATAGCGCCTTTTTACCTTAAAGAGCTGTTAGTACCTTATAAACCCACTAGAGCACTCCGCTCCCAGAACTCAAGCCTACTTGTCGTCCCTAAAGTCTCTAAAAGTAGATTAGGAGCCAGAGCTTTCAGCCCAGACTGCTGAAGGCTAAACTGGAGGGCACGCAGGTGAGTGCTCCCCTCATCGCTTGGGTCGATGACTATCTGACGGGCAGACCACAGTTTGTGAGATTACAGAACTGTGTGTCTGATCGTCTGATCAGTGACATCGGGGCCCCCCAGGGAACTGTACTGTCCCCCTTCCTCTTCACCACATACACTGCTGACTTTAAGCACTGCACAGAGACGTGTAATCTGCAGAAGTTCTCTGATGACACGGCCATTGTGGGGTGTGTTGAGGGCGGAGGGGAGGCTGAGTACAGGGACCTGGTTGACCGCTTTGTGAAGTGGTGTGGGGAGAACCGCATGCAGCTCAACGTGAAGAAGACGAGGGAGATGGTGGTGGATTTCAGGAGGACCAAGCCCCTGCCCTCTCCTGTCTGCATCGGTGGGACGGCTGTGGAGTTGGTCCCTGCATACAAGTACCTGGGTGTCACACTGGACAATAAACTGGACTGGTCCACCAACACAGAGGCCGTCTACAAGAAGGGCCTGAGCCGGCTTTATTTCCTGAGGAGGCTCAGGTCCTTCAATGTCTGCAACAAGATGCTGCAGATGTTCTATAAGTCTGTTGTGGCGAGCACCATCTTCTTTGCTGTGGTGTCGTGGGGTGCGGGCATCAAGGCTAAGGACGCCAACAAACTGAAAAAACTGATTAGGAAGGCAGAGTCTGTGGTTGGCTCTAAGCTTGTCACCCTGGAGGAGGTGGTGGAGGACAGGATGCTGGCAAACTGCTGGCAATCATGGACACTCCCTCTCACCCCCTCCACAAAACACTGGACAAGCTAAGGAGCAGCTTCAGCCACAGACTCATTCAACCCGCTGCTCTAAGGAACGATACAGGAAGTTGTTCCTCCCAACCGCAATAAGACTATACAACTCCTCTACCTCTGTCAGAGCCACAATCACAGAACTGCACTAAATATACCTGTCTCAATTCATCACTTTATACAATAATATTGTCTTTTGCGCACACTGTCTACATATTCTTACACTCACAGTATATTATATTATCTATTGTATCGCCAAAAAATATTTATACCCGTACTATATATCATATATTATATCATACTCTTTGTATATTCTTTGTATATATAAGTCTATATACACATATTTTATTTATACATGTGTACATGTTATTATTATTATATTTTACTATTATTATATATACTGTTGCTGCTATTATTACTATATACTGCTATTATATTGGTATAATTACTATCATATATAAATATATATTATATACTATATATACTGTACTATTTTTTATATACTGTCTAACAATAACATTACCATCATATCATCAGTACTATTACCATCATCTGCCACTGCACCTTATCTACCTATTTTATCTTGTGTTTCTGTTTTTATTCTTTCTACCGCAATATTTTATATTTTATATTTTATATTTTATATTTGATATTTTATTCTATTGTATTGTATTTAATTGTATTCAAATGTACCGGCTGCTATGACGACTTAATTTTCCCCCGGGGATGAATAAAGTAATCTATCTATCAAGCCCCTCGGCTGTGGAATCATCTACCACTTTCAGTTCGGGAGGCAGTCACCATCTTTTCATTTAAGAGTAGACTCAAAACCTTCCTTTTTGATAAAGCTTATAGTTAGAGCTAATTAGTGCGGAAGAACGTAACTTTTTCTATTTTATGACACATGACACACGGAGCTTCTCTTTCCAGCTTCTCCTTCCTCTCCTCCATCCCTATCCCCCTTCCCCGGAATCCCTTTGCTTTATCACCCGCAGATCCAGGGCCTCTGTGGCCGCACCATGGATTGCGGTTTGTGGATCGCGCACCGGGGTCATGTGGGCTGATCGTGGTGCTGGTGGCGGACCCTGTGTCGCGTTGGCATTGGGCACGGGCGGTGGACCAGGACCGCGGTGGTGGCTCGTGATGGGTCCTGGTGGGCGGCGGTGGACGGTGACTGAGGACTGGAGTGGCGTCTGGTCTGGATGGTGGATCGTGGTCTGGATGGTTGCTGACCATGGACTGTGCTTGCAGCGGGACTGCTTGGCATGTCATGTTGGGGTTGTCCTTCGGGATGTCTACCCTCATCAAATGCTGCTAGAGACTTTAATCTTTAATCTTGAAGAATTTAATCTTGATGATGTTCTCCTGCACGTGGCATCTATTGCACTTCTGTCTGTCCTGGGAGAGGGATCCTCACATGTGGCTTTCTGAGGTTTCTACGTATTTGTACCCTGTTAAAAGGGTTTTTAGTAGTTTTTCCTTACTCTGGCTGAGGGTTAAGGACAGGGGAGGATGTCACACCCTGTTAAAGCCCTATGAGACGAATTGTAATTTGTGAATACGGGCTATACAAATAAAATTTGATTGATAAAATTTGATTGATCATCCGTAGGTCTGTTTGGGCGGTGTGCAAACTGGAAGGGGTCAAGGGTGTTCGGAAGGGTGGAGCAGATTTGGGTTTTGACCAGTGTCACATGTTCGTTGATCCCAAATATGAGAAGTGCCGGTCTGGTCTAATTCAACAAGTATTTATTAAGGAGCAATGAAAAGTTAACAGCATAGGTATGGGCACTCATGCACAGCCTCGGCTAAATCAGTAGCAAAGGGTAGTGAATAGTCGCGCAGAACGGACGGCGCTTGTAATCTTTTATAACAGTAGTTGGACAGGATTGGTCAATAACAAGGAGAAGTCCTCGTTTGATGGTGCGCAGGTGTAGAACCATCATCCAGGGTTTGAATCGGGAAATGACGAGGAGCGGCTCCCAGGTTAGCCCCTCCTTTGACCGTTTGCTGGGAAAATCTTCATATCATGACATTGCGAGTTTGTGTTTTTGAGAAAAAGCCTTGAATCGGCTGACACCTTGTGAGTCTTCAGTAAGCATGCGCAATCTAAAAAAAAAGTTATGCATAAGAACAAGTTTAAGCACAGTGTTTGTATGCCACAGATTTATAGTTCCCACAGCAAACAGCTGCTCTTATCAGACCTCTTATCAAGACAGGTGTGAGACTGAACTAAGATGTGACTCACACACAAGCAAAGGTTACTAAAAGTCACGATGTGAGGGCCACATATTTCCCACACTGCCCCCACCCTCCTCCATTTGTTTAGAGTACAGTTCCATAAACATCTTCACAGACACACACAGATAAACTAGATATAAAATCTTAACACCAGTCGCTCAAAGCACTTCATGATGGTGGATGTCAGTGCTACAGGGCGGTAGTCATTTAAACAGGTGATCAGAATCAGAATCAGAATTATTTTTATTGCCAAGTATGATTGCACATACAGGAAATTGCCTTGGTGTCGCTCGTTGGTGCACTGAACATAAAACAACAATATAAAAACAACAATATAAAAGCACAATATAAAATCAATAAAACAACAATGTGGTACAAAATATATACAGTACCAGAGTTATGGGCACGTGCGGTGCTAAGGTCCAGAGATTGGTGATAGTGCCATAGATAGTGATAGATGATTTCTTGGGTATGGGGATGATGGTGGCCTGCTTGAAGCAGGGGGGGACTTTTGACAGATATAGGGAGAGGTTGAATATGGAGGTGAAGACCTCCGCTAGCTGGTCGGCGCAACCCCTGAGGACGCGGCCTGGAACTCCATCGGGCCCAGATGACTTCCGAGGGTTCACCCTATGAAGCTCTCGCCTCACGTCAGCCACGGTACGGGACAGAGTGCAGAGTTCAGTCCTCGGCCAGTCTCGCGGATGGAAGGATGTTGGCTGCCTCAAACCGTGCGTAGAAGGTGTTGAGGTCATCAGGTAGAGAGACGGCATGCTGATCATCACTATTATTTCTCCCCCTTTATAGCCAGTGATGTGTCGTAGGCCATCCCACAAACGTCGGGGGTCAGAGCTGAGGTAGTTGGATCCCAGCTTGTCCCTGTAGTCTCTTTTTCCATCTCTGATGGCCCTCCACAGGTCACATCTGGACTTCCTCAAAGCCTCCGGGTCACCAGAGTTATAGGCAGAGGACCCTGCTCTGAGCTTAGCACGGACATTACCATTTACCCGGGGCTTTTGATTTGGGAAAGTTCTGACACTGACCCTAGGGACGACATCATCGATGCATTTAGAGATATATGCAGAGACACTCTCTGTGTATTCATCATGATCTAGAACACAAGTAAACCATAGCAATACCGAATGTAAACCAAAGGGGCCAAAGTAGTTTTGTTCCATATTCACCATTGACCACCTGGGCCACTTTAGGTTCATAGATCAAACTTAGTCCAGAGCACTTTAATGACACATTGCTTCATAATAAAAGGTCACCAGCAAAAGAAGGAATAAAGATCTTTGAAATGCAGTCGTATTCTACTTTATTTAAAGATGTTAGTATTTGAGACACTGACTTTCAACACCGTACAGTTTACAACTTCTGAAATATTGATCCTCATTTTGTGACCTTTAGGAAATGAATCAATACAAATACAGTGACACTAATATGTCTCCCTGTAAAGATGCTGTTGGATGGTGTTAAGGAAGCTGGTACATCTCATCATCACCTCAGGTAAAAGACCTGACATCAGATCACAGTGTAGATATTTTAATGGGATTCGACCTGAAACAACAAATGTTGGAGGTGTTTGGAGATTTCATTCATTTTCAGTCCGTATTAAGAAGAGGATGATACACCATTATTTGTAATGTCAATATCAAACGGGCAAGTTTTGGTATATCTGATTCCAAACGAACTACAATGACGTCATACGCAACAAAACAGGAAAGGTTGATAAGAACCAGCAGGTGAGGTAAACAGGTCTGTAGAGCTTTTGTCCTCGTTGTTTTAAACCTTCTGTTAGTGACGATGAGTATCCTGATGTATGTAAAAACTATGAAGAGCATCGGGAGAAGACAAATATTCACTAACAGAAACACTCCATAAATGGACAGAGCCACTGAGGTCACACATTGAAGTGTGAAAATGGACGTGTTGCAGAAGAGGCCTTTCAGACTGAAGTGACAGATCTTTACATTAATATACAATACAACTGATATTCCAAGTTCACAAGCAGGAACAAACCAAGCTATGAAGAGAAAGACTTTTACAGTTGTCTTCCTCATGATGGTTGGATATTGCAGAGGTTTACATATGGACACATATCTGTCATAAGCCATGGCCGACAACAATAGAAACTCTGACGTGGTCATAGTGTAATACACAGCAGCTTGAAAGAGACAACGTGGGAAAGTCGTGATCTGTTCTTCAGATAAGAAGTCGATCAAAAGCTTGGGGTAGATTGTTGTGCTGTAAAGAATAGAGTTGATTAACAAAGCTGCAATGAAGATGTACATCGGCTCATGGAGGTTTTTATGAATCACAATAAGATACACAATGGTGGAATTCCAACAGATTATTATAATATATAATGCAAACATGACCACAAAATACAAATGTCTGTATTTCTGCAACTCCACATGTCCATCGAAAGTTATATACGTTACATTGACTTCATCATCCATCAGGCTTCTGAAAAACAGAGTGAATCAGTAACAAGTGCAGATCATACAACAGCCGTTCATAAAGATCCTGTAACAAGTCTCCCTGAGAGGAGTTCAGGAGCCTGTGGCCTGTAGGAGATTCACTCACAGACTCCAGAGGCACAGACAGTGGAGGGCTGCACTCTGGCTTTTTATCAGACTGCTTCACCCTCCATGAATCGCATTAAACTCTCCAACAACATGTCAACAACTTCAGAAAACTCCAGGGTCCTGGACCCAGAGGGTTTGTTCCTGTTGACCTCCTCTTGTTAGTTTCTACACATTGTTTTCTAATGTTTCAAATCAAATCAAATCAAATCAGATCAAAGTTTATCGTCACATGCACCAAATAGCTTAGTGTCATCAGAGCAGTGAAATTCTTATGACCTGAAGGGAAGTACAACATAAAAATAAACAAGATATAACATATAACATTTAATCTAAAAACATGTAACATATAACATAGTACAACAATTTACATTCAAATGAAGGCTAGCAGCAGTTTACAGGGTGAAGGAGTTAGGAATATAAAATTAAATAATATGCATATATGTTTAATAAGTAAGTGTAGTTGTATGAATGGGGGAGAAGAGTGTACATGGTGATGGCGACTGTTCAGTGGGTCAGTGTTGGTTGTTCAGAAGCCTAATGGCCTGGGGGGGGAAGAAGCTGTTTGTTAGTCTGGTAGTCCGTACTCGGATGCTCCGGAAACGTCTGCCAGACGGCAGCAGTGTGAGAAGTCCACAGCCTGGGTGGCTGTGGTCCTTGATGATCTTCCGTGCTTTTCTCAGGCATCTTGTGTTGTAGATGTCTTGCACGGAAGGGAGATGGCAGCCGATGATGTGCTCTGCTGTCCTCACCACCCTCTGCAGGGCCTTGCGATCAGCAGCAGTGACTGTATATGAAGATGATCAGTGACAGTATATAAATAAATTTAATAATTACATTGTATATCTCATGCTTTTATTGTGAAGGTAGAGTAATGTTCCTGTGTTTCCTGGTCTTTCAATGTTTGACTTGACGACTCGTGTTGACACTCTCATGTTCTGTCAGTTTAGTTTGTTAATTTCATTCTCTGTGTTTTCTGTTTCCTGTTTTATTTTGTAGTCTCTGTTCCTTGTGGGTTGTTTCTGTCTTCACTTCCTGTCTTGGTGATTGTCTTTCTAACTCCTCATGTGTTGCACCTGTGGCCAATTACCCCTGCCTCCCCTGTGTGTATTTAAGCCTCTGTCCTTCCCCTTGTCCTCGGTCGGATTGTCTGTTTTGCTTCCAGTTTTTCTCCAGTGTTTCTTGTGCTCGTTCTGGTTCCTCTGGTCGTGCTGGTGGATTATGTTCCATGTTGCTGTTCTGTTTTCCTGTCCTGCCCTGTCCTGATCTCCTGAGCCTCCTGTAAGCTTCCTTGTGCTTTTGTTTATAGTAAATACCTTTTTTGTTAAATATAAGACTAAAGAGACTCCGCAACCCTCAAGCCCTAGCCACAGACCTGGATGCGGCAAGCCGTTTGGCTCTGTGTGGATTTTGGAGCCTGGAAAGAGTGTCTGCTATTGGGGCCAGATGCAGAAAACCCTCACCTCTACAGCCTGCTCAGAGGAAACAGCCACCAGCCTCATTCGCTGACCGGTACCTGGGGGGCTGTTGGGCTTGTGGGGGACCCGGCAGGATCCAAAAAGCTTCTGGTGTTGGTTGGTGGATGTTGAAGAGGCGGAATACAGCAGAAGCTTCTCTCTTCAGCAGTCTGCTCAGAGGCACCAGCCACCTCCAGTCCCGACTGGCTCGCAGTCTCCAGTCCCTGTCCCGCGCCGGAGGGTCCCGGCAGACGCCACTCTGGTTCCGGCGTCAGAGGTCTTCGCGGTGCCAGCTCCAGTCCCCGATCCAGTCCCTGTCCCACGCCGGAGGGTCCTGGCAGACGCCACTCTGATTCCGGCGTCAGAGGTCTTCGCGGTGCCAGCTCCAGTCCCCGATCCAGTCCCTGTCCCACGCCGGAGGGTCCCGCCAGACGCCACTCTGTTTCCGGCGTCGGAGGTCCTCGCAGTGCCTGCTCCAGTCCCTGCCCAGCGCCGGAGGCTCCTGGCTGACGTCCCCTGTGTTCCGGCATCGGAGGTCTTCGCTGTGCCAGCTCCAGCCCCTGCTCCAGTCCCTGCTCCAGTCCTTGCCCCGTGCCGGAGGCTCTTGGCTGACGTCCTTTGTGTTCCGGCGTCGGAGGTCTTCGCGGTGCCAGCTCCAGCACCTGGTCCAGCCCCTGCTCCACTCTCTGCTCCAATCCCTGCCCCGCGCCGGAGGCTCCTGGCTGACGTCCTTTGTGTTCCGGCGTCGGAGGTCTTCGTGGTTTCAGCTCCGGTTCGTGCCCCACATCCGGGGCTGAGGTCGGAGCTCTTGCCCTCTGCCCCTGACCGGTCTTCGGGCCGCCCGCCTGAGGGGCTCCTGTGCTTGGCTCCTGACCGCCCTCCCGAGCCTCAGAACTCTGCCTTCGAGCTGCCACGGCGCCGTCCGCCCGAGCCCCTGGGCAGGTCCCGGAGTCCCTCCTCTGGCTCCCCCCTCCTCCCTCCCGTCGCAGTTCATGTTTTGCTTCGTCTAGGATCCAGCTGTTGAGGGGGAGGGGTACTCTCATGTTCTATCCAAATACCAAATGATTGATAACAATCAAGCTGCAGAGACAGAAGCACACAAAACAATAAAAGAGCATCTGAAGTGTAAGACTGAGCTGATCCTGGTACAGCCACACACATCAAAACAGCACAGAGGAATCTGCACCTCCGATTTTCACTGACTCCGGTTCAACTCCATATAGAAACACGGAGGGAGACAGGAGCTCAGTCCAGGACATTTAACAAGATTTCCTCTACTGCTGAAAGTGGTTCCACTATAACACACTTTCCTTTCTTTAATACAAAAACAGCTATTTAACACACATTTTCCTCCACCTGCTCCTTGGTTTTGAGTCCCACCTCCTTGATACGTGAAACCAGTGTCACTGGTTAAACACCTTCAAATATGGATTCCTAACAATGATACAATCCTTGTAGTTTAATAGGCCAGGCCAAGTAAGTCATTTTGGAGCCAAAAATCGAACTAATTGTAAAAAATAAAATTTCAGCATGGATCATTTCTATGAGGTGTCCAGAACAACATACTAAAAGTCCTAAGAAATCCTAGTTGAGGAAATAAGTTTAATTCTCATCAATGTGTGCCAATAAGGCCAGGCAACAATAAACCCCAATGGGACAAATGTTTCCTTTACTCCTATCAAAACGAAACTTTACACAATGTCACAGGGTCAGTAATAAAACATCATGTTGGATTATGTCGACTCTTTCCCTCTGGACGACACAGTGTGTGTGTGTAACGTCCCATGAGGCTGTGACCACTGGTTGATAATTAGGTGTTTACAGAGCGGCTGTAATCAGCTCCCCCGACTCTCACAGACGACTTCTGAGTGTGTCTTACTACACATCATCACAGCATCTTGTTCATTGGAAACTGCTTGTTTCATAGTTACTTCATGGACACACAAAATTCTTGGGTCACTTTGAGGGATGTCTCCCTGACCATCTACTGATAAATCAGTAAAGTAGAGTAAACTCAGCTTTGTTCACTACGCTTTGGTCTGGAATGTGTCCCTAATGGCAGCCTATGGCTAGGGTTGCAAAATTCCGGGAATATCTCAAGCTGGATATACGGGAATATACGGGTATTAACGGGAAATTGTGTGGGTAATTTATACTAACTGTATTTACCTTGTCATATACAGACATAAATATAAACATTTGTTTTGTCATATGCTGATTTGAGCCCTGAGAAAACTTTGGGCACTTGACTATATGCTTCTGGATCTGTGTCATTCTTAACATAGGTTTTTGCATCATATTTGCAAATGTACACAGCCTTTCCTTCTACATTGGCTGGGATGAAATGTCTCCACACATGAGATAGTGCATGTGGAATTGCTCTGTAGAATAAGATGAGAAAAAAGCATTTAAAAAAACATTAATGCAATGCTAGAGATGTAAAAAGTTGGCCAAACAGTTGGAATCGTCTTTAAAAATATTTTACAATTGATGGATAAGTTAATAGAAATAGGCTAGAGGAACAGATGAACAATCCTCAATCAGCATGTTAATATATTTCCCCCAGTAATATCATTGAAATTTACCTGACTAGACCTGCACACTACAGCAGGCCTCAATAGCTCTGCTGTAGAGTGAAGGATGCTGGGAATTATCTGCACAAGTGATGGAGAAATGCACAGTGCAGGGTGGAAATTCAACGTGCAGCATGTGCTACATTCCATACATCTTTTAAATAGAGTTTTGAATGATGTTTTTATTGCTTAGCGTTTAATTTGCGTACATTTGTTTTTTTTCAAAATTCCCCAAATTCCCAAGCTGAATATTCCTATGGAACGTTTACGGAAAGTTTACGGAATTTACCGGAAAATATTCCACCCCTTTGCAACCCTACCTATGACACAATCACACACAATCACACACACACACACACACTTTACCACCATGTCACGTTCATACAGCTTATGAAAGAGTTTTCATTGATCACACTTTGTCCAGAGCACTTTAATGACACATTGCTTCATAATGAAAGGTCACCAGCAAAAGAAGGAATAAAGATCTTTGAAATGCAGTCGTATTCTACTTTATTTAAAGATGTTAGTATTTGAGACACTGACTTTCAACACCGTACAGTTTACAACTTCTGAAATATTGATGCTCATTTTGTGACCTTTAGGAACTGAATCAATACAAGTGATTCGACCTGGAACAACAAATGTTTGAGGTGTTTGGAGATTTCTTTCATTTTCAGTCCGTATATAAATGGATTAAGAAGAGGATGATACACCATTATTTGTAATGTCAATATGAAACGGGCAAGTTTTGGTATATCTGATTCCAAACGAACTACAATGACGTCATACGCAACAAAACAGGAAAGGTTGATAAGAACCAGCAGGTGAGGTAAACAGGTCTGTAGAGCTTTTGTCCTCGTTGTTTTAAACCTTCTGTTAGTGACGATGAGTATCCTGATGTATGTAAAAACTATGAAGAGCATCGGGAGAAGAACATTATTCAGCAACAGAAACACTCCATAAATGGACAGAGCCACTGAGGGCACACATTGAAGTTTGAAAATGGACGTGTTGCAGAAGAGGCCTTTCAGACTGTTGTGACAGATCTTTACATGAATATACAATACAACTAATATTACAAATTCACAAACAGGAACAAACCAAGCTGTGAAGAGAAAAACTTTTACAGTTGTCTTCCTCATGATGGTTGGATATTGCAGAGGTTTACTTATGGACACATATCTGTCATAAGCCATGGCCATCAACAATAGAAACTCTGACGTGGTCATAGTGTAATACACAGCAGCTTGAAAGAGACAACGTGGGAAAGTCGTGATCTGTTCTTCAGATAAGAAGTCGATCAAAAGCTTGGGGTAGATTGTTGTGCTGTAAAGAATAGAGTTGATTAACAAAGCTGCAATGAAGATGTACATCGGCTCATGGAGGTTTTTATGAATCACAATAAGATACACAATGGTGGAATTCCAACAGATTATTATAATATATAATGCAAACATGACCACAAAATACAAATGTCTGTATTTCTGCAACTCCACATGTCCATCGAAAGTTATATACGTTACATTGACTTCATCATCCATCAGGCTTCTGAAAAACAGAGTGAATCAGTAACAAGTGCAGATCATACAACAGCCGTTCATAAAGATCCTGTAACAAGTCTCCCTGAGAGGAGTTCAGGAGCCTGTGGCCTGTAGGAGATTCACTCACAGACTCCAGAGGCACAGACAGTGGAGGGCTGCACTCTGGCTTTTTATCAGACTGCTTCACCCTCCATGAATCTCATTAAACTCTCCAACAACATGTCAACAACTTCAGAAAACTCCAGGGTCCTGGACCCAGAGGTTTTGTTCCTGTTGACCTCCTCTTGTTAGTTTCTACACATTGTTTTCTATTGTTTGTATGACTCTGTGCTTATTTAGTTTTTCGTGCCTGTTTTATCTTAAGATCAGCTTCAGGTGAATATCTTCAGATTTGAACTCAAGAGGAACTGATTAGACTTTTGTGATTAAAGGTCAAAAGATCAAGGTCACGTGACCTTTTGTTCTTGTGAACATGATGTATAAGGAGTTAAAGGATATCAGGAATCTGCGCAGCCATCACTGTCTGGTTTTGATCGGCCACCAAACAGGAACAGACAGCAACAGACAGTCCGGTCTGCAGACTGCCCCCCACATATGGACAGAGTCAGGAAACATCACTGCAGACCCATCACAACTAGTTCCATCTCCTCCCCTCTGGGAGGCGCTAAAGAGCTCTGAGGGCTACCAGACAGCAGAACAGCTTGTTTCCTCTTGCCTATTATTGTCATGTTGTTGTGTTTTATGTTCATGTAAACATACTTTTGTATATGTAATTATATTTATTTTCTTACTTAGTTGTTAAATGTTTGCTTAACCTTGTGCTGCTTTTTTCACCTTGTTCTTTATGGTTTATTGTCTATTTCTGTACGTTGAGAGCAACAGAAAAACCGGAGTCAAATTCCTTGTATGTGTACGAATACATGGCCAACATCGCAATTTAGTAGCTTCTACAGGAAATCGAGGGCATTTAGATTCCCTCAGGTCCAAACAGTCGGCTATAGCCAACCTGCTGGGCGTCTCAGCACTGGGAGCTCTGGTCAGGTCCCGGTTCATGAACATCTCACAGATGGATGCCCCCTCCCAGTTCTTCTTTGGGTTGGAACAGAGAACAGGGAACTGTTTAAGAACGGGTAGTGGCTGTGAAGTCTCCGACTCGTCTGAGATCAGGAAGTGTGCTACCGGTTTCTATAGAGACCTCTTTAAGAGTGAGTGTTCAAGTAATCCAGATGTGCACAGCAGGTTTCTGATTGGTCTCCCTCAGGTAAGCAGGAGCAACAACACGGAGCTAGCTGCACACTTTACGAATGAGGAGCTGCACAGAGCCACCATGAGCCTGTAGAGCGGCAAAGCTCCAGGGATCGACGGTCTTCCTGCTGATTTCTTTAAGTCCTTCTGGGACATCTTAGGACAGGATCACCAACACCAAACGTGTGACACCAGACATCGTCAGTAGGCCAATATGATGGAGCTTAGGAGGTTTGCAACTGTTTGCCAGATGTAGGCCACAAGTAAAACATAGCAACACCGCATGTAAACCAAAGGGTTCACAGGTGGCCTCAGGTATTTCTGTGCCATATTCACCATTTACCCCCTGGGCCAATTTAGGTTCTGTTGTGCAATAATAGGTAGACTTGATGTTGGCTAATTCTTAAGAATCATAAAACATGATTATTAAAATAATAAAATGATTTATTAAAAATAATACAACTATGAATTAAAACGATAAAGTTATCAACTAAGAATTATTAAATTATTAATGAAAAAAAGTACAATTTTCAATTCAGAATAATACAATATGTAATTATAATTTAGAAACAACAGGGCACAACCCTGGTATCAGGGACCAACAGTCAATCTGTACAGATCAGTCTCATTTGGATCTAGTTCAATTAGAAATCTCAATATTTACTATTAAAGATTATGTAATGAACAGTTAAGGTTATGGAGATCTTGACAGTGTAGAGGTTGGCAAAATTGACTTATGCAACATTTATGAAAGAACATTTGTGAAAGAAAAACATTTATTATGAATATAATAGAGTATAAAAACACAAATCACTAACAAAGTACTTACTAAACAAAGATATGTATGTGAGTGTGGGTGTCTATGTAAATCAGGATGCTCTCAAAATGGTGGCTTTCCAAAAGTTCACACCTTCCTCAGCATGCTTTCAAGTTGGTCGCTGACCAACCTAAAGTTAACAGCCCTTCCAGTTCTTCTGAAGTTGCTTTACGACCGGTAGCGGGGGAAGGTTTAACTAGGTGAGGGGATATGGGTATGTCTGTGGGGAGCTAAGTTAGACAAGGAGGGTAACTAACCTTACTTTCGAATAACTTATAACCCAAAATATCACACATATATCAAACTCATAAACATCACATAGAATCGAATAAACAATCTTGCTTAGCCTAGTATAATTATTAAGCCCAGTTTTGTTACCGATCCGAGGAAAAGGGGAAAGGAATTTGTAGTTCAGTGCACAGTTCTGTGAAGTCTTCCGGTTGGTTGTAAGGTTTCTGCATTCGCGGTTCTGTTGAGCTGTGGGGCTCAGTTGTTGGTTCGAAGTTCTTACCTGCAGGCCAACGAGTCGCTGCTAGGAGTTTGGTAGAGCTTGAGATGCGAGGAGGTTTCCTTAATGAGATGAGCTGGAAGCTGCAACTTTGACCTCCTCTCGTTGGATGGGAAAAGAAGAAAGCTGGAGCAGCCAGGCTTCCCCCTCGGCGATGCAGGAGAAGAAGCTGGCAGCCTTCCTCCTTGGAAGGTTTGTGGAAAGAGAGAGAGAAGGGGGAAAAGTGGCCTTATATTGGCCCGGTTACCTCAAAGGTCATGGAGCCAGAGTGAACAATTGGAGTTGACCCTGGTTGCTTTTTCAAACCTCCTGGTGAAATTGTCCGGAACAAAGGACCTGCTGCATCGGGGAGACTGAGTTCGGGAGGTTTTCTCAAGAACAAAAAAAAATGCTATTTTTAGGCTTTGACTAACTTGCGTATGCGATACAGAGAGCAGAGGAGAAATCTAAATGCGCCACCATGTGACGGGGGGGCATGGCGGTGGCGAAAAGAAGAGTGTCGACCCACATTGCCTTTGCGATCGTTCGGTAGATTGCGATCGACGTATTGGGCACCCCTGATGGAGGCCGAAGAGGAGGCCTGTGGTTCCACAAAAAACATGTTCCAACAGTTCATAGATCAAACTTTGTCCAGAGCACTTTAATGACACATTGCTTCATAATAATAGGTCACCAACAAAAGAAGGAATAAAGATCTTTGAAATGCAGTCGTATTCTACTTTATTTAAAGATGTTAGTATTTGAAACACTGACTTTCAACACCGTACAGTTTACAACTTCTGAAATATTGATCCTCATTTTGTGACCTTTAGGAAATGAATCAATACAAATACAGTGACACTATTATGACTCCCTGTAAAGATGCTGTTGGATGGTGTTAAGGAAGCTGGTACATCTCATCATCACCTCAGGTAAAAGACCTGACATCAGATCAAAGTGTAGATATTTTAATGGGATTCGACCTGGAACAACAAATGTTGGAGGTGTTTGGAGATTTCTTTCATTTTCAGTCCGTATATAAATGGATTAAGAAGAGGATGATACACCATTATTTGTAATGTCAATATCAAACGGGCAAGTTTTGGTATATCTGATTCCAAACGAACTACAATGATGTCATACGCAATAAAACAGGAAAGGTTGATAAGAACCAGCAGGTGAGGTAAACAGGTCTGTAGAGCTTTTGTCCTCGTTGTTTTAAACCTTCTGTTAGTGACGATGAGTATCCTGATGTATGTAAAAACTATGAAGAGCATCGGGAGAAGAACATTATTCAGCAACAGAAACACTCCATAAATGGACAGAGCCACTGAGGGCACACATTGAAGTTTGAAAATGGACGTGTTGCAGAAGAGGCCTTTCAGACTGAAGTGACAGATCTTTACATTAATATACAACACAACTGCTATTCCAAGTTCACAAGCAGGAACAAACCAAGCTGTGAAGAGAAAGACTTTTACAGTTGTCTTCCTCATGATGGTTGGATATTGTAGAGGTTTACATATGGACACATATCTGTCATAAGCCATGGCCGACAACAATAGAAACTCTGACGTGGTCATAGTGTAATACACAGCAGCTTGAAAGAGACAACGTGGGAAAGTCGTGATCTGTTCTTCAGATAAGAAGTCGATCAAAAGCTTGGGGTAGATTGTTGTGCTGTAAAGAATAGAGTTGATTAACAAAGCTGCAATGAAGATGTACATCGGCTCATGGAGGTTTTCATGAATCACAATAAGATACACAATGGTGGAATTCAAACAGATTATTATAATATATAATACAAACATGACCACAAAATACACATATCTGTATTTCCGCACCTCCACATGTCCATCGAAAGATATATACGTTACATTGACTTCATCATCCATCAGGCTTCTGAAAAACAGAGTGAATCAGTAACAAGTGCAGATCATACAACAGCCGTTCATAAAGATCCTGTAACAAGTCTCCCTGAGAGGAGTTCAGGAGCCTGTGGCCTGTAGGAGATTCACTCACAGACTCCAGAGGCACAGACAGTGGAGGGCTGCACTCTGGCTTTTTATCAGACTGCTTCACCCTCCATGAATCTCATTAAACTCTCCAACAACATGTCAACAACTTCAGAAAACTCCAGGGTCCTGGACCCAGAGGTTTTGTTCCTCTTGTTAGTTTCTACACATTGTTTTCTAATGTTTCAAATCAAATCAAATCAAATCAGATCAAAGTTTATCGTCACATGCACCAAATAGCTTAGTGTCATCAGAGCAGTGAAATTCTTATGACCTGACGGGAAAATACAACATAAAAATAAATAACATATAACATATAACATTTAACCAAATAACATCTAACATATAACATATAACATATTACATTTAACCTAATAACATATAACATATTACATATAACATTTAACCTAATAACATATAACATATAACATATAACATATAAAATATAACATAGTGCAACAATTTAAATTTAAATGAAGGCTAGCAGCAGTTTACCGAAGGAAGGAGTGAGGAATATTAAATTAAACGACAGGCGATTTCATGCCTGTTGCGGTCGGTGAAGAGAGAGTGATCAATGAACAAGCGCCAGTCTCAGCGTTGCATTCATTTTGCGCCTTGCGGCAAGGATAAACGCTTCACTTCCTGTAGCCAGCAGGTGGCACTGTTGAGCAATTTTACCACGCCTATGTTGTTCAATAGTACGTAAAAAGTGTTACCATAGAATGGTGTGCCTTTAGGCACTCAATAAATTTGGTTATCAAAATAAAATGTAAAACATTAATATTTAAAATATTAATATTAAATCATAACTTTAATTGGTTAAAGTTCTCGCGGGGCACCACCCTTCATAGAAGGGAAAAGATAGCCAATTTATTGATTAAGATCAGTCTCATTTAGATCTAGTTCAATTAGAAATCTCAATATTTTACCATTAAAGATGATATAATTGTAAGGACTGCAGACAGGTGTGTGGATCCAATCGCACGACTCGGAGACACAAGAAGGTGCAATTAACCAGCTTTACTGTAGAATATTGGTACACGTCACGGCAGTTCAAACACGGGTACAATAATTCCACAGGAGACAGGCAGCGGCAGAGTTCGTAATCGTTCCAGTCCAAGGTCGGTACACGGGAGGGCAGTTGAACACAGGGCAGGGTATCCGGCAGGGAAAAGGCAGAGACGTAAACCGTTAAGCAGGCAGGGATCGGTAACAGGAAGGCTATCAGGAGGAATTGCTGGAACGCTAGGAACATTAAGAAACAAAGACGAACTGGCAACACCACACAGGAACACACAGACTAAATACACCGAGTGATGAGGACCAGGTGCAAACAATCAGGGAGGAGCTGACAATCACCCAGGTGGAACACACACACGAGGGAGGGAGTGAGGAGTCTGAAACGAGAGGAGAGGGGAGTAAACAATAACAACACATAACAAGAATAAGTTATAAATCTCCAGCCAACTTAACTTAATAAACTGGGCTGGCCATAACAATAATGAACAATGAAGGTCTATGGAGTTCTTAACAGTGTAACAGTTGGCAAGATTCACTTATGCAATATTAATGACAGAACATTTGTGAAAGAAGAACATTTATTATGAACATAATAAAGTATAAAAACACAAATTACTAAACAATCAAACTAACTAAAAGGAAGTGTGTGAGTGTGTGTGTGTGTGAATGTAAATTAGCATGCTTTAAAAATGGTCCCTAAGATAAGAGCCCCCCCCCCCCCCCTTCTTCTGAGGTTGCTTTATGGGGGTAGGTTTAATTAGGTGGAGACTATGCGTGTGTCTGTGTAGATGTTAATCAGATAATGCAAGAGTCAGAGAGACCTACAAAGGAGGCCTGTGAAGGGCCTAACTAACAATTACTTTCAAATAACTTGTTGCCACAATATCAAAGCATATATCAAACTTATAAACACACACTGATCAAATAAACAGTCTTGCTTAGCGTAGTATAATTATTAAGCCCAGATTATGTTACCAGTCCAAGGGAAAGGGGAAAAGAAGTTGCAGTCCAGTTGCAGTTCTGTGACGTCTCCTGGGTTTGTGGTCGTAGAGTTCTGCATTCGCGATTCTGTCGAGCCGTGTGCTCAGATGCTGGTTGAAGTTCTCCTGCAGGACATCGCGTCGCTACGAGGAGTTTTGTAGAGCTTGAAGGGCGAGGAGATTTCCTTGAGAGGGGTGAGCTGGGAGCTGCACCTCTGACCTTCGGTTGTGGGTTGGATAGAGAGAGACAGCCTTCCGCCCTCGGCGTGATGGAAGAAGAGAGAGATTTTAGGCAGACCTCTCCTTATATTGGCCCCGGTGACCTCACAGGTCTTGGACCAGAGTGACCAATAGGAGTGACCCCCCAGGTTCTTGACACCTTTGTGTGATATTGCCCCGGTCCCAGGACATGCAGCATCCTGTTACATCCTCTGGGAGACTGAGTTCCTTGACTGTCTTAAGACAAAGGGAACATGTGGCACTCTGGGAGACTGAGTTCACTCCAGAACATGCGGCTCCCTTGTTTCAAGTTTGACTGAAGGGAGGCCTGTGGTTTGCACAAAAACCATGTCCCAACACCTATTTCCAAATACTCCAGAATACGTAAGTTTTCACCACTTTCTAATTAACTGCAAACTTTAAAAGATTTTTGAGCACGTTGAAGCCCTCACAAAGCCAATTCACTAAGCTCAGAATAATCCTAACAATTTCAATTGGGCCTCCCACCATTCGGTGATCGGGCCCTAATAATATGCATATATGGGTAGTAAGTAAGTAGTAAGTGTAGTTGTATGAATGGGGAACAAGAATGTACATGGTGATTGCGACTGTTCATTGGGTCAGTGTTGGTTGTTCAGAAGCCTAATGGCCTGGGGGGGGGAAGAAGCTGTTTGTTAGTCTGGTAGTCCGTACTCGGATGCTCCGGAAACGTCTGCCAGACGGCAGCAGTGTGAGAAGTCCACAGCCTGGGTGGCTGTGGTCCTTGATGATCTTCCGTGCTTTTCTCAGGCATCTTGTGTTGTAGATGTCTTGCACGGAAGGGAGATGGCAGCCGATGATGCGCTCCGCTGTCCTCACCACCCTCTGCAGGGCCTTGTGATCAGCAGCGGAGCTGCTACCATACCAGGCAGTAGTGCAGCCTGAGAGGATGCAGTCAATGGTGCACCTGTAAAAGTTTGTTAAAGTTTTTGCAGACATACAGTCTCCTCAGGAAGCAAAGGCCCTTTTGGGCAGTTTAGACCGCAGAGTCAGCTTGGTTTGGACCAGGTAAGGTCATCTGTGATGAACACACCGAGGAACTTGAAGACGGAGACTCTCTCCACTACAGCTCCATTGATATGTATCGGATCGTGACCCCCCCTCTGCAGCTTCCTGAAGTCCATGATCATCTCCTTGGTCTTGCAGACGTTAAGAGACAGGTGGTTATCTTGGCACCATGTTACCAAGCCCCTTACCACATCTCTATAAGCGGTCTCATCATTGTTAGAGATGAGACCCAGGATGGTGGTGTCGTCCGCAAATTTCAGGATGATGTTGGAACTGTGTGTTGCCACACAGTCCTGCATGTACAGGGAGTACAGGAGGGGGCTGAGTATGCAGCCCTGAGGGGCCCCGGTACTCAGAGTCAGGGAGGAGGCGGTGTGGTTGCCCATTCTCACCACCTGGGGTCTGCTCGTCAGGAAGTCCAAGATCCAGTTGCACAGGGGGGTTTTAAGACCCAGGCTCCTGAGCTTGGGGACGAGCTTGGCTTGGTGTTGAATGCTGAGCTGTAGTCCACGACGAGCATCCTCACATTTGTGTTGGCCTTTTCCAGGTGGGAGAGGGTGGTGTGCGTTGACATGATTTTTCATGTCTAAAATCTTAGAAAAAGTTGTAGCCAATCAGCTGTGTGAGTTTCTCCAGGAAAATAATATATATGAAGACTTTCAGTCGGGGTTTAGAGCCAATCATAGCACAGAGACAGCCTTGGCAAAAGTCACTAATGACCTTTTAATAGCCTCAGATCAGGGACTTGTGTCTGTCTTCGTTCTGTTAGATCCCAGGCAGCATTTGACACAATTGACCATCAAATTTTATTACAAAGACTCAAACAGTTTATTAACATTAATGGAACCGCCCTTAACTGGTTTAAATCGTATTTTTCTGATCGCTCCCAATTCGTGCAAATTAATGATGAGTCATCTGTGCGCACCAAAGTTAACCATGGTGTTCCACAGGGCTCTGTGCTCGGCCCAATTTATTCTCATTATATATGCTTCCACTAGGAAACATTATCAGGACACTCGGTAAATTTCACTGCTATGATATGTGATATACAGTGATATATAATATCACTGCTATGCGGATGACACCCAGTTATATTTGTCAATAAAACCTGAACAAAGTAATCAATTAACTAAACTTCGAACATGTCTCAAGGACATAAAAACCTGGATGACCCGCAATTTTCTCTTATTAAACTCAGACAAAACAGAGGTTATAATACTTGGCCCCAAACACCTTAGAGATACATAATCTAATGATATAGCTGCGCTAGACGACATTGCCCTTGCTTCCAATGAAACAGTCAGGAACTTGGGAGTGATCTTCGATCCTGATTTATCCTTTAATAGTCACTTAAAACAAATTTCTAGAACTGCTTTTTTCCACTTGCGTAATATTTCAAAAATTAGACATGTCCTTTCACAAAAAGATGCAGAAAAACTAGTCCACGCCTTTGTTACATCGAGACTGGACTATTGTAATTCATTATTATCAGGCTCCAGCAGTAAGTCGTTAAAGACTCTACAGCTTGTCCAAAATGCCGCAGCACGTGTCCTGACGAGAACAAAGAGAAGAGAGCACATTTCTCCAGTATTAGCATCGCTACACTGGCTTCCAGTTAAATTTAGAATAGAATTTAAAATTCTTCTCCTCACCTTCAAGGCCCTTAATAATATAGCGCCTTTTTACCTTAAAGAGCTGTTAGTACCTTATAAACCCACTAGAGCACTCCGCTCCCAGAACTCAAGCCTACTTGTCGTCCCTAAAGTCTCTAAAAGTAGATTAGGAGCCAGAGCTTTCAGCCCAGACTGCTGAAGGCTAAACTGGAGGGCACGCAGGTGAGTGCTCCCCTCATCGCTTGGGTCGATGACTATCTGACGGGCAGACCACAGTTTGTGAGATTACAGAACTGTGTGTCTGATCGTCTGATCAGTGACATCGGGGCCCCCCAGGGAACTGTACTGTCCCCCTTCCTCTTCACCACATACACTGCTGACTTTAAGCACTGCACAGAGACGTGTAATCTGCAGAAGTTCTCTGATGACACGGCCATTGTGGGGTGTGTTGAGGGCGGAGGGGAGGCTGAGTACAGGGACCTGGTTGACCGCTTTGTGAAGTGGTGTGGGGAGAACCGCATGCAGCTCAACGTGAAGAAGACGAGGGAGATGGTGGTGGATTTCAGGAGGACCAAGCCCCTGCCCTCTCCTGTCTGCATCGGTGGGACGGCTGTGGAGTTGGTCCCTGCATACAAGTACCTGGGTGTCACACTGGACAATAAACTGGACTGGTCCACCAACACAGAGGCCGTCTACAAGAAGGGCCTGAGCCGGCTTTATTTCCTGAGGAGGCTCAGGTCCTTCAATGTCTGCAACAAGATGCTGCAGATGTTCTATAAGTCTGTTGTGGCGAGCACCATCTTCTTTGCTGTGGTGTCGTGGGGTGCGGGCATCAAGGCTAAGGACGCCAACAAACTGAAAAAACTGATTAGGAAGGCAGAGTCTGTGGTTGGCTCTAAGCTTGTCACCCTGGAGGAGGTGGTGGAGGACAGGATGCTGGCAAAACTGCTGGCAATCATGGACAATCCCTCTCACCCCCTCCACAAAACACTGGACAAGCTAAGGAGCAGCTTCAGCCACAGACTCATTCAACCCGCTGCTCTAAGGAACGATACAGGAAGTTGTTCCTCCCAACCGCAATAAGACTATACAACTCCTCTACCTCTGTCAGAGCCACCATCACAGAACTGCACTAAATATACCTGTCTCAATTCATCACTTTATACAATAATATTGTCTTTTGCGCACACTGTCTACATATTCTTACACTCACAGTATATTATATTATCTATTGTATCGCCAAAAAATATTTATACCCGTACTATATATCATATATTATATCATACTCTTTGTATATTCTTTGTATATATAAGTCTATATACACATATTTTATTTATACATGTGTACATGTTATTATTATTATATTTTACTATTATTATATATACTGTTGCTGCTATTATTACTATATACTGCTATTATATTGGTATAATTACTATCATATATAAATATATATTATATACTATATATACTGTACTATTTTTTATATACTGTCTAACAATAACATTACCATCATATCATCAGTACTATTACCATCATCTGCCACTGCACCTTATCTACCTATTTTATCTTGTGTTTCTGTTTTTATTCTTTCTACCGCAATATTTGATATTTTATATTTTATATTTGATATTTTATTCTATTGTATTGTATTTCATTGTATTCAAATGTACCGGCTGCTATGACGACTTAATTTCCCCTCGGGGATGAATAAAGTAATCTATCTATCAAGCCCCTCGGCTGTGGAATCATCTACCACTTTCAGTTCGGGAGGCAGTCACCATCTTTTCATTTAAGAGTAGGCTCAAAACCTTCCTTTTTGATAAAGCTTATAGTTAGAGCTAATTAGTGCGGAAGAACGTAACTTTTTCTATTTTATGACACATGACACACGGAGCTTCCCTTTCCAGCTTCTCCTTCCTCTTCTCCATCCCTATCCCCCTTCCCCGGAATCCCTTTGCTTTATCACCCGCAGATCCAGGGCCTCTGTGGCCGCACCATGGATTGCGGTTTGTGGATCGCGCACCGGGGTCATGTGGGCTGATCGTGGTGCTGGTGGCGGACCCTGTGTCGCGTTGGCATTGGGCACGGACCGCGGTGGTGGCTCGTGATGGGTCCTGGTGGGCGGCGGTGGACGGTGACTGAGGACTGGAGTGGCGTCTGGTCTGGATGGTGGATCGTGGTCTGGATGGTTGCTGACCATGGACTGTGCTTGCAGCGGGACTGCTTGGCATGTCATGTTGGGGTTGTCCTTCGGGATGTCTACCCTCATCAAATGCTGCTAGAGACTTTAATCTTTAATCTTGAAGAATTTAATCTTGATGATGTTCTCCTGCACGTGGCATCTATTGCACTTCTGTCTGTCCTGGGAGAGGGATCCTCACATGTGGCTTTCTGAGGTTTCTACGTATTTGTACCCTGTTAAAAGGGTTTTTAGTAGTTTTTCCTTACTCTTGCTGAGGGTTAAGGACAGGGAAGGATGTCACACCCTGTTAAAGCCCTATGAGACGAATTGTAATTTGTGAATACGGGCTATACAAATAAAATTTGATTGATAAAATTTGATTGATCATCCGTAGATCTGTTTGGGCGGTGTGCAAACTGGAAGGGGTCAAGGGTGTTCGGAAGGGTGGAGCAGATTTGGGTTTTGACCAGTGTCACATGTTCGTTGATCCCAAATATGAGAAGTGCCGGTCTGGTCTAATTCAACAAGTATTTATTAAGGAGCAATGAAAAGTTAACAGCATAGGTATGGGCACTCATGCACAGCCTCGGCTAAATCAGTAGCAAAGGGTAGTGAATAGTCGCGCCGAACGGACGGCGCTTGTAATCTTTTATAACAGTAGTTGGACAGGATTGGTCAATAACAAGGAGAAGTCCTCGTTTGATGGTGCGCAGGTGTAGAACCATCATCCAGGGTTTGAATCGGGAAATGACGAGGAGCGGCTCCCAGGTTAGCCCCTCCTTTGACCGTTTGCTGGGAAAATCTTCATATCATGACATTGCGAGTTTGTGTTTTTCAGAAAAAGCCTTGAATCGGCTGACACCTTGTGAGTCTTCAGTAAGCATGCGCAATCTAAAAAAAAAGTTATGCATAAGAACAAGTTTAAGCACAGTGTATGTATGCCACAGATTTATAGTTCCCACAGCAAACAGCTGCTCTTATCAGACCTCTTATCAAGACAGGTGTGAGACTGAACTAAGATGTGACTCACACACAAGCAAAGGTTACTAAAAGTCACGATGTGAGGGCCACATATTTCCCACACTGCCCCCACCCTCCTCCATTTGTTTAGAGTACAGTTCCATAAACATCTTCACAGACACACACAGATAAACTAGATATAAAATCTTAACACCAGTCGCTCAAAGCACTTCATGATGGTGGATGTCAGTGCTACAGGGCGGTAGTCATTTAAACAGGTGATCAGAATCAGAATCAGAATTATTTTTATTGCCAAGTATGATTGCACATACAGGAAATTGCCTTGGTGTCGCTCGTTGGTGCACTGAACATAAAACAACAATATAAAAACAACAATATAAAAGCACAATATAAAATCAATAAAACAACAATGTGGTACAAAATATATACAGTACCAGAGTTATGGGCACGTGCGGTGCTAAGGTCCAGAGATTGGTGATAGTGCCATAGATAGTGATAGATGATTTCTTGGGTATGGGGATGATGGTGGCCTGCTTGAAGCAGGGGGGGACTTTTGACAGATATAGGGAGAGGTTGAATATGGAGGTGAAGACCTCCGTTAGCTGGTCCGCGCACCCCCTGAGGACGCGGCCTGGAACTCCATCGGGCCCAGATGACTTCCGAGGGTTCACCCTATGAAGCTCTCGCCTCACGTCAGCCACGGTACGGGACAGAGTGCAGAGTTCAGTCCTCGGCCAGTCTCGCGGATGGAAGGATGTTGGCTGCCTCAAACCGTGCGTAGAAGGTGTTGAGGTCATCAGGTAGAGAGACGGCATGCTGATCATCACTATTATTTCTCCCCCTTTATAGCCAGTGATGTGTCGTAGGCCATCCCACAAACGTCGGGGGTCAGAGCTGAGGTAGTTGGATCCCAGCTTGTCCCTGTAGTCTCTTTTTCCATCTCTGATGGCCCTCCACACAGGCCCGGCCCGAGGCATAAGCGATACAAGCGGGCGCTTGGGGCCTCCTGACCGCCAGGGGGCCCCCTATCGGAAAAAAAAAAATGTAATTAAAAATAATTAAAAATAATAATAATAATAATATTAAATAACTTAAACAAGTGACCTGATTGAATGAAATAAAGAATACATCTATACAAGAAAATTCTGATTTTACGATCAATATATCTGCCAGCGTTCAAGTCATGCATATCAACTGCGCTCAATCTGCTGACAGATAATTCGCGGTCATAGACAGACACTGCATAATACTCAAGGTTAAGTTGGAAGGGACATATATAAGCATGTCATCTAAAAGGACGTATCTCTCTGGTGCCCAAAAACGGAAAAAGAAAAGGACAGAAGATGAGAAAAAAGAGCAAGATAAAGGTATGATTGCATGATTATTTAAAATATGTTTTGAACTCATTTGAGGGAGGAGCAGCTCAAGCTATCATAGGAGTTAGCTAGCTAGCTAGCGAGTTAATGTCATCTTATATTTGCCATCACATGAGCTATATTCATCAACAGTGTATGTATCTCATTAATATACATTTATCTAGGTGTATATCAGATGTCAACGATATTGGCAGTGTTTAGGATGTTCAATCAAACATGTACTGCTAGCTCTTGCCAGGCTTAATCTAACGTTAGCTCGCTGACTGAGGTGGACATTAGCACTAGTAGCTAGCTACATGAAAACAGTACTGTTTTATAAATGTGACATAGTGGTGAGTCTGACAGCGACTAAGTGAAGAGTCTTAGTCCGTGAGATATCGGTTTATATTGGAGGAAACAGCCAAAGGTGAACTTAACCTTCTAGGTGTAAGGGATGCAAGCTAGCATTGCTGTGCCTGTGCACGTTAGTAAAAGTGACATCTCAGCCAAAGATGGAGCACAATGTGCGCTCTGCTCTAAGATCTTTGTTGAGAGATGGCCCATTGGTCTTTATGAGAAAACACCATGTTGAAGCGGGGAGACGTCTGTGATAAAAATATACTTATATTGTATTAATATTATATTTAGGATGTTAAGTGTTCACCACACTGCAATTAGGCTGTGCCTTATTTTGCCTCACTAGAATAGGAATGGTTAGGTGTGGAATTGTTTGTTGATGAGTGTAAGTAATGATGGCAAAATAAACTCATTTTTCATAAACTCACTATCAACTATGCACTTTTGCAATGTTATTTTTTCAGGAACACTGTTGAAGTATTTTGGAGCACAACCAACTGTACCTGCCCCCGATGTGTCATCAAGTGTCAGTGCCTCCACAGCTGATGATACAGCAGGTGAGGTTTTTCTTGATGGCAAATGGCTACATAGTCTTTTAATATGACATGACACATTTAAAAAAAAAATAATTACATTTTTTTTATTTGTTGATTTATTTATTTTATCTTTGCAGGTTCACCCCCAGCAGACTTACAGTCACCTGAAAGTGAGGAAGAACTTTTACCCATTGAGGAACAGTTACCAGCATTGACAGTCACTGATACACCGACTTCAACCTCTGCCGGCATAACAGGTCAGTTAATCTAACAGTTTTTGTTTTATGTTGCCTTACTTAACTGTGAAATATCTTGTGTTATGTTATGATTCTATTTTTGTATCTAATGTCCCTACAGGTCCTTCTACAGCATCCACTGCTATGGATGTCCCATCCACTCCCTCAACAAGCACCAGCTATCAAGGTGGATCAACAGCTCCTCCAATTGACCCAGCTGAATGGTCAGCATTCCTGTCTGACTCAGAAAGGACTGATCTGGTAAGAAGAGGGCCAGTGCAAATTAGTGACACCTTCACCTTCCCCAAAAAATCTGATGGTCGAAGCTTTCATTACCATTATACGTATACAAATCTGTTGAAAGATCTGTTTATTAAACTGATACTTTAAAAAAAAATACAAATGCTGTTGTATTTAATTATTTTACAATTTAACTTCAGTAAACCACACTTGATGCTTTACTTTGAATATGAAAGTTTAAAATAAATCTGTGATCTAAGTGCCCTCTAAGGTTAAAAGGTGACTGTTTTGGTGTAAATAACGACTATAATAATACAGGGGTCTATCAAGGGACAAAAGTCTAGAATATTTTTGGCATGAGAGCAACTGAATGAGCCTTCCAGGCCCAAGAGGTCAAGGGGCACTGAAGCCCAAGCCGAAGTCACCATCTCAATAAGTCAAAAAGCAAAATGCTATGAATATGCTTAAATTTAGGTATTTCCCTTCTCCAGCTGGCCATATAAAAAATACAGGAAATCACATCTACGTAATTCAGTATTAATACAATTGATAATGTCAATTAATTCATTGTCAAATCATTGTAGTGTGACATTTTTGTCAATAATCGTCGAGCGCAAATGACTCCGCTAGGTGGGAGGGGGGGCCCCAATATCAAATTCTGCTTAGGGCCCCCGAAAGGCTTGGGCCGGCCCTGCCTCCACAGGTCACATCTGGACTTCCTCAAAGCCTCCGGGTCACCAGAGTTATAGGCAGAGGACCCTGCTCTGAGCTTAGCACGGACATTACCATTTACCCGGGGCTTTTGATTTGGGAAAGTTCTGACACTGACCCTAGGGACGACATCATCGATGCATTTAGAGATATATGCAGAGACACTCTCTGTGTATTCATCATGATCTAGAACACAAGTAAACCATAGCAATACCGAATGTAAACCAAAGGGGCCAAAGTAGTTTTGTTCCATATTCACCATTGACCACCTGGGCCACTTTAGGTTCATAGATCAAACTTAGTCCAGAGCACTTTAATGACACATTGCTTCATAATAAAAGGTCACCAGCAAAAGAAGGAATACAGATCTTTGAAACGCAGTCGTATTCTACTTTATTTAAAGATGTTAGTATTTGAAACACTGACTTTCAACACCGTACAGTTTACAACTTCTGAAATATTGATCCTCATTTTGTGACCTTTAGGAAATGAATCAATACAAATACAGTGACACTAATATGTCTCCCTGTAAAGATGCTGTTGGATGGTGTTAAGGAAGCTGGTACATCTCATCATCACCTCAGGTAAAAGACCTGACATCAGATCACAGTGTAGATATTTTAATGGGATTCGACCTGAAACAACAAATGTTGGAGGTGTTTGGAGATTTCTTTCATTTTCAGTCCGTATATAAATGGATTAAGAAGAGGATGATACACCATTATTTGTAATGTCAATAACAAACGGGCAAGTTTTGGTATATCTGATTCCAAACGAACTACAATGACGTCATACGCAATAAAACAGGAAAGGTTGATAAGAACCAGCAGGTGAGGTAAACAGGTCTGTAGAGCTTTTGTCCTCGTTGTTTTAAACCTTCTGTTAGTGACGATGAGTATCCTGATGTATGTAAAAACTATGAAGAGCATCGGGAGAAGACAAATATTCACTAACAGAAACACTCCATAAATGGACAGAGCCACTGAGGGCACACATTGAAGTTTGAAAATGGACGTGTTGCAGAAGAGGCCTTTCAGACTGAAGTGACAGATCTTTACATTAATATACAACACAAATGCTATTCCAAGTTCACAAGCAGGAACAAACCAAGCTATGAAGAGAAAGACTTTTACAGTTGTCTTCCTCATGATGGTTGGATATTGCAGAGGTTTACATATGGACACATATCTATCATAAGCCATGGCCGACAACAATAGAAACTCTGACGTGGTCATAGTGTAATACACAGCAGATTGAAAGAGACAACGTGGGAAAGTCGTGATCTGTTCTTCAGATAAGAAGTCGATCAAAAGCTTGGGGTAGATTGTTGTGCTGTAAAGAATAGAGTTGATTAACAAAGCTGCAATGAAGATGTACATCGGCTCATGGAGGTTTTTATGAATCACAATAAGATAAACAATGGTGGAATTCCAACAGATTATTATAATATATAATGCAAACATGACCACAAAATACACATATCTGTATTTCCGCACCTCCACATGTCCATCGAAAGTTATATACGTTACATTGACTTCATCATCCATCAGTCTTCTGAAAAACAGAGTGAATCAGTAACAAGTGCAGATCATACAACAGCCGTTCATAAAGATCCTGTAACAAGTCTCCCTGAGAGGAGTTCAGGAGCCTGTGGCCTGTAGGAGATTCACTCACAGACTCCAGAGGCACAGACAGTGGAGGGCTGCACTCTGGCTTTTTATCAGACTGCTTCACCCTCCATGAATCTCATTAAACTCTCCAACAACATGTCAACAACTTCGGAAAACTCCAGGGTCCTGGACCCAGAGGTTTTGTTCCTCTTGTTAGTTTCTACACATTGTTTTCTAATGTTTCAAATCAAATCAAATCAAATCAGATCAAAGTTTATCGTCACATGCACCAAATAGCTTAGTGTCATCAGAGCAGTGAAATTCTTATGACCTGACGGGAAAATACAACATAAAAATAAATAACATATAACATATAACATTTAACCTAATAACATATAACATATAACATATTACATTTAACCTAATAACATATAACATATTACATATAACATTTAACCTAATAACATATAACATATAACATATAACATACAACAATTTAAATTTAAATGAAGGCTAGCAGCAGTTTACCGAAGGAAGGAGTGAGCTTTTGTGACCTTTAGGAACTGAATCAATACAAATACAGTGACACTATTATGACTCCCTGTGAAGATGCTGTTGGATGGTGTTAAGGAAGCTGGTACATCTCATCATCACTGCAGGTAAAAGACCTGACATCAGATCACAGTGTAGATATTTTAATGGGATTCGACCTGGAACAACAAATGTTTGAGGTGTTTGGAGATTTCTTTTATTTTCAGTCCGTATATAAATGGATTAAGAAGAGGATGATACACCATTATTTGTAATGTCAATATCAAACAGGCAAGTTTTGGTATATCTGATTCCAAACGAACTACAATGACATCATACGCAATAAAACCGGAAAGGTTTAAACCTTCTGTTAGTGACGATGAGTATCCTGATGTATGTAAAAAGTATGAAGAGCATCGGGAGAAGAACAATATTCAGCAACAGAAACACTCCATAAATGGACAGAGCCACTGAGGGCACACATTGAAGTGTGAAAATGGACGTGTTGAAGAAGAGGCCTTGCATACTGTAGTGACAGATCTTTACATTCATATACAACACAACTGATATTCCAAGTTCACAAGCAGGAACAAACCAAGCTGTGAAGAGAAAGACTTTTACAGTTGTCTTCCTCATGATGGTTGGATATTGTAGAGGTTTACATATGGACACATATCTGTCATAAGCCATGGCTGACAACATGTCATGGCCCCTGCCTCACCGGCCTTCTAGCTTCTCTCTTTTTCTCTCTCTGTCTCTTTCTCTCTCGACAGGTGATCCCAACACCTCTCGACAGTTTCTCACACAATGCCAGTTAGCCTTCAATGCTCAGCCCATTAGGTATGCTAGTAATAATGCTAGAATTACTTACCTGGTCAATTTACTCGAGGGCCGGCCGCTCAGCTTCTATAATGCCCTCTTCGAGCAACACTCCCCGCTGGCCACATCTGCCGAGGCCTTCGCTACAGAGCTCAAGCGGATGTTCGACCACCCGGTACGGGGCCAGCAAGCCGGACAGCACCTTTCGAAGATCCGTCAGGGAAGACTGACCGTCCGGGAGTTTGTTATTCATTTCCAGAGTTTGGCGGTGGAGTCGGGCTGGAACGACGCCGCGCTGATCACGGCGTTCCAGAATGGATTAAACCGGGAGATTGGGATGGAGATTGCACTCCGCGGGGACTTTAAGACATTGAACGAGGCAATTCAACTCGCTATTAAGACCGGCAACCAACTCCTTCTGTGGCGTGCGGAGTCCGCTTGTTCCCCGGATTACGGAAGCCCTGAGCAGCGGACCTCCCGCGGGGCCCGCAGGGAGGTTTCCGAGTCAGAGCCCATGCAACTGGACGGCCTCCATCTGTCCCCCGGGGAGAAGAACCGCAGAATAAAGACCCAGTCCTGCCTGTACTGTGGGCGAACTGGTCATTTCCTCGCTAATTGTCCCGTCTGTCCGGTAAAATGTCCGGCTCGGCAGTAGTGGGAGAGATACTGTCAAGCCGGGTGATGAGTCCCTCTTCCCCGGACCGTCCGCAGCTCGATGCCTCCCTCTGGTGGCGAGGGAGGGCATTTCCATTCACGGCTCTAATTGATTCGGGGGCTGATGAGAGCTTCATTGATGGCAGGGTTTGTCAGCAGTTGGACATCGAAACAGAGCTCCTCGATGTTCCACTGGATACCAAGGCCCTAAACGGTATACTACTGGCCAGGGTTGACCGAAGAACCGTCCCCATACCCGTAAGGTTATCTGGGAATCACCAGGAGAGGATCCAGTTTCACATTATCGACTGTCCACATGTTCCCCTACTCCTGGGATTCCCCTGGCTGAAGCTCCACAACCCACATTTCGATTGGACTACAGGAAAGATCCGTTCCTGGAGCCCATATTGCCACTCTCACTGTCTCCGTTCTGCCCAAAGCCCCACATTGGAGCCACCATCTGTAGCGAAGCCCCCAGACCTGTCCTCGGTTCCCCAAGTTTACCATGACCTCGCTCCAGTCTTCAGCCAGGAGCATGCTCTCACTCTTCCTCCTCATCGGCTGTATGACTGTGCCATTGAGCTGCTGCCTGGGGCCCCTCACCCCAGCAGCCGACTGTACAACCTCAATCGTCCGGAGCAGCTGGCCATGGAGAAGTACATCCAGGAGTCCCTGACGGCTAGGATCATCCGCCCATCATCCTCTCCAGTGGGTGCTGGATTTTTCTTCGTCGGGAAGAAAGACGGCACCTTAAGACCTTGTATTGATTATAGAGGGCTCAACAACATCACAGTAAAAAACAAATATCCTCTGCCCCTCATCGACTCAGCCTTTGTTCCTCTTCAGGGAGCTTCCATTTTCACCACCCTGGACCTACCCAACGCCTATCATCTGGTGTGCATCAGGAAGGGCGACGAATGGAAGACGGCTTTCAATACACCGTTGGGCCATTTCGAGTACCGGGTTATGCCTTTCGGCCTCTCCAATGCCCCAGCAGTCTTCCAAGCCCTGGTTAACGATGTGCTCCGGGATATGCTAGGTCATTTTGTGTTTGTATATCTAGATGACATTCTTATCTACTCCCGCTCTCTTCAGGAACATCAGGATCATGTTCGCACAGTGCTGCAGTGACTTCTGGAAAACAAACTCTTTGTGAAGACCGAGAAATGTGAGTTTCATGCCACCACCACATCTTTTCTCGGTTTTGTCATCTCTCAGGGGGAGCTCCGGATGGATCCTGCCAAGGTCTCGGCTGTCGCGGACTGGCCCCCTCCCACCAATCGCAAACAGCTGCAGCGGTTCAATGGGTTTGCGAACTTCTACAGGAGGTTTGTGAGGAACTTCAGCACAATAACAGCTCCTCTGACAGCACTCACCTCCTCCTCAGTCCCATTCCACTGGACTGCTAAGGCCGAGGCGGCCTTCTCCGACCTCAAGCGCCTGTTCATCTCCTCACCCATCCTGATCTACCCTGACCGGTCACGGCAGTTCGTTGTGGAGGTGGATGCGTCGGAGACTGGGGTAGGTGGTATACTCTCTCAACGCTCTCCCGACGATAACAAGATGCATCCTTGTGCTTTCTTCTCCCACAAGCTGGATCCCCCGGAGAGGAATTATGATGTCGGCAATCGGGAGCTACTTGCTGTGGTGTTGGCGCTGGAGGAGTGGCGACACTGGCTCGAGGGTGCAGTGCACCCCTTCCTTGTGTGGACCGACCACAGGAACCTGTCCTATATTCAGACTGCCAAGCGTCTGAACTCTCGCCAGGCAAGGTGGGCCCTGTTCTTGGGAAGGTTCAATTTCACCCTGACTTTCCACCCAGGTTCCAGGAACGTGAAGCCAGATGCCCTGTCCCGCCAGTTCACGGTGGAGGAGGGTCCCGCGGAACCAGAGACCATCATTCCTCCTTCCTACATTGTTGCTGTCCTCACCTGGGAGATCGAAGCCACGATCCGTCGGGCTCAGACCACCCAGCCAGATCCAGGTACTGGTCCTCCTAACTGCCTCTTTGTCCCAGACTCTGTCCGCTCTCAGGTCCTGCATTGGGCACACTCCTCCCGCCTTACCTGTCATCCAGGGATCCACCGAACCATCTCGTTCCTCAAGCGTCGCTTCTGGTGGCCGACCATGGACAAGGATACTCGCTTGTTTGTAGCAGCCTGCACCATCTGTTCCCGAAATAAGACCTCCACCAAGCGCAGTTCTGGTTTGCGCCATCCTCTGCTGATCCCCGGCCGTCCGTGGTCCCACATTGCCCTGGACTTTGTGACCGGTCTTCCCCCCTCTGGAGGCAATACGGTGGTCCTCACGGTTATTGACCGGTTCTCCAAAGCTGCGCACTTCATTGCCCTGCCCAAAGTACCCTCTGCTCAGGAGACTGCTGACCTATTGGTGCAGAATGTCTTCCGCATCCATGGTCTACCTTCAGACATCATCTCCGACAGAGGGCCACAATTTACGTCCCAGGTCTGGAGGGCTTTCTGCACGGCCCTGGGAGCGACCGCTAGCCTGACTTCTGGATATCACCCGCAATCCAACGGCCAGACCGAGCGGGCCAATCAGGAGATGGAGGCGGCACTCCGCTGCGTCTCCGCTGCTGAGCCATCATCCTGGAGTGCTCGTCTGCCATGGGTGGAGTACGCCCACAACACACTTCCTAACGCCTCCTCCGGTATGTCTCCCTTCCTCTGTTGCCTGGGCTATGAACCCCCACTGTTTCCAGATCAGGAGGGAGAGATCACCGTCCCTTCGGTCCAGGACAATATGCGTCGCTGCCGTGGCACTTGGAGGCGTGCCCGTGCGGCCCTGCTCCGTGCTTCCTCCAGGACTCAAGACCTGGCCAACCGTCGCCGTGCCCCGGCACCCGCTTATGCTCCTGGGGAGAAGGTGTGGCTCCTCTCCAGGGATCTTCCTCTACAGGTGGACTCTAGGAAACTTGCCCCCCGGTATGTTGGTCCATTTAAAGTAGAGGCTGTCGTGAACCCCTGTGCTGTCCGGCTGAAGCTCCCTGCCTCCTTTCGTAGGATTCACCCCACTTTTCATGTGTCACAGTTAAAACCAGTTCAGTCCAGTCCCCTCTCTCCCCCTGATGCTGCCCCCCCTCCCCCCGGATAGTGGACGGCGGGCCCGTTTACACAGTGCGGCGCATCCTGGATATGCGGCGCATGGGGCGTGGCTTCCGCTACTTGGTGGACTGGGAGGGCTATGGTCCAGAGGAACGCTGTTGGGTTCACCCAGACCGGTTCTTGAGGGCGCCAGGTGATGCCCGTAGAGGGGGAGGTACTGTCATGGCCCCTGCCTCACCGGCCTTCTAGTTTCTCTCTTTTTCTCTCTCTCTCTCTTTCTCTCTCTCGCTTGTGTGTGCAGGTGGTGTCGCTAATTGCGGATGAGGTCCTGGTGTGCTGGAGTTGGGGTCTTGATTAAACCAGCTGCCTATATAAGCTCCACTCCTGCTCTCAGTCTGCGCCGGACTATAGACTAAGGTCAGTCAGCTGTCACAGCCAAAGATCAAGTTTAGACTCTGAAGCCTGTTTGTTCCCTGTCTGACCTCCTCTGTCTCCCTGCCCAGGACCAGCAGATGGACTATTGGCCCCGACTCCAGCCCCAGCCTGCCTGCCTGCCTGCCTGCCTACCTACCTGCCTGTCATTTGACTATTGGATTACCAATAAAGTATCATTTAACTTTACATCTGCCTCAGCCTCTGTCTCTGCCTCTAAGTCCGAAACCTGGCCTTAACACAACAATAGAAACTCTGACGTGGTGAGAGTGTAATACACAGCAGATTGAAAGAGACAACGTGGGAAAGTCGTGATCTGTTCTTCAGATAAGAAGTCGATCAAAAGCTTGGGGTAGATTGCTGTGCTGTAAAGAATAGAGTTGATTAACAAAGCTGCAATGAAGATGTAGATCGGCTCATGGAGGTTTTCATGAATCACAATAAGATACACAATGGTGGAATTCCAACAGATTATTATAGTATATAATGCAAACATGACCACAAAATACAAATGTCTGTATTTCTGCAACTCCACATGTCCATCGAAAGTTATATACGTTACATTGACTTCATCATCCATCAGGCTTCTGAAAAACAGAGTGAATCAGTAACAAGTGCAGATCATACAACAGCCGTTCATAAATATCCTGTAACAAGTCTCCCTGAGAGGAGTTCAGGAGCCTGTGGCCTGTAGGAGATTCACTCACAGACTCCAGAGGCACAGACAGTGGAGGGCTGCACTCTGGCTTTTTATCAGACTGCTTCACCCTCCATGAATCGCATTAAACTCTCCAACAACATGTCAACAACTTCAGAAAACTCCAGGGTCCTGGACCCAGAGGTTTTGTTCCTTTTGACCTCCTCTTGTTAGTTTCTACACATTGTTTTCTAATGTTTCAAATCAAATCAGATCAAAGTTTATCGTCACATGCACCAAATAGCTTAGTGTCATCAGAGCAGTGAAATCTTATGACCTGGCAGGCAACATCTACGAAGTAGACGGGCAAGACAAGATAAAAAAACAAAACATATAACATATAACATAGTAACATATAACATTTAATCTAAAAACATCTAGCGTATAACATAGTACAACAATTTAAATTTAAATGAAGGCTAGCAGAAGTTTACAGGTTGAAGGAGTGAGGAATAATAAATTAACTAATATGCATATGCTTATTAACCCACCTATCCCACCTATAGTGGATTCATATTTATATTTATCTTGCTCATAGTGTATTCATCATTCTTATATCATACCTTACCTCTTAATAATGTCCATATTCCACTTATATTTCTAACTGTACTTCCTATTTATTTTCATATTCCACTATGCACAATACTCTTCACTATAACTGCCTTTTTTTGCACTTCTGGTTAGATGCTAAACTGCATTTCGTTGTAAATGTACTTGTAGTGTGCAATGACAATAAAGTTGAATCTAATCTAATCTAATATATGTGTATTCAGTAAGTCGTAAGTGTAGTTGTGTGAGTGGGGTAGCAGAATGTACATGGTGACTGTTCAGTGGGTAAGTGTTGGTTGTTCAGAAGCCTTACAGCCTGGAGGGAAAAGCTGTTTGTGAGTCTGGTAGTCCGTGCTTGGATACTCCGGTAACGTCTGCCAGACGGCAGCAGTGTGAGAAGTCCACAGCCTGGGTGGCTGTGGTCCTTGATGATGTTCCAGACTTTTCTCAGGCATCTTGTGTGGTAGATGTCTTGCACGGACGGGAGATGGATGCTGATGATGTGCTCCGCCGTCTTCACCACCCTCTGCAGGGCCTTGTGATCAGCAGCGGAGCAGCTACCATGTCAGGCAGTGATGCAGCCTGAGAGGAAGCTCTTAATGGTGCATCTGTAAAAGTCTTTTAAAGTTTTTGCAGACATGTCAAACTTCTTGAGTCTCCTCAGGAAGTATAGGCGCTTGGGGCAGTTTGACCGCCGAGTCCGCATGTCTGGACCAGGTAATGTCATCCTTGATGAACACACCGAGGTATTTGAAGTCGGAGACTTTCTGCACTACGGCTCCGTCGATGTGTGTAGGATCATGACCCCCCCTCTGCAGCTTCCTGAGGTCCACGATCATCTTCTTGGTCTTGCAGACGTTGAGAGACAGGTTGTTATCTTGGCACCATGTTACCTAGCCCCTTACCTCATCTCTATAGGCGGTCTCATCATTGTTAGAGATGAGATCCAGGATGGTAGTGTCGTCTGCAGGATGATGTTAGAACTGTGTGTTGCCAGACAGTCCTGTGTGTACAGGGAGTACAGAAAGGGACTGAGTACGCAGCCCTGAGGGGCCCCGGTACCAGTGTTAATTTTGGCAGCTATTTTTGATTTAGTTTTAGTCTTACTCTTTTGACGAAAATGCATATTAGTTTTAGTCACATTTAGTCATTTTTATTCTTCTTAGTTTTAGTCACATTTAGTCATTTTTATCCTCATTAGTTTTAGTCACATTTAATAGCCACATTAAACTCCTTATCTTCCCTTCTAAGGCCCAGGGACCCTGTGTTGTGTCTAAAACTGCATAATAGTCTAGCTTGCAGTACTTTGTTGTCCATTAGATATCCCTACCAGCATAGGTCTATAGCAGGGGTCGGCAACCTTTACTTTCAAAAGAGTAATTTTGCCCCCTCTTCCCCCACATAAAATTTGTCTCGAGCCGCAAAACATATTTGTTAACAAAGCTAATAAAGTTTAATATAAAGTTATACTATACTAAACTATAGTTTGTTGCATTAACGAAATTATAGAACGACAATAAAGAAAACTCTTGACATTTTATGCTACTTGTACCAGTTACAACAAAGGAAAACACAGAACACTTATGAAGAGAAGAAAATACACAGGCAAGTGTCTGCCTACTTTGAAATAAATTAAACACAGAACTTTGTAGGGCTATTTGAGTCCTCCCCGTATTTGTGGGAAATGTATGAAATAAGAAGTACCCTATTTTGAAATAAATAAAAACATACAGCTGCAGCCTAATAGCTTAGAAATATATATTTAGTTTTAAATGTGAAAACAAAAAGTGAGAGCAGGTCAGACTGGCGGCGGACACAGAAACTGAAGCTCGGTACAAACCACCTGCAGCTTCTGCTCTGATCAAGAAGCTGCTGCGCTGATCTCTGAGCAGCTGAGAGCAGAGAAACTGTTTCCATAGTTAAGAAGCAGTCAGAGAGCGGCTCCTTCACGTGAACTAGCTCTGATCTTGTGTCTCTGAGCGAGTGAGCGGGCGGGGGCGGAGCCTCGGGACTGGTGCGCTATCTGGGGCGCACACACACAGACACACACACACACACACACACTCACTCGCCCGCTCCTTATACTTCATGACGGCCTGATACGATGATGTTTAAATAAATTATTGTGACTTAGTCAACCACCAACATTTTCGTCTCGTCTCGTCTCATCAACGAAAGTTAAAATAGATTTAGTTATAGTTTTTATTTTCAAAGATCCGTTTTCGTTACGTCTTCGTCTCGTCTTCGTCATGGAAAAAAATCTAAGGGTACTCAGGGTCAGTGAAGAGGAGGTGTGGTTGCCCATTCTCACCACCTTGGGTCTGCTCGTCAGGAAGTCCAGGATCCAGTTGCACAGGGGGGTTTTAAGACCTAGGTTCCTGAGTTTAGGGACGAGCTTGGCAGGCACAATCGTGTTGAACGCTGAGCTGTAGTCCACATAGAGCATCCTCACATATGTGTTGGCCTTTTCCAGGTGGGAGAGGGTGGTGTGCGTTATCAGGGCGATGGCATCATCCGTAGATCTGTTTGGGCGGTGTGCAAACTGGAAGGGGTCAAGGGTGTTCGGAAGGGTCGAGCAGATTTTTGTTCTGAACAGTGTCACGTGTTAGTTTATCCCAAATATGAGAAGCGCCGGTCTGGTCTAATTCACCAAGTATTTATTAAGGAGCAATGACAAGTTAACAGCATAGCTATGGGCACTCATGCACAGACTCGGCTAAATCAGTAGCAAAGGGTAGTGAATAGTCGCGCCGACCGGACGGCGCTTGTAATCTCTTATAACAGTAGGTAGAACAGGATTGGTCAATAATGAAAGTCCTCGTTTGATGGTGCGCTGGCGTAGAACCATCATCCAGGGTTCGAATCAGGAAATGACGAGGAGCGGAAGTTGGAGTTCAGTTCACAGTTCTGTGAAGTCTTCCGGTTGGTTGTAAGGTTTCTGCATTCGCCGTTCTGTTGAGCTGTGGGGCTCAGTTATTGGTTCGAAGTTCTTACCTGACATTGAGTCGCTGCTAGGAGTTTGGTAGAGCTTGAGATGCGAGGAGGTTTCCTTAATGAGATGAGCTGGAAGCTGCAACTTTGACCTCCTCTCGTTGGATGGGAAGAGAAGAAAGCTGGAGCAGCCAGGCTTCCCCCTCGGCGATGCAGGAGAAGAAGCTGGCAGCCTTCCTTCTTGGAAGGTTTGTGGAAAGAGAGAGAGAAGGGGGAAAAGTATCCTTATATTTGCCCGGTTACCTCAGAGGTCATGGAGCCAGAGTGAACAATTGGAGTTGACCCTGGTTGCTTTTTCACACCTCCTGGTGAAAATGTCCGGAACAAAGGACCTGCTGCATCCTGGGAGACTGAGTTCGGGAGGTTTTCTCAAGAACAAAGAAACATGCTGTTTCTTTGTTCAAGCTGTTTCTTTGTTCAAGCTATAACAATAAGTTATAGCTTGTTCCTACTTTCCCCAAAACAGTCTTTGTGTGTGTGTGTGTGTGTGTGTGTGTGTGTGTGTGTGTGTGTGTGTGTGTGTGTGTGTGTGTGTGTGCTGATGTAAGTTTACTGCAATGGTGAACAACAGACCAGTCATCAGGGGACCGGCCTGAGTACAGCCAGTTGTAAACACCTCATTATCACCCAGTGGCCTCATGGGAAACTCAATCAGTGACTGTTTCTGTAAACAACTCACGAGACGCAGAAAGACAAAGACACAAGTAACATGTCCTTCGGGGTGAGAAGTTAAGTTGTTTGTCTGTCAGAGTGATGGAAAAACACACATATTTGTTGCAGTCATTGCTGATAAGCCTCGTGTCGTCTGTCAAGAAAAGTAGAAACATGCAACACGACGGACAGATACGGTGGCCCTGAGAGCTCAACGAACAGCAAGTTGACAAGAAAACACATGCAAGTTGACAAAACACAAGCAAAGTAAGAAAACATCTTCATCAATTTCACAACACAACACAACACATTACAAAAACGCGCTGCAAATAGAGGAGAAACGACAACGGAAGTGTTTCCAGAGGACAGCTAAAAGTGATGGACACTGCTGCCACAGGAGGCACAAAAACATCCAATACATCATACAAATTCAGTTCTACACAGGGTTCGGCAACCCGCGGCTCTTCAGCCCCTCTGCAGTGTCTGTACAGATCAGTGTTGTGCAGTGTTAATTTTGGCAGCTATTTTTGATTTAGTCTTAGTCTTAGTCTTTTGACGAAAATGCATATTAGTTTTAGTCACACTTATTCATTTTTATCCTTCTTAGTTTTAGTCTAGTTTTAGTCGACGAAAACGAATTACAGTTTAGTCTAGTTTTAGTCACATTTAATAGCCACATTAAATCCCTTTCTTCTCTCCTCAGGCCCAGGGACCCTGTGTTGTGTCTAAAACTGCATAATAGTCTAGCTTGCAGTACTTAGGTTGTCCATTAGATATCACTACCAGCATAGGTCTATAGCAGGGGTCGGCAGCCTTTACTTTCAAAAGAGTAATTTTGCCCCCTCTTCCCCCAAATAAAATTTGTCTGGAGCCGCAAAACATATTTGATAACAAAGCTAATAAAGTTTAATATAAAGTTATACTATACTAAACTATAGTTTGTTGCATTTAAGAAATTATAGAACGACAATAAAGAAAACTCTTGACACTTTATTGCTGTTTGTACCTGTTACAACAAAGGAAAACACCAAACGCTTATGAAGAGAAGAAAATACACAGGCAAGTGTCGGCCTACTTTGAAATAAATTAAACACAGAACTTTGTAGGGCTATTTGAATAAGAAGTACCCTATTTTGAAATAAATAAAAACATATAGCTGCAGCCTAATAGCTTAAAAATATATATTTAGTTTTAAATGTGAAAACAAAAAGCGAGAGCAGGTCAGACTGGAGGCGAACACAGAAACTGAAGCTCGGTACAAACCACCTGCAGCTTCTCCTCTGATCAAGAAGCTGCTGCGCTGATCTCTGATCAGCTGAGAGCAGAGAAACTCTGTGTTTTCACTGTTTCCACTGTTAAGAAGCAGCTTCACGTGGACGAGCTCAGATCTTGTGTCTCTGAGCGAGTGAGCGGGCGGGGGCGGAGCCTCGGGACCGGTGCGCTATCTGGGGCACACACACACACACACACACACACACAGACACACTCACTCGCCCAGTCCTGATACTTCATGATGGCCTGATACGATGATGTTTAAATAAATTATTGTGACTTAGTCAACCACCAACTTTCGTCTTGTCTCGTCTCGTCAACGAAAGTTAAAACAGATTTAGTCACAGTTTTTATTTTCAAAGAATCGTTTTCGTTACGTCTTCGTCTCGTCTTCGTCATGGAAAAAAGATCGTTAACGAATATTTTTCGTCATCGTTTTTCGTCAACGAAATTAACACTGGTGTTGTGCATATTTTTCTCGAACGCTGTACTTACAGTTTTTTTCAATTGCATAAACACAAAAATCTAAAGTATAACACAATTATCAAACCTGACGCACAAGGAGCAAAACATGGGCCCAGATCTGCACCACTATAAGCACAATGTCAGCTTCACACTTTTTGCAAAACAATACACACAGTGATCTGCAAAACACTAAACACACTTGTATACATTAAACACAGAAGGATATCAAGATGCCACTTTCTTGCAATTCCTAAGCACAGCCTGTCAAATGACCACCCCTATGGGCCAATTGGTTAAACACACCATGTTTAACCAATTGGCGTTCAAACACAGCATTGCTTACAGTTTTTCTCAGTTGTTAACACACAAAAAGCGAAAATTCGGCCCAATTTTTCACAACCTTCACTTCATGTAACAATCGCTCGCCCCAGTCTGGCACTACTTCACACTCCCTTATCTGCATTAGACTCTGACTTTCCTTCTTTACACTCTGATGTCAATTACACATCACCTTGTTGTCAAAACACTACACACAATGGTCAGTTGTTGCACACACTTCTCAAGCAAAATCTCAAAGCATCAACCTACAACACACAAATACTCAAATCTCTAAACATTCAGGTCTGTTGAGCAATTTCACAGCATTTACACAGCCGACCAGGAGACTGAAACTGTAGATATGGTTTGTGAGAACAACTCTATCACACTCAGATAAATAAAAACTAGGATCCTGGCTGACCATGCTACATTTAGAAACGTCCAGACCGTCATTGGACTGTATTCTTCATAGGAATGCCATGCTGATGAAACAAGTGTTCAGGGTCCCATTTGAACGGAACACAGGCATGAAGGAGTTACAGCGAGACTTTGTGCTTGTAAGTACCAACATTCAGCACTGACACATGCATGTATTGTACCTGTAATCCAATATTGTTCCTTTCTACAGTGTCTCACTGTAGCCCACTGTGTTGACCTCTCTGTGTCCATACTGTAACTTCATTCTCATGCTGTCTGTGTCAGCGGATCTAGGAGCATGACACAGCTCATGTGTTGTTCCAGTACATCTTTATTGATGTGGTGGGATTCAACCTGGTGAAGAGGAGGTGACGGGGCAGAAACGTCATTGGCCAGCGGGCCAGTGATCAGGTCCCCGGCCAGCGTGGTGGTAACATCACAATGTGTGCTGCAATGAATCACCATGGGATCTTGCACCGTCATGCCCACCTAGGGGCCTATAACGCTGCCCGTCTCCTCGTCTTCCTGGATGGCCTGCATGACCTGCTGGTACCACCTGACCAGAGAGATGACCCACAGCGGATCATCACGTTGTCATCCGGGACAATGTGAGCTTTCAAGTGCGGGAGTGGTTCCAGGACCACCCACATTTTTCCGTTCTATACCTTCCACCTTATTCTCCTTTCCTGAATCCCATTGAGGAATTCTTTTCAGCTTGGAGGTGGAAGGTATATGAACGGAACCCACAGGACCGGGTCCCACTGCTCCAGGCCATGGAGGAGGCCTGTGGCCACGTGAGTGTCGAGGCCTGTCAGCATTGTGTGTGTGAGGTTTTTAGTTTTCTGTGTGCAGTTTTGAGAAAGCCGTTATTGTTTTGAAAAACGTGTGTTAACAATTGTGAAAAACTGTAATTGTAGACACACCAATCAGGTTTAAGCACTATAGCAATGCAGCAGCTTAGTTCACCTGTTTTCAACCAAAATGGAGCTTGTGCTCAAAAAGAAGAAGAGTGAGGATGAGAGGGGGAATTCACGGAGGAGGAGAAGGCTGAGGCTGTGGCATTAGCAATGATGTTGTGTGTGATGTTGCATACTGCACACATAACTTTCATAATGTAAATGTACTGTATTCCAGACCTATGCTGAACTACACAATCTTGTCTTTCACTGTATTTCTGAGAGTTTTACAGATGGATGCTGAGGAAATCACATGAATTCATATTCATAGATGAGGCAGAGTTCAACCTGACAAAAGCAAGAAGGAGAGGCAGAAATATCATTGGCCACAGGGCTATAATCCATGTCCCAGGGCAGCGTGGGGGTAACATCACCCTTTGTGCTGCCACTACACACAATGGGGTCCTCCTCCGTCACGACAACATGGGCCCTTACAACACAACTCACATTCTCACATGTTTGGACCGATTACACAACATCATCACAGCAGTAAACCACATTCACCAGATGCAATACATTGTCATCTGGGACAATGAGTCATTCCACCGCTCTGCTCTGGTCCAGAACTGGTTTCAACACCATCCACAGTTTACAGAACCATACCTTCCACCATACTCTCCGTCTCTAAACCCAATCAAAGAGTTTTTCTCAGCATGGCGATGGAGGGTTTACGATCTCCAGCCCCAGGCTCAGGTTCCCCTCATTGAAACTGTACTGGATACAGAATGTTCTGTTGTCTGATATTTGTCGAGCTTACAGTGTTATGCACACTCCTGTAGTAGCATGACAACTGGGACATGTTTTGTTGTGATTCTCCATGTTGACATGTTGACTGATTTGGGGATATGGAGAGAAATAAATTCAATTTTCATGGGACTGCACCAGGGGCTGAGGTACAGACCAGGGGGTGAGTACAGGCCAGGGGGTGAGGTATTAAAGGTTAGCAACAGCAGGTGTTAAAGGTTAGCAACAGCAGTGTGTAACTGGTTAAAACAGAATTAAGTCATATGAAGCGTATGTGTTTCATATGGTAACAAAATATGGTTTTGCTAAATTAGTGTATAGTTTTTAGGATCTGAGGTGTTCTGCTGATTGGGTGTGAGGTTGTGCTAATTGTGTGTAGAGTTTTGAAACAGCACGCCGTTTTCAAAATCTTGCTTAAGCAATCGAGAAAAACTGTAATCACTGAGGAGGTGACCCAGTGACAACACACACACAAACACACATACACACACACACACACACACACACACACGCACACACACACACACAGCTGATAACGGCTGGTCTCTTGAAGACCCGGATGCTGCAGTGAAATGTAATGTATTGCAACTATTATTATGTGTGTTTGTGCTTTGCTCCCTGTTTCCTGTGTGTGTATGTGTGTGTGTGTGTGTGTGTGTGTGTGTGTGTGTGTGTGTGTGTGTTTGAGTGTGGCTAAAAGCAGCGAAGAGTTAAGGAGCTTTGTGATCTGTTGAAGTACTTAAAGTGAGAGAGAGCGTGAGTGGACGATAGATGGAGGAAGCCATTAGACAGAGGGAGCAGGTGTGGAGAGGTGGATGAAGAACACTGCAGCAGATGGAGTGAGTGGGCGGAGGCCGGGGGGTGGGGGGGGGGGGGGGGAAGGACTTTAAAAATCCTAAAAGAGGGCAAAGAGACGGAGAGAGAGAGATGGGGGGGCTGGCTGAAGAGAGAGAGGGGGGCGGTGGTTGCTGGATTAAGTCGCGTTAGAGAGGATTAGTGTGTGTTTTGGTTTGGTAGTAAAATCCCATCCGTGTCAGTCACACACAGAAACATCAGCTGAGACAGAGGCACTGGTGAGTTTGTCTTGTTTTACATTTGACTGTGTGTTTTGTGTGTCTGTGTGGGTCTATGTGTGCTCTAGTTGTTATTGTCAGCAATGACAACGGTAACCAAAGTGTTTGACCAACTGACACTGACGTGACGACGGCGCCACAGGAAGCAGCATCACTGACTGAGAATAAAAATTATCCAGGTCTTATTTTGAATATACTAAGTAGTGAAGTGTTTCCTCTGATTCATCCTGATGAAATTCTCTTTATTATCACCCCTGTTTGTGTGTTTTTTTGTTTGTGAGACAGAAGACATGTGTAGAGCTCTGATATGTATATGTGTGTGTGTGTGTGTGTGTGATTTGTTGCAGCTTTGAGGGTTGAGCCTCAATGAGTCACATTCTGGTTATTTACATTTTAATTTATATATTTTTAGTGGAGACCATCACCATGAGACAAGCAATGGAGGACGGTGAGACACACACACACACACACACACACACACACACACACACACACACACACACACACTCGTCCCTGTGTCAGCCTCCATTAGACGCTGACCTTCATTTGGATGGGCTGTTAGAAGTGATTCCGTTGGTATTAGTGTCTTCAGGTCACGTTCATCCTGTCTGAGACAACATGTCTGTGTTTCACCTTCTGTTCATGACAAAAAGTATGAAGTAAACAAGAACATCACTTCAGAGACTCACAAATATCAGTCCTCTAAACATGTGTGATTTGTAAATCAAAATTCATGAATTATTCAAAGGATTAAACACGGTGAGGTATCATGAGTCGTCAGGTGAGACAAGAGTCAGAACAATTATAACTATTATTATTTCCAGTTCTATACATGTCAAATGCAGCAATAGATAAAGTGTGTGTGTGTGTGTGTGTGTGTGTGTGTGTGTGCAGGGGTCAGCGAGGTGCTGTCCAGTGTGGTGGAGGATGTGGGTGAAGCCATCAGCAGAAAGTTCGGCGGTGCTCAGCTGCTCCGGGACCTCCTGACGGCCCCGTGGCTGAGCTCCCTGCTGAAGGTTCGATGCCTTGGCCACTGACACGCAGCAACACCTGTCCAATGATGGTGTCACTTGCTGTCTCCTCCCTCCAGCCACTGATGATGTAATTTACTGTTTCCTCCCTCCAGATGTACGAGTGCCTGTTGCGGTTCCAGCGGTCGACGCCCAGCCCCTTCCTGCCTTACGCCTCAGGCCTTTCTCACCAGGTTCATACTCACACACGTTCCATGATTCTGCTCACGACTGTAATCTGGTGAAACCACCTGTAACCACGTCAGCTACTTCCGATGCAAAAACACGACGTCTGTCGGGTCAAGTCGTTGGAGTCACAGTTCAAACACACGTGAAGAACGCGAGAGAGAAGAAGAAGAATCGAATTCTGTGTCTGTTCCTTCAGATCATGGCTGAGATCCAGAGACTTCACCGTCCATCAGCTGAGGCCCGAGAACTGTCCAGTCTGCTGGAGTGTCCTCACCTGCAGGTCTGTACTCACCCCCTGGTCTGTACCTCAGCCCTTGGTCTGTACTCACCCCCTGGTCTGTACCTCAGTCCCTGGTCTGTACCTCACCCCAGGTCTGTACTCACCCCCTGGTCTGTACCTCACCCCAGGCCTGTACCTCACCCCTGGTCTATACTCATCCCCTGGTCTATACCTCACCCCCTGGTCTGTACCTCACCCCCTGGCCTGTACTCACCCCCTGGTCTGTACCTCAGCCCCTGGTCTGTACCTCAACCCAGGTCTGTACCTCAACCCAGGTCTGTACTCACCCCCTGGTCTGTACCTCATACCTTGGTCTGTACTCACCCCCTGGTCTGTACCTCAACCCAGGTCTGTACCTCATCCCCTGGTCTGTACCTCACACCCTGGTGTGTACCTCAGCCCCTGGTCTGTACTCACCCCCTTGTCTGTACTCACCCCCTGGTCTGTACCTCATCCCCTGGTCTGTACCTCATCCCCTGGTCTGTACTCACCCCCTGGTCTGTACCTCAACCCAGGTCTGTACCTCATTCCCTGGCCTGTACCTCAGCCCCTGGTCTGTACTCACCCCCTGGTCTGTACCTCATCCCCTGGTCTGTACGCACCCCCTGGGCTGTACTCATCCCCTGGTCTGTACCTCACCCCCTGGTCTGTATCTCATTCCCTGGTCTGTACTCATCCCCTGGTCTGTACTCACCCCCTGGTCTGTACTTCAGCCCCTGGTCTGGACCTCACCCCAGGTCTGTACCTCACCCCCTGGTCTGTACCTCAACCCAGGTCTTTACCTCACCCCCTGGTTTGTATTCACCCCCTGGTCTGTACCTCAGCCCTTGGTCTGTACTCACCCCCTGGTCTGTACCTCAGCCCCTGGTCTGTACCTCACCCCAGGTCTGTACCACATCCCTTGTCTGGACCTCACCCCAGGTCTGTACCTCACCCGCTGGCTTGTTCTCATCCCCTGGTCTGTACCTCAGCCTCTGGTCTGTACCTCACCCCAGGCCTGTACCTCACCCCTGGTATATACTCAACCCCTGGTCTGTACCCTACCCCTGGTAGGTACCTCAGCCCCTGGTCTGTACCTCACCCCAGGTCTGTACCTCACCCTTGTCTATACTCACCCCCTGGTCTATACCTCACCCCCTGGTCTGTACCTCATCCCCCAGTCTGTACTCACCCCCTGTTCTGTACCTCAGCCCCTGGTCTGGACCTCACCCCAGGTCTGTACCTCACCCTTGTCTATACTCACCCCCTGGTCTATACCTCACCCCCTGGTCTGTACCTCATCCCCCAGTCTGTACTCACCCCCTGTTCTGTACCTCAGCCCCTGGTCTGGACCTCACCCCAGGTCTGTACCTCACCCTTGTCTATACTCACCCCCTGGTCTATACCTCACCCCCTGGTCTGTACCTCATCCCCCAGTCTGTACTCACCCCCTGTTCTGTACCTCAGCCCCTGGTCTGGACCTCACCCCAGGTCTGTACCTCACCCCCTGGTCTGTACCTCAACCATGGTCTGTACCTCACCCCTGGTCTATACTCAACCCCGTCGATACGTCACCCCCTTGTCTGTACTCACCCCCTGGTCTGTACCTCACTCCCTGGTCTGTACTCACTCCCCGACTCCCTGTCTGTCTGTACCTGTCAGGCTCTCCTGTCGTCCCATGACAGCGTGGCCCAGTCAGATTATGGACCTGTCTTACCGCCGCTGCCTGACCAGTTACCTGAGGATGAGGAGGCCATGAGGATCGTGTGTCTAGTGAAGAACAACCAGCCGCTGGTGAGACAGAGGATTTCATTATTTCACATGCACAAAAGGGATATGACGCCACCAACAGGCAAATATATAAAAGATACCATCACCTTTAATTTAAACTACAGATTTCTGAAGGTTTGAAAATCAATGTAAAAACACAACAAGTATGATATAACAGAGGTCGGATGATTTCAGTTTGAACCCAAAATAACCACAAATACAGGTGAGGAGGTGAAATCAGGTCCTGAGCATAAAATAAAAGGATTAGAAGACTAAATAGAACGTAAATTGAATTTCTAGAACTCAGTTATTACATGGACCAAAGAGAATCATCAGTCTTCATAGTTTCTTATCTTTTCTTCACCAAGAACGCATCAGGGCGCAGAGCGAGTGTAGGCGATGGGGTGGGCGTGCTTCGTAGACGCTGGAGCAGCCTCCGGCGCCTCACTCTGGAGCGCCTCGCCCCTGGCCGACGGGCGTGGTCGGGGGAGGAGCTCAGCGTGACTGAAAGTGAAGCCAGGCTGTTGCCCGTCCCCAGAGGAGACCGGTCCCGCCCCTTCCTGCCTCGCTATCAGTCAACAGGAAGCTGCTGTTTGTGCCCGCAGACCACAGAGCTGTGGAAGCACAAGCTGAACCAATCAGCTCCCTCCGTCTTTAGTCCTGCGTCCCGTGCTGGTAAGAGGAGGAGAGGACGGTCAACAATTAATCATCTGATCATTTCTTCATTTGGTTGTTCATCCACTAAATAGACTTGCAGACGCTCAACTCATCACAAATCCTCTTTATTTTCACATCTCGTCATCATTTGGCTTCTTTAGTGCTTCCTGTTCTTTAATTCTTCTTTTTAATCCTGTCAATTACACCTAGTTCACTTTTCTCTTGGCATCTCTCCTCCTTGTCTCCATCCTCTGTGCATGGAGGTTCATTTTCAGAGAAAACCAAACCCAATGGGGGCGAGGCAGCCGGATCAAGCCGTGATGACTATGCCTACCCTCCTCCTCCTCTCCTGGCTTTCAGTGTCAGCCTGCCCAGCTCCCCAGTCATGTACCAAAATGGGACGACAGGAGGACAATCGAGGAACATCCCCACCCCCGGCAGGGCTCCATCTTGTCCTGGGATGAGTCCTGTTCGTGCCCAAACTACATCTTCCAGTCCTGCAGCTCAGCGCTGCACCCATCAGCAGAGTGTCAGCACGCTACCCATCCCTGCCAGGCAGACTGCACCTCATAACAAACACCACAGAGAGACGGTCAATCGTCCTAACACACACTACTACTCCACCGCACCTCGTCACAGTGGATGCAGGAATCAACCGAAACTGACACAAAACCAGCATCTCCAACTAAACCTCTGTGAGCTTCCTCAGCCACGAGCCCTCACCAAGCAGTGCAGCGTGGAGGACCTCAGGGCCACGGTTCAGACGGCGGCCAGCAGCATCGAGCACGGCACCCAGGACGTTCGCCACCTTGGACACAAGATGGTTGCAGTGACCGAGCTGATCACAGACAGCGTGGAGGAGAACGCCCAGGCGCTCAACCTGCTCGCTGAGGTGGTCGACAAGCTCCAAGGGCTCATTGTGGCCAGCAAACACCCCGGGTCATCACCTCCACTCAGGCCGAGACAGCACCCTCCTCCCCCACCTCCTCCAAGAGTCTCCTCAATGTCTCCAAAAATGGTCCGCAAACCTCCCACACCTTACACACAGCACCTGTCATCCTCCCCTTCTTCTACTTCTCGCTCCACCTCTTCCTCTTCATCCTCGTCCGTCAGCTCCTGTGCCGACAGCTTTCCAACGTCCAAGAGTCCAAAACAAGCAAACCGAGGCTCGAAGAGGACGGTGGTGGTGTCTGGTGCCATCCACAGGGCAGGTGCTAGTGGCAGTAACGGACAAATGAGGTTCAGTAATGGATCAGGTTCTAGAGTCTCTCTGGGGGATGAACAAGACCATAACAGCACAGGTTGTTTGACAGTCAAGAAGAAGAAGGAGAAGCAGGAGAAGAAGAAGAAGAAGAAGAAGAAGAAGAAGAAATAGGCCGAAAACAAACTCCTCCCCTCGTCTGCTCTGGATCTGGAAACCGAAACTGACTGATAAACCAGTAAATCTTTTGCTTTGTGAATATAAGAAAGTGATGAGAACATTTTTCACAAAAAGGAAACAATCTAAATCCCAATCAGCATTTTAAGGTTTTCACCACCAGAAGCAGATCAACTCTCACACAGCAAACATTGGTTTTAATCACTGGATCGAATCCTCGATGTGGAAATATTCAAAATATTTAAAGGTACTGAAAAGTGTTATTCCCTCAAACTACATTAACCATTTCATCCAGGAACCATGACCATCGTCATCATCATTATCGTCATCATATCGATGAATACACACAGAATATATAAATATGCGTGCAGTTAAAAAGTGGTGAACTCCCCCCCCACCCACCCACCACCTGCCGTATTCTTTGAATCAGCTTCTAGGCTGACACCATTTCAAGCTGTAGTGAGAGTGGTCTCAGTGCCGTGAGGGGGCTTAACCACAGTGCTACCAATATATACGGTATATATATATTATATCAAATATAATGTATATTGCAAAAAAAGTTCCATGTCCAGTAGTATTTCGGAGAATTTGCTCAGAATAGAAACACAGAGCATGTCAGGCCACAGCAGAGATGTCAGAGGAAGATGTCTTGACCTGAACCAACGAGGTGGACGTTTGTTTTGGTGTTTTTTCTGTGAGTGAAACGTTTCAGCTCCTAAAAGACGTCATTCTGTTCATTTCTCTCAGGATCAACGTTAATCACTAAATACAAGCTGCTCAAACAGTTCAAATTCACAGGATGTGAAACTAAAGGGATTTCAGCTTTTTTGATTGTTTTGAAGGCTCATTTCCTCATGTCTGATTTCCCATCTCTCCATTTTCAACTCCCTGTATTTTCCATCTCATCATTCAGAGCTTCACTAAAACCTGGTATTTGCAGCCAAAATTAAAGTGGAAGTTAAAGTTGTGTTCACTGGTCTGACAGGGGGCGACGATAAGGAGGGACGAGGAGACTGGAGGGATCTTCATCGCCAGAGTGATTCATGGAGGACTGGCCGACCGCAGCGGTGAGAGGAAGCCAGAAAGTGTGTGTGTCTGTCTGTGTGTGTGTGTCTGTGTGTGTGTGTGTGTGTGTGTGTGTGTGTGTGTGTGTGTGTGTGTGTGTGTGTGTGTGTGTGTGTGTGTGTGTGTGTGCCTTCCTTATGAGGACAAAAGCAAGTCCCTATAATGCAAATCATTTAATTTTAAGGTAAAGACATTTTTAAGGTTAGGTTGAGTTTAGGTTAAGGTAAGTAGTAACTATGGTTAAAGTCAGAGTCAGTCTCTGGGAACTAACCTGACTGTGTGTGTCTCAGGACTCCTCCATCCTGGGGATCTGGTCGTGGAGGTGAACGGTAACCCGGTGCTGGGTCTGGAGCCGGAGCAGGTCATCCAGATCCTGGTAGGAAATTGAATGACATGCTGCTGTAGTTTAATGAGGACCTAGAAGACATGTTGTATTATTGTGTGAAGTCAATAAGACAAACGGGTTGTGAGATTCCACGTTCACACCACGGTCACTTGTACTCTGCATAATGAATATTATACTTATTTCTGGTAAGTTAGTTTTGATGATAAAACACCTCACCTTTATTTGAGGGACTATCCCACATTGTGGTGTCGCTATTTACAAGTAAGTGAATTATCTACATTTTCCACCTCTGGAAATGGTGATGGTGATTTTTAATTCAAATGTAATTTGATGAAAAGCACAGAATCTGCCCAGTGTTTAAAAACCAGTTTGATGTGAAATGACGTTTTCATCTGAGTTAAGATGGTTTGTTTCCTCAGATCAACTCTCAGGGAACGATCCTGTTCAAGGTCGTTCCAAACGCAGCTCAGAGCAGCAGCAGCCACATGTCGGTGAGAAACAGAACCTCGGAGGATCCCTCCTTAAAAAGTTCTGTCTCTAAACTTTGTCTCTTTCCGTCAGGTGTACATGAAGGCCATGGTGGACTACTGCCCCCTGCAGGACTCGTCCATCCCGTGTCCGGACGCAGGGATGGCGTTCAGCCGAGGAGACCTGCTGGAGGTGGTGGACCAGTCGGACGGCCGGTGGTGGCAGGCCAGGAAGCTGCCGTGCTCCGTGTCCTGTGCCGGACTCATTCCCTCTGCCAGCATGTTGAAGAGGTGACACCGGATCAGGCTATCACCTGGACCACACAGATTCACTGCTTCGGCTGAGTAACTGCTCTTGTCCTGTTTTACATTTGTGTACGATCGAAATTTCAATTTCAAACAGTCGAGTTTGTGTTTCTTGACTGAGAGAATTCTTTAGTGAACATTTGTGTCTCATTGACGGTTTGACGGGAGCTTTTAAACAACATTGTGTCTTTGTCCTCCACAGTAAACAGAGGGAGCAGTGGTGGAGTCAGCCCTCACCGGGCCACAGCTGCATCCGGCCCTGTGAGCACTCACTGTTAATACCACTCAGCTCAGTGCATTCAGCAAGTCCCCCCCCAAGTCCAACAGGATCCAGGAGGACGCTGAGATTAAAGTGTCTCAACAAATTGAATTTACAACAAATTTATAAAACTCTGGTTTGTTTTGTCACCGTGAACTTTCTGAATGAACTGAACTGAAAACTGTAGAAAACAACTGAGCTGTGACTGATCATGATCAATGTGTGAGTCTTTTCTAACAGTTGTGTCTTTTCTCTGATCCCTCTGCTGGCGACAGTGACGCTGGCTGAGAACGGTGAGAAACAAGGGAACATCTTGTCCTGAAGTCTAAAAGATTCACATCGTCCAACAACATCAACATTAAATCACACTTTGACAGTTTGTTGTCTTTTTGTGACTCATCATGTATTTTTGTCCTTTTTTTATATCTGTCCCAGAGGACGATGCTGAGGACAAACGCACCCTCACAGGTAAAACATGACTGAGTTACGTACAGATATAAACTGTATAAATATGATACATATACAGTTTATATGATACACTATTTGTTTTCCATCTTGTTTCTCTTCTGTCCACAGATGTGGAGGAGCTGAGTTTTGGTAGGTAAGTCTGTTCAGACTCAGGAAACATGAAGCTGCATGTTGTGTTTTATTAAACATTTTAAAAGTCTATGGAAACTCGAAGTAAAAATGTGTTTTAATGAACTTTTACCAAAATGTTGTTTCATAAAAGGCTATCTGTTTTTAATGTTAAATAAAAGAAGAGTTTATTTTTGAAAATACTTTAACCCTGCACTTTTAATGTTTCCTCCATTCAGATGAGGCTGATTCTGATGTCACTGATGGAATCTACCTGGGTGAGACACATCATCACACAGTGAACACGTGAACATTAAACCTCATGTCCACATGGGTCTCAACCTGGGGACAGCTGCTTTCACACGTGTCTCTAGTTTCCACAGTCAACTGAGGCCAATCTCTTTGAATCCATATTGTTCGAATGTCTCCTCAGCTGGTTTCCGTCGTACTTTCCGTCTGTGGAGGAGAACGTCCTTCAGGAGGAGACGACAGTCCTGCACCTCCTGCTCCCCCAACAGCAGCACTCTGTCCACCCCTTATGAGGAGGTGGCTCTGTACCAGCGCCCCCCGCAGGAGAACCACCGTCTCATCATCCTTGTTGGTGAGAGAGGAATATTTAAACTTGCTGAAAATCTGAACTAACGATCCAATGAGGAGTTAACAACTTAACATGTTCAACCACACACACACACACACACATTCTGTGCTACGACACACAAAGCTACAACGATGTTGACTCTTTACAACACGAAACAAAGTGAGGCTATTTTATCTGATGTGAAACATCAGATAAAAACTGAGCATCCAGTATTTTAGAGCTCTATCCTCGCAGCTGCTGCTGCTTTAATACAAAAAACAAGACTTTAAATCATTTTGTGTAGAAACTACAGTGTGTTCATCAGCTGCTGTGTAACAGACGTTGATATCAGTGTGTCTGTATCACGGTCTGTTGTGCTCAGGGGCCTCAGGAGTCGGAGTCACTGAACTGAGGAAGAGACTCATCAAACTGAACCCGTCGACCTTCCAGGGACCCGTACCTCGTACGTACCACCGATTCAACACGTTCATTTAAACTCTGATAATACATTTGAAATCGGTTTTAATGTTGAATTTATGATAGAAAATACAAATACCAGTTCAATTGTAAACTAGGGCCACAGAGAAACAAAGGAAAGAAAATGTTCGGTTTGATTCATCCACCTGATTTGTCACCAGACACCACACGTCCAATCAGAGCGGGGGAGCAGACAGGAAGAGAGTACCACTTCGTCACCAAAGAGTTGTTTGAGTACATGGTCTGTAACCACAGGTGGGATCCTCTCCTGTTACCTTTTAATAGTGATCATCATTTATCAAAGAGCGTATAACACAGAGTGTCATAGATATAGTTCAGTATTAAATAAAAACACTTTTTCTTATTTGTCATATCTTCTTTCCAAACCCGTTTTATATTCCAGGGGTGTAATCACTGACATTCCTCGTTTTCAATGCTGTGTGTGTGTGTGTGTGTGTGTGTGTGTGTGTTTGTGTGTGTGTGTGTGTGTGTGTGTGTGATCGTGTGTGTGTGTGTGTGTGTGTTTAGGTTTGTGGAGTACGGTGAATATAAAGCTCACCTGTACGGGACGAGCACTGACGCCATCGATGACGTGCTGAAACGGGGACGGATGTGCATCGTGGATGTGGAACCACATGTGAGTTTCTGAAGAGGAGCAGGATTCACTCAGAGCTAGAAACAGTCTGAACAGACACACACACACTTTAGAACCTGCTGACACACTGTCTCTGGCCTCAGAGTGTCCATCCGCTGAGGACGAGAAAACTGAAGCCTTACGTGATTTTCATCAAAGTCCCCGACCCAGAGAGACTGAGACAGACGAGGAGAGACGCCCGACTCATCACCAACTGCACCATCAACAGAGCTTTCACAGTAAGAGGCTCCGTCCTGTAGAGACATGTCCAAACGCAGGTGTTGGATCAAATAACTTGTTATTGGTGAGTGTGTGAGGACGGGCTCATGTGTCTGTCCCTGCAGGAGGACGACTTCATGGAGCTGGAGGAGACGTCCCACAAGATGGAGGCAAAGTACAAGCAGTTGTTCGACAGCGTGCTGGTGAACGAGGAGCTGCAGGACGCCTGCATGAGGCTGGGCTCCCTCGTCCACCAGGCCCAGAACGAGCCTCAGTGGATTCCTGTGAGCTGGAGCCGGCCTGAGGCCTAGAGCCGGGGGGGGGGGATTTAGAAGGAAGGTGAGAGGGAGGAAGGAGAGAAGGGAAATGAGGAGGAGGTGATGGAGGTTAAGACGAGGAGGAGAGAGGAGAGAGGAGAGAGGAGAGGAAACTGATGATCCTCACAGCTGCTTTACGAGCTGTAATTGAGTAAATGTACTCAATTAATCTAAAGTAAGTCTGTCCTGGAAAATCCTAAATCAGTCAAACAAAGTGAAGGATTTCAGCTCATTAGTCAGTGATGATCATGTAGAATATCTAAATTAAATATCTTTACACGTTGTGACATGTTTTGTGCAGAGTGAAAGAGAGCCCCCCCCCCCCGTGTTTGTTCCTCAGGTTAATCCTGTGCAGATGTAGCTCAGCAGATTTAAGGAGGATTAGAGACTTAATGTCGTATGAACAGCAGCAGATAAAATGAGGCGGGGGGGGGGAGGGGGGGGCTCTTGCAGAGATCCATAGATGAGGAAGAAGTGAATTGAAAATGAATGGAAAGTTGAACCATTAAAATCAATGTTATTCCTCAAATGTTTTGTGTCACTGTCATTGTGTTTTTTTTGTTTCCTCACCTGGTCAGACACACAACCATGATATGACGTTTACGTTCACAGAAAACTGCTGAACACACAAGAGGAAAGAAACAACACACAAACCGTCTGGAAGTAGTTTGTGTCTCTGAGGACTTTACAACCTTGTTCTACAAACACTGAGCCTGTCAGGACCAGTGGACTTCATGGGGACCAGAGCTCTACTGAAACTAAACCTCCTGAGGTCAGAGGTCAGAGGTCAGAGGTCACAGGTGAGGTGTGGGTAGGTTAAGGGTTAGGGTTAGATATGAACTGGTCCTGGTAAGAGTTAGGGTTGTTCACAATGAATGGAAGTCAATGCAAAGTCTCAATAAGGATAAGTGTGTGTGTGTGTGTGTGTGTGTGTGTGTGAGTGTGTATAATAGGATTCATTACGTGACCTGGTTTCTGTGGCCTGATGGATTGACCTTTGACCTGTCCCCTGGGGTAGGGGCTCTGCTCCGGGACTCACACACTAAGTGAGTGTTTATAAAAAGCTCTGCACACAAACGTGACAGAAGATTGAAGACGAGTTTGAGGACGACTCACTGATGAAGAGTTCTTCTGAAGTATCAACACAAGAGAACACACAACAGTATAATGAAGTTGTTAATATCAATGAACCATAAAACATGACTTTGGTAACTGGGTCCATGTCTGACCTCAGGTCAGTGAACTGTTAGCAGCAGGGTGACGGATTATTAGCTTCCATTTCTGTGCCAGCTGGTGACGTGGCAGTCGACCGACCAATCACAGAGCTCCCTGGCTGGCGTCACGGCTCAGCACCAGATCACCTGTCCCCTTAAACCCGGGGATGAGTCTCAAATCTGCAGCCCCGCCTCCGGCCTCCTCCGGCCTCCTCCTGCTCCTCCTGCTCCTCCTGCTCCTCTCTGACTGGTTGTGCTTCAGGCTTCTATCTCCAGATCCAGATCGGTCGTCTGGAGCCTTTCTGGATTGATGACCGACTCCAGGTGAAGGAGGGACCGTGTGTGGACTTCTTCTTCACAGCCACAGACTCAGAGGTGAGGTTCCCCCCCACACATCTTCACGTGCTGTGTTTTTGTGTTTTTATTTTCACTTTTCAAACCAGGAAGAAATCATTTAGTAACTCTAAGTTTTCATCCATCAACAGTTCCAGAGATGAGACGTTCATGGTGCAGCACCCGACCTCTAGTGATGACGTTGACATTATACATTTCTGTGAACATCATCACATGCTGTCGGTTTCATACTAAACAAAGATTCAGGTTTCATCACCCGTGAAGGGATACAGCTGCAGGCGTGCTAACATGCTAACTTGCTAACAGCTCCACATGTTTCACAGGTTCGCTGTCAGGTCATAAAATGTCAACGGTTTGAATTAGCATGAATCTGTAACAACTTAACAACTGTAGATTTAATGACCTGGCAATGTAAATGATCCTCTCATTAAAGAACGAGTTTACAGTTAATAAATAATGAATTAATATAAATTTAGTTTGAGCTCTTAACGCTGACTTCTCAGAAAGTGTTTTTCTGAGCTACACTGGACTGTGTCCTTTTAAAACAATGAGAGTAACCCTTTGTTCTAAACGTCCACACGTCACATGATGTCCTGTCAGACTCTGCTCAGCCACCGATGGACAGATGTTGTGTTGATCTCAGAAACAGAAACAGAAAGTGCTGAATGTTACTCAGGTCTCAGACGTTCAGGTCAAACAAGATTCAATAACAAACGTCTGCGAGTCGAGCGGCTGGTGCATCAGCTAGCTCGCTTCTCCTCTTCACGATCTTCAGAAACATGGAAGAAAAATTTCCCTAAAGTAAATAAATTAAAATGAAGTAAATTAATTTCATGTTGAAGGCTTGAAGAATTTGAATTTTCTATTAAGTTTCCTGAACCTTTTCCCCAGCACCGTCCTACGAGCTCAGGTTAATCCAGTTATCTCAATCAGACGGCAGCAAGTGGACACGCTGGTTACACGTGAACTGACCTGAATCATCTCTGCTCTGACAGATCCTGTTGATCCTTCACTCAGAGGACTGCACCATGCCGACCGGCAGGAGCAAGAAGAAGAGGCCGAAGAAGGAGGTGAACGACGGAGAGGAGCCGGGAGAAGGTGAGAGGAGAAGGAGTCTGTGTCTGTAGCTCCACAGCTCGTTCTACTGTGTTCTCCTGTGATCTCCTGTGATCTCCTGTGTTCTCCTGTGTTCTCCTTGGTTCTACTGTGATCTCTTGTGTTCTACTGTGATCTCCTGTGATCTCCTGTGATCTCCTGTGTTCTACTGTGATCTCCTGTGATCTCCTGTGTTCTACTGTGATCTCCTGTGATCTCCTGTGTTCTACTGTGATCTCCTGTGATCTCCTGTGTTCTACTGTGATCTCCTGTGTTCTACTGTGATATCCTGTGTTCTACTGTGATCTCCTGTGATCTCCTGTGTTCTACTGTGATCTCCTGTGATCTCCTGTGATCTCCTGTGATCTCCTGTGTTCTACTGTGATCTCCTGTGATCTCCTGTGTTCTCCTGTGTTATCCTTGGTTCTACTGTGTTCTACTATGATCTCCTGTGTTGTCCTTTGTTCTACTTTGATCTCTTGTGTTCTACTGCGATCTCCTGTGTTCTCCTGTGATCTCCTGTGATCTCCTGTGTTCTCCTTTGATCTCCTGTGTTCTACTGTGATCTCCTGTGTTCTCCTGTGATCTCCTGTGATCTCCTGTGTTCTACTGTGTTCTACTGTGTTCTCATGTGTTCTACTGTGTTCTCCTGTGATCTCCTGTGTTCTCCTTTGCTCTACTGTGATCTCCTGTGTTCTTGTTCAGTGGGTGCGGAGGTGGAGATGGAGGAGCTGACCACCAGGAGTCGCTCTGAGAGCAGAGACCATCTGACCCCAGAGCCTCAGGAGCCAGCACCACAGAAAAAGAAGAAGAAGAAGAAGGCGCTGACCATCGGTAAAAATGTTTCTGCTGCCGCTGCTGCTTTTATAAATTTAGTATGAGCTCTTAAAGACTGACTTCTCAGAAAGTGTCTACTGAAGAGATGTTTTTGTATGAGTCTGACTGAGCTACACTGTATCCTGTTAAAACAATGAGAATAACCCTTTGTTCTAAATGTCCTCACGTCACATGATGTCCTGTCAGACCTGGAAGCAGAACAAGACATTCCAAACGGTGACATGGTGGAGTCCCCGGTGGACGGAGAGGAGATGACTGCTTCTGTGACCAGAAAGACCAAAAGGAAAAGGTGAGAAGCTGCACGAAGCAAGTGAAAGAATAGATACAAGGGGCCGCTGATTTAAGTCCTGATGTGTTCCTGACGTGTTCCACACATCCTCCTCACATATTCCTCACATGATCAACACATGTTCTGCAGGTTCTCTATGTTAGAACTAATGTCTGAGTCAGTGTCTCTGGACATCTTCTCCTGCAGCCTCCTAGTAAAATGTGTGTAACATGTCAGAGTGAGTCCATGTGAGGAACCAGCAGGACAATGTGTGGAAGCTTCCCAGTGAGCGAGTGGACGTGTTGATGAGGTTTCTAACACGTGACGGACGTGAAACTGGAAGAAAACAAACATCTCAGGATGAAGAAGCGGAGCCGGACACGTAGAAGACGAAGACTTGGAAACACGAGGAGATTCCAGATCTTCTGGTGATGAAGGCTGACGCCGGTGTGGTTGAGCTGTAAACAACAACACTGATCTTTCCACAGCAGAGTTTATACGTCATGTCCCGCCTCCTGCTGCTCTACAGGCTCCGCCCACTTTACCCAGGCTCCGCCCCTCGCCTGATGTTCCCGCATGTTCCTGTTTGGACGAGTCGGACCCAACAACCTGCTGTTGCTGCTTAACAAACAACAACTACACAACATGTGACAAAATCCTTCACAATGAACATGTACAGTGCCTTGCATAAGTATTCACCCCCTTTGGACTTTTCTACATTTTGTCATGGTATAACCACAGATTAAAATTTATTTCATCGTGAGTTTATGTAATGGACCAACACAAAATAGTGCATCATTTGGAAGTGGGGGGAAATATTACATGGATTTCACAATTATTTACAAATAAAAATCTGAAAAGTGTTGAGTGCATATGTATTCACCCCCTTTACTGTGAAACCTCTAACAAAGATCTGGTGCGACCAATTGCATTCACAAGTCACATTCACAAGTCACATAATTAGTAAATAGGGTCCACCTGTCTGCAATTTAATCTCAGTATAAATACACCTGTTCTGTGACGGACTCAGAGTTTGTTGGAGATCATTACTGAACAAACAGCATCATGAAGACCAAGGAGCTCACCAAACAGGTCAGGGATAAAGTTGTGGAGAAATATGAAGCAGGGTTAGGTTATAAAAAAATATCCAGAGCTTTGAACATCTCTCTGAGCACCATAAAATCCATCATAAGAGAATGGAAAGAATATGGCACAACCGCAAACCTACCAAGAGGAGGCCGTCCACCCAAACTGAAGAGTCGGACAAGGAGAAAATGAATCAGAGAAGCAACCAGGAGGCCCATGGTTACTCTGGAGGAGTTGCAGAGATCCACAGCTGAGGTGGGAGAATCTGTCCACAGGACAACTATTAGTCGTCTACTCCACAAATCTGGCCTTTATGGAAGAGTGGCAAGAAGAAAGCCATTGTTGAAAGGGATCCATAAAAAATCCCGTTTGGAGTTTGCCAGAAGCCATGTGGGAGACACAGCAAACATGTGGAAGAAGGTGCTCTGGTCAGATGAGACCAAAATTGAACTTTTTGGCCTCAATGCAAAACGCTATGTGTGGCGAAAACCCAACACTGCCCATCACCCTGAGCACACCATCCCAACAGTGAAACATGGTGGTGGTAGCATCATGCTGTGGGGATGCTTCTATTCAGCAGGTACAGGGAACCTGGTCAGAATAGAGGGAAAGATGGATGGAGCCAAATACAGGGAAATCCTTGAAGAAAATCTGATGCAGTCTGCAAAAGACTTGAGACTGGGGCGGAGGTTCATCTTCCAGCAGGACAATGACCCTAAACATACAGCCAGAGCTACAAAGAAATGGTTTGGATTAAAGAATGTTAATGTCTTCAAATGGCCCAGTCAAAGCCCAGACCTCAATCCAATAGAGAATCTATGGCAAGACTTGAAGATTGCGGTTCACAGACGGTCTCCATCCAATCTGACTGAGCTTCATCTTTTTTGCCAAGAAGAATGGACAAACCTTTCCATCTCTAGATGTGCAAAGCTGGTAGAGACATACCCCCAAAAGACTTGCAGCTGTAATTGCAGCGAAAGGGGGTTCTACCAAGTATTGACACAGGGGGGTGAATACTTATGCACCCAACAGATGTCAACTTTTTTGTTCTCATTATTGTTTGTGTCACAATAAAATTTATTTTGCACCTCCAAAGTACTATGCATGTTTTGTTGATCAAATGGGAAAAAGTTTATTTAAGTCTATTTGAATTCCAGTTAGTAACAGTACATAATGGGAAAAAGTCCAAGGGGGGGTGAATACTTATGCAAGGCACTGCACCTTAACATAACAATGATTATAAGTGAGGTTCGTGTTTTGGCGCCACCTCTCTTGACACAGTGTGGGTTAACGATTTCAGACTCATCTTCTGGGGACCATGAATTTACTGACCCACTTCCTCAGCGTTGCTCTGTGAAATGAAATCCTCTGTATTGTTTGGTGCAGGAAGCCGAAGGCGGCGGAGCAGTACACCGACAACCTCGGAGCCGAAGATGACGACATCATCACAGACGCCCAGTCACCCATCCCCCAGCATTCCCTGTTCTCCGCCCCCCACAGCCACAGTCAGCCGCTCGGCAAAGTCTTCGTGGAGCGGAACCGTGAGTGTGAATCAGATTTCATTGCTCTGGCTTCATCCACACGTCGACGTTTTCATTCTCAAACTAAAACCATCTCCCTCCGGACGAGTGTTCAGCTCCTGAAATGAACATTTTCTGTTCTATAAATGAAGAAATCAGCTTTTTTCTTGCGTGAGGAGAAAAATATATTTATTATTTTATCTCTGACTTAACACGTGACCTCTCCGACACTGTCTGCAGATGATGTTAAACATCTGAGTCACAGGCCACGCCCACATTGAGATGTCACAGCGTAAACACAGAATTCAAAAGTACTGACCTAAAACTCTGTGCTTGTTTCTGTTTGGTGTTGATCAGCCAAGTAACTTGAGACATGATGAATTAATGCAAAGTAATAAATCATTTTTTACACTTGAGTAAAGCCTGAAACATGCTTCTGCGTTTTCACGGGCCCGTAAGCGCAAGAGCCCTTCCGGGTCCCTTACGTGCTTATGTATCCCTCCTTACGTGCTGACGGGTGTCGACCCACTTTTCTAAAATTTACGGCAAAGCTCCGCAAGCTCACTCAGCCCGCAAGGCTGTGATTGGTCTGCTCTACATCCCTTCTGGAGCTGCATTTCCGGTTTCATGCCCCATAATACAGGCAGAAACAACGGGAGATTTAGAAGAATGAATATGGACCAAATAGAAGAGCGTTTGGCAGAAGAGATCCGAAAGTATGTCCACTTGTATAACCCGTCACTGACTGGCGTATTTGTCCGCTTGAAAAAGGCTACAAGGAGCCGCAGTAGCTATGTAAATAAACAATCGATGAAGAAGAAAGAAGGCGTCTCTCAGGCTTCGACAAAAAGCATTACTCCGCCTAGTGTTCTGGCGCGGAATTGCTTTGTAAGACGCGCAACGGTTGGGGAAGCATGAATGACGAGTCTTGCGCCACAGCGGCGTGAAAAGACGCAGACGCAGTCGCAGAAGCATGTTTCAGGCTTAAGAGTACGAGAGACAAGATGCTGCAGGTTTATTTCAATATGGTCATCATTTCTCCCTTTTCCTGGGAACACCGACTGATATTACTACATAAGTTCCAGTTTATGTGTATTTAATCAACCAATGAGGATTTGTCAGTAACCCAGAACAGCAGCAGCCTCTATAATGCATGGCACTGTTGTGGGTCACTGACCTCTGACCTCAGCCGACTCACCAAATCTCCTCCGGCGCCCTGATCCCGGTCAAACGTCCACAGCCTCAGAAATGACCACGAAGCCGATTGGCCCTTGTTCACGGGAACGTTTTGACCGCAGGGCGTTTCCAGGCGGAGCGGGTGGAGCAGTTCCGACACCCGGAGCTGATGGACGACTACACAGACCCCAGACAGTTCTGGACCACCAGAGACGTCGCTTTGAGGGTCCACAGCGGCTTCAGGTCTGCAGCCCTTAACCTAAACCATAGGAACCACTTACCTAACCCCTTAACGTGAACCCTTATCTCTGGTGCAGGGTGATGGGTCTGTTCTCCCACGGCTTCCTGGCGGGCTACGCAGTGTGGAACATCATCGTTGTGTACGTGTTGGCGGGTGAACAGATGACCACGCTGCCCAACCTGCTGCAGCAGTACCACCCACTGGCTTACCCCGCCCAGTCCCTGCTCTACCTGCTGCTGGCCATCAGCACCGTGTCGGCGTTTGATAGGTGTGTGTGTGTGTGTGTGTGTGTGTGTGTGTGTGTGTGTGTGTGTGTGTGTGTGTGTGTGTGTGTGTGTGTGTGTGTGTGTGTGTGTGTGTGTGTGTGTGTGTGTGTGTGGCTCTACTTTAGATAACACAATGACACATTGGATGCAACAGGTTGAGTGTGATGGTTGTAATGCGTACACACAGGTCTACGTTCATATGTTCGATACCTGAAGATGTCATGACCTGGATGATTTCGATCTTCACAGATAATTAGGAACATTTCAACTCATCTATTTCCATTTAAAATAAACAGAAGGGAAACAAACATCTTTGTCTCTCCTGCAGAGTGAACCTGGCCAAGGCCTCGATGGCTCTGAGAGGATTCCTCACACTCGACCCTGCTGCTCTGGCCTCGTTCTGTAAGTGACGAAGATGATGGTGATGATGGTGATGAAGATGATGATGGTGATGATGATGTGATGAAGAGTTTTTCTCTCTGTGTTTACAGTATACTTTATCGCCCTGATCCTGTCCCTCAGTCAACAGATGACCAGTGACCGTATCAACCTTTATCCTTCAGCCAACGAGACTCTGTGGTGACAACTCTCTTCTTCATATTTTACTTTGTTGTTTAAATTTTTTTTTTCCTGAAAACGCAATAATCTTCATAATTTTTTTTTAAAAGATAGGAAATAAGTTGAGAAATAAAGACCCGTGTGTCCTCCAGGCCTCCAGGTTCAGAGGAGCAGATCCTGCGGCCGTGGATTGTGGTGAACCTGGTGGTGGCACTGTTGGTGGGCTTGGCCTGGGCCGTCATTTCCACACGACCGGATATCGACTACACAGAAGGTGATGATAGTGTGTGTGTGTGTGTGTGTGTCAGTGTGTATGTGTTTGTGTGTGTTAATGTGCTGTTTCCCTCTCAGAGTTCTTGATGACGATGGAGGTGGAGGGTTCCTCGAGAGGAGAGGAGAACTTGGACGTTTCTGCCTGATTCACTTAGTTTCTTCTTCTTCTGTGTTTCATGTATGTTTTTGTACAGTTCCTCACATAGTGCATTGTGTTGAGTCATTTTGTAATTAAAGAAATGTGGCTCATGTTCAGTGTGGGGTGTGTTTACAGCTTTTTGCCACAGAATGGAGCCACTGCTCGGATACATAGGTATTTGCAGCCCATATTGGATATGTATTCATGTGCTACAGATTTAGATGAGCTATATTTAATGTTTCCACATTCCATAACAAAGAGTCAGGTTCTAGTGGTTGCTGCTGATTCCCATTGTGCCTTCATACTTTGATGATCATGGAAACTTGTGATGAACTTAATCCTTTTCAAAAAGAAAATAAGATGCAGCTTCAACACTTCACCTGTAGTAACTCAGGTGTGAGGAGGAGGAGGGAATCAGGTGGATCAGGTGATCAGGTGATCAGATGGATCAGAGAATCAGGAGGATCCGTTGGATCCAGTAAATCCGGTGAATCAGAGAAGGCACCAGTAGTGGTTCTGTGGACGCGCTGCTCGCCCCCTCAGCAGCAGTCGTGTGAACGCGCTGCTCGCCCTCGTATTGCTCTGTGGGCGCGCTGCTCGCCCCCTCAGTATTGGTACTGTGGACGCGCTGCTCGCCCCCTCAGCAGCAGTCGTGTGAACGCGCTGCTCGCCCTCGTATTGCTCTGTGGACGCGCTGCTCGCCCCCTCAGTATTGGTACTGTGGACGCGCTGCTCGCCCCCTCAGCAGCAGTCGTGAGAACGCGCTGCTCGCCCTCGTATTGCTCTGTGGACGCGCTGCTCGCCCCCTCAGTATTGGTACATGGACGCGCTGCTCGCCCCCTCAGGAGCAGTCGTGTGAACGCGTTGCTCGCCCTCGTATTGCTCTGTGGACGCGCTGCTCGCCCTCGGTAAAGATGGCGGAGCTGCAGATGCTGCTGGAGGTGGAGATCCCTGCGGGGAGAACCGCCCTGCTGGACGGATTCAACAACCTGCTGACGGTCGCTGAATACTGCGAGAACAACTATGTCCAGGTACGAGCTCAGTGAGCGGGGCCGAGCCCCGGGGCATGCCGGGAAACAGCAGCGGGGGGCGGGCGCACTGATGGAATGGAGCTCAGGGAACAGATAGTAGAAGAAGAAGAAACTAATTAAACTAATTAAAACTCAATTATAATCTGTGAAGCTCATCAGCTACTCAAATACTCAAATACTCAAATTAGAAATGTAACTTTGACACCAGCTGTTCAGGTGAAACTCAAGTTGTAAAAGTTAGTGTCAGAATTATTTTATTGATAAATGATGATGATGAATGAAAGAGATTCTTGTTCTTCAGTGAAACTCTTGTTCATGTGACACAACAGGAAATCAAACCCGCAGCTTTTTCTGAGGCGCTTTAAGTGAAGTTGTTTATTATCAAATTTGAATCATTATCTCTTTCTCTTTCTTCACGTGTCGTCTTCCATGAGTTTGAATATCTTCAGCAGATCTGCTTGTGCTCTTAACTGCTGTCACTCAGACGTGTTGCTGCTTTTACACGTTTCCTCTGAAACATCGGAAGGAAGCTGAAGCTTCGTGAGCTCGAGGAGAAGTGTGAGATCTGTCCAGAGTGCAAGAGCACAGCTAGAGCACAAGCAGAGGCTGTTTGAGTGCAAGCATTACAAACTCAGGAGGTGAAATCAGTAAGTCCTGCTCTCTAACTGGAAGCTGATGAGCTGATTATTCATTTAGTGGATGAACATAAATTTAACGGAGAACGATGTGATAATCGATGAATTGTTTGGTCCAGACTCTTAATCTCTCGGAGCAGAATGAATCTCCATGTTATACGTGATTGAAATGTGTCAAATTAGCATATGAATCCAGAACCTGCTGCACATGATCATGGTTTTCATTGTTGATTAATCCGTCAATCATTTTCTTGATTTTATAAATTTTTGTTTTGTGATAAATTTCCGTCCTAGTAAAGAAAAGCAGAATTCATCTCATAAGATGTTTTTATCTGTGTGTGTATTCGAGAGGTGGATATTGATTTTTATTGGCTGATGCTGAATGTTTCTGATGGAATATAAATGTATTTTAAGTCTTTAAATGCTTTTTTTCTCCTCGACAACAGCGACCCCCGGTGGTTGAAGACATTATGTTGTCGTGTTTCCAGTGACTCTAATTCTGGAATTCCTTCATGTCGTTGAAGTTCAGTTGATTTATTTTGTCCATTTAAGACGTCAGAAATCTTTCACCATTTTTGTAGATTAATGAAAAAAATAGATTTATTGATTAATTGTCTTTTGAAGCGTTTTAATTATAAAGGAAATACTTTCATGTTAACTTGAGTTTAAAATGTTAAGATCTGATTCCTGGCTAAATATTTCTGTGAATGTGTCTCTGTGTTTGAGCCCACGTTGTCTGATGTAACACCACCCACACCTCCGCTGTCCGCTGTGGCTTTGTACACAGACTGAAGCTGCGTTCTGGAAAATGAATCAGATCAGATATCTCCTCAGTTTGTGCTATTTACATAAATAAATCAGAGGAAAAAATGAATGTGATGTGAACTGAAGACGGAAAATCTGATGAACGTTTTCATCCATTAGTGAACATTTATTTTTCATAAAACACAACTCGAGATTTAAAGCTTGAAAACACTGAGCATGTGCAGACTCCTCCCACAGCCGCTGCCAGTTATTATCGTACTGTAACTCCGCCTCCCGCTGCAGGAGGCGGGACCTGCTCCGATTGGTTTTCCGGCCTCCAGTGCCAGGAGCAGCTCCTGCGGAGGCGTCTGCAGGTTTGAGATCTGAATCCTGGCAGCTGATCACATGAGCAGCTCTTTCCAGCAGTGAGAGAAAAATCTGACAAAGCTTCAAATTCACTTCCCTCAAACTAAAGCTCCTCAGACGGTGCAGAGCACAAAGCTGCTGAATCCTGTGTCCGTGCTCAGAAACATCCGTGGACTCATCGACTCCGGAAGCACAAGCTCAAAAACTAAATGGTGTTGTGTCTCTTTGTGTTTTTTTTTTGTTTTCATGGTGTTATCTCACTTGAACTATGAGCTACACTGCCCCCTATTATTTCCGGTGGTACTGCTCTGTTTCACCAACTTCTATAATTTTTATTAAGATGTGAACAAAACGGGGAAATTAACGCAGAGTTTAGGAATCTAATGTTTAGCCTTTACAGTGAATCGTCACATCAGGAACTGGTGAATGTTTCTTAAACCATTGACTGATTATCAATTAATCCAGTGGTTCTGTTCTGTAAACCAGTCGGATGCTTATCTTATGATAAGTTCTGTGGGTTCTTGTACGGTGAATCAGCTCCGTGGTCGGACGAAAACATGAATCACTGTTTATAGTTTATTTAAAAATAAATAAATCAGCTGACAGATCTGTATCGTATGTATTTTAGAGGATAATATTGTCTAAATATCACCACCGCTGTAGAATCCGCATTCTACTTTTGATGTTGCTGTTTACACTTGTAGAAATGAACCCCTTTTAATTTAAAATGTTGAATTCTCCGCGCTGGGGACCCCTAGTGGCCGGAGGCCTCGTGTTTTTCTGGTCCAAAGTTTTGAGGAAATTTCTCTAAATTAAGTGTAAATGGGACTTGGGCTCTAGGATAAACTGATTATATTTCAGTGATTTGTTTTGATGGTCTGTTAATATTATATTTTCTAACATTATAACACATTTAAAACCAGGTCAGAGGAATCAGAGCAGAATCTGATTCATGTAGAGCCTCATATATTTAGTTTGAATTGAGATGAAAAACAACAACAGCAGCTGTGTGTGTGTGCGCGTGTTAGTGTTAGTGTGAGTGAGAGTGTGAGAGTGGGAGAGTGTGTTTGTGTTTGTGTGTGTGTGTGTGTGTGTGTGTGTCGCCCTGTCCTCAGGCCAGTGGACTCAACCTCCAACTAGGTCAATGCTAACAGGACATCAGTTGACGGAAGAGGAGGAGGCTGAGGAGGAAGATGGTTCAGTGTGAATGTCGGACTCTGGGTCACGTATGAATCCACACGGGGGGGACGTGTGTGTGTGTGTGTGTGTGTGTGTGTGTGTGTGTGTGTGTGTGTGTGTGTGTGTGTGTGTGTGTGTGTGTGTGTGTGTGTGTGTGTGTGTGTGTGTGTGTGTGTGTGTGTGTGTGTGTGTGTGTGTGTGTGTGTGTGTGTGTGTCAGAGAGACACATGGATGTCAGTGTGTTTCTTGTCAACCTCGGGCATGAATGAGTTTGCTCTGACCTACATCATGCCTCAGCAAACACACACACACACACACAAACGTTTCTATGATTTGTGTTGTAAAGTCACATTCAGCATTTGATTAGGCGAGCGGCAGTGTGTGTGTGTCTCTTTGTTTGTGTGTGTTTGCATAAGTGCACGTGTTGGTTTGCATTAATCTGTGTGTAGTCACATGTGTGTTCAGCTGTGGACATGAAACAGGAAGTGACTCACTGACGTGTATTGACTCATTTTAATGTGTTGAGCTGAAGTTGAATTATAAACATATCTGAGATTTGTGCATTTTTATTTTTAGAAAAAAGAATGTTTTAAATATGAAAAGCTGGAGATGTATCGACTGTATCAGTGTGTGTCTGGAGGTCAGAGGTCACCCTCAGACCTGTGGTGAACCAGGTCCTTTAGTGATAAACGTCTGGACGGAGGGACTGCCGTCTCCAAGATGGACGGAATGTTTGAGATTCCAAACATGGCAGTAATCCACAGAACCGTGATCTGGTTCCAGAGACACGTCCCTCCTGTCTGCTCAGTTTGTTGTCTGTGACTCTACGTCCTGACTCGTCTGTTCTTCAGTCCACAGACAAGCAGCGAGCGCTGGAGGAGACCAAGAGCTACACAACCCAGTCTCTGGCCAGCGTGGCCTACCTCATCAACACGCTGGCCAACAACGTGCTGCAGATGCTGGACATCCAGGCCTCACAGCTGCGCTGCATGGAGAGCTCCGTCAACCACATCTCACAGGTCGGAGCAGACACACACCCGTTCAGAGGAGTGATTGTGTTGCATGGTTTGTATTGTGTTATTGTACAAGTTGTATTTCTTTAAAAAAACCGTGTACCTGCTATTTAGGTGAAAAAGAGGTTTGAGATAAATTAAAGTTCTTCCCAGACTAAAACACAAAATACCTGCTGTGTCATTATGGATTTAAACAAGTTGCTGCCAGACAATGGATAAAATAAAAGCAGTCAAACAAACGTCTTGTTAAAAGTCATTTATAAAAATGACTTTTTTTTTAATAAAAATTACTTTTAACAGAAACTCCTTCATTGGTCCCAACGTGGGGGAAGGAAATCATCAGAATCAGAAATACTTTAATGATCTCAGGGGGAAATTGTGTTTGTTACAAAAGCTCCATGCAAGAGTAGAAATACAAGCTTAACATTAAATATGAAATATGTAGAATAGTTCTTCAATATACATTTAGTAAAAGTAATAAATAAGTAAAGATTCAATACAGATGTAAACTAGAAAGGAAGATCTACAATGTTCACAGAATATAAACAGTATAAGGTCTTGAACATGAATGATTGTCTCTTCGGTGCAGGAGGTGGAGGAGGATCATGGGAACTGGGTTTCTCTGAATCCATCACGACACTGAGCCACAGAAGTCCACAGGATGCAGTTTACATATTCTTCAGATAAATAAAACCTGTAATATCAGCAGTCAACACTCTGCACCCCCCCCCCCCCCCCCCCACACACACACACACACCCCAACCTCACAGCTCCAACTAACACATCCAGCTCAGAGACAAAGTCCCACCCTGCTCACGGAGCCGGCCCCGGGCCTGGTGTGGGTTCAAGGCTCCGACTGCAGGAGAAGAATAATCCATGTGTGGGTCACTGTGAGATGTTCAGGGTTCATCCTCTGAGACACCGAATCATCAGTGTCATCAGGACACAGCTTAGAGAATGTTCCTGCTCATAAGTGCAGCTCCCAGCAACTCACACACACACACGCTCACGCTCACACTCTCTCACATACACACACGCTCACACTCTCTCACACACACACACACACACGCTCACGCTCACACTCTCTCACACACACGCGCCCACACTCTCTCACATACACACACGCTCACACTCTCTCACACACACACACACACGCTCACGCTCACACTCACACACACACACACACACACGCTTACACTCTCTCACACACACACACACGCTCACACTCTCTCACACACACACTCTCTCACACACACACACACACGCTCACACTCTCTCACACACATACACACACTCACTCACACATGCTCACATCTGCTGTGTAGGCGAGTGTTTCATGCAGCTTCTGCTTCTGCTCAGACTCAATAATCCACTCTTCATTTCACAGAGCACTGATCAGCAGGAAGAGGAAATCAAACGTGGCTCAAATCCGTGTGCACCAGATCGTTCTGTTGGTACGCCAGTGTTCCATGCTCAGAGTGTTGCATTGTGGGTCGTCTGGAGCCTTCATGTTGGAGGTAGCAGTTTGTGACGCTGCTCAAACGTGTTTTAAATATACGACGATGACGCGTCTCCACCTCCTGCAGAAATGAATGAATGAGTGTGTGTGTGAGCGTGTGTGTGTGAGCGTGTGTGTGTGAGCGTGTGTGTGTGTGAGCGTGTGTGTGTGTTTGTTTCCTCGAGAAATTAAGCCAAAATATCTCTGATACGAACGCTGCCATCTTGTGGTGACGTTTATATTCTGAGAAGCAGCGATCGTTGGGTGTAGCTGAGATATCGAGTCCCCGCCCATATATGCTCTCGACCAATCAGGAGCCAGTCTCAGCTGTCAACCATGACGTCGCAGCACGTTTTTATAGTATTTCTCATCTCGCTGATGTTTGTTCATGTTTCTGATCTGTTGGATGATTGACAGCTGAGACTGTCTCCTGATTGGTTCTCATCAGTCACATGACTCGACCTCTGTTTATCTTCTCAGACCGTTGACGTCCACAAAGAGAAGGTGGCGCGGCGGGAGATCGGCATCTTGACCACCAACAAGAACACCTGCCGCGCGCATAAGATTGTCGCTCAGTCCAATCCCGAGAGGCCGGTGCGCTACGTCAGGAAGCCAATCGACTACGGCGTCCTGGACGACATCGGACACGGAGTCAAGGTGAAGAAGCTCCACGTGTCTGTTGATGAGTTCATGGTCAGTGTTGGTCTGTGGTTGTTTCACTGACACTCACCGTCCTCTTTCCTTCCTCTGCTTTCACTGACTTGTTAGTGGTTGTTGAGGTTCAAGGTAAGGACACACAACACGACACACACATGTACGAGGCATGTTAGTGAAGGACACACAACACGACACACACATGTACGAGGCATGTTAGTGAAGGACACACAACACGACACACACATGTACGAGGCATGTTAGTGAAGGACACACAACACGACACACACATGTACGAGGCATGTTAGTGAAGGACACACAACACGACACACACATGTACGAGGCATGTTAGTGAAGGACACACAACACGACACACACATGTACGAGGCATGTTAGTGAAGGACACACAACACGACACACACATGTACGAGGCATGTTAGTGAAGGACACACAACACGACACACACATGTACGAGGCATGTTAGTGAAGGACACACAACACGACACACACATGTACGAGGCATGTTAGTGAAGGACACACAACACGACACACACATGTACGAGGCATGTTAGTGAAGGACATCCAGCTCAACTCGGGAAAAATAAAATCGAATTATAATTTAAAGAGGTTCGTTGTTTTGAAAACATGGAGACACATGATCTACCAACCAATCAGAGCAGAGTTTCATGAGTGTGTGTGTGCGTGTGCGCAGGGGAACGGCCAACAGAACATGAAATTCGGAAGTCTGTCCCGGACCACCCCCCCCTCCCAGAAACCACCCAGTCCTCCAAGGACAGGCAGAGTCGTCTTTGGGTATGTAAGACACACACACACACACACACACACAAACACCTCTTTATTAATTATAACAAATCAAAGTCATACAGGTGAACTTTGACCAGCGACATCACAGCCTCAACCAATAGCAGCAGCGTTTGTGTGTTTGTGTCACATTCGGCTCCGCCCACATCCAGATGATTCTTCACCTCAGTTCACAAACGAGTGATGTCGCTGCTGTCTGCCTTCAAATCTGTGATATTGATAGTTTTTATATATATATATATTTTTTCCATTAACTGTTTCTGTTTACATGTGAAATAATGATAATCAGTATTAAATAGAAAAATTAAGAGGAACATGGATCAATGTTCAGTTGTGAGCGAAATCAGTCTGAGATGATAAAGATATTTGTGTTGATTAAAAAATGTAATCATTGGAACATTAATAATAAGTAAAAATACATAAATATTAACATAAAAACCCAAAGAGGAATATATACTCTGTTATAAAAGGATAAATAAAATATGTGTGACAGAAACAACAATAATAAAAACTAGACTGAGGTCAAATCAGGGAATAAAGTTTGATGCTAATGTTTAATTGATTCAAAGGAAGTTATTGAGTCATATTTCCTCCAGGTTCTAAACCTCTGAGAAACACGAGGATATTTAAAATGAGGTTTATGTGGTGTTATGAAGTCGGTGATAACAGAATGTGTGTGAAGTCTCTCCTCTCCGACCTGCTGATCCTCCAGCTGCTCGTTCTCCGAGAGAGAGAGAGAGAGAGAGAGAGAGAGAGGAGAGAGAGAGAAGAGAGAGAGAGAGAGAGAGAGAGAGAGAGAGAGAGAGAGAGAGAGAGAGAGAGAGAGAGAGAGAGAGAGAGAGAGAGAGAGAGGAGAGAGAGAGAGAGAGAGAGAGAGAGAGAGAGAGAGAGAGAGAGAGAGAGAGAGAGAGAGAGAGCTCAGCAGTTTGGAGGAAGCTGAAGCTGGTCGACAGGACGAGCGCCGTCTGTCACCACACACAAACACACACACACACAAACACACACAGTGGGTCCGGCGTCACCTTCTGTCGTCAGAAACAAACAAACCCAGGAACTCTCTTTATTTTCACTTCCTGTTTGTGTGTTAAAATCACAGCTCAGATTTCTGTGTTTCTTGTCGGCTCGGCTCATTTTTTATGTGAAAGCCACGAACAGTTGTCAAGATGTTTATGTTTCTGTGTTGTTGAAATTCAGGATTATTTGTCACATTTTGTTGAACAGAGTATATAGGCTGCAGAATAAGAGCTGCAGCGCCCCCCAGTGGCACATGGAACACAATAAACTCAGATTTATCTCTAATCAAATTTTATGAAGGTGAATGGTTAGAGCCCCCCCCCCCAGGACCCTGGAGTGACTCATCGTCTCCGTCCAGTCAACCTTGTTTTCATCGTCACCTCTTGCATGTGCAGGAAGAGCTCCCCCTACAGGACCTTGGAGCCAGTGTGCCCCCCAGTGGTGCCCAACCATTATGTATCCAGCCCCACCAGAAACAGTATGGCCCCTGGGCAGAATCCCAGTCCGGCTCGCACCGCCACCCTCAACCATCGACCCCGAACCTTCAGGTAGCCGGGGTCAACACGGCGTCGGGGAACGACCTCAGGGCTGAACTCAACAAACCAACGCTTTATGTTTTTTCACTCTCATGATGATTTTAAAGAAATTCCACACATCCGTCAGTCTGATCTGGAACAAGAGACATTTTCCCATCAGGGCGTCCACTCGCTCACTGGGAAGCTTCCACACATGGTCCTGCTGGTTCCTCACATGGACTCACTCTGACATGTTACACACATTTTATTAGGAGTCTGCAGGAGAAGATCCAGAACATGTCCAGAGACACTGACTCAGACATTTGTTCTCACATAGAGATAAGGCAGAACATGTGAGGAACATGTGAGGAACATGTGAGGAACATGTGAGGAACATGTGAGGAACATGTGAGGAACATTTGAGGACCTCAGCTCATGGAAGAATAGAAACAGGATTTATTTTTGACCTTCTTCTAAACACTTTCCGAACTAGCCTGACGGATGTGGTGAACAAACCTTCAGGTGCAAAATAAAAAGTTGTAGGATTTCCGTCGTTTTCTTCTGTCTTCATCTCACGTCTGTTTGCTCCGGCTCCCTCTGCTGTTCAGTGTTTGCTCTGCGGTTGATTCAGTTGTGATGTCATTGGTGTGTTTAATGATAAAACTAAAATAATCACAAATAGTGAACATTTTAAGATTATAAACCTAAAATGTGTTTAAAAAGGAACGCTGTTCACAAAGAGAACATCAGCGCTTGTCAACCACAGAGGACGCACTGTCCTAATCTGTCCTCACCTGCTTCAGGGACACACTCTGTGTCCTCTGCTCCTCATGCAGCTGAGGCGTGTGGACGGGAAACTACTAACTACTTTTAATCTCTTTAAATCTAATCACTGACATTTTAAATTAAAAAACATGGCATTTTAGTTGGAAACAACAATAGACTGGTTCTGTTTCTCTTTCAGTGATGATGATTTTGGTTTGAGTAAATTCAGATGAAGCCTCTTCACATTTAACATCTTTCTTCTCCGTTATCCTCTCGTCCAATCACCAGCATGGTCACTGTCACTCTGGAGCTTTCAGCCAATCAGATTCTGTGTTTGCAGCTTTTCATTGTTTCATTGCTTCTTTGCTAACGTCGACTCGCCAATGATGTTCGTGACGCCTCATTGTCGCCGCTCTGTGTTTTCTACGCTGTCTTTGCAGGCTGTCTGTCTGTGTGTGTCTGTCTGTCTGTGTGTGTCTGTCTGTCTGTGTGTGTCTCTCTGTCTGTGTGTCTGTGTGTGTCTGTCTGTCTGTGTGTGTCTGTCTGTCTGTGTGTCTGTCTGTCTGTGTGTCTGTGTGTGTCTGTCTGTCTGTGTGTCTGTGTGTGTCTGTCTGTCTGTGTCTGTCTGTCTGTGTCTCTCTGTCTGTGTGTCTGTCTGTCTGTGTGTGTGTCTGTCTGTCTGTCTGTGTGTGTGTGTCTGTCTGTGTGTGTCTGTCTGTCTGTCTGTGTGTGTCTGTCTGTGTGTCTGTGTGTCTTTGAGGACAAGGTTCAGTCTGTAGGATTTTCAAAGTAAAGCAGAAAAGTGAAGCCATGTTTATTTTCAGTCTGTGGCTCTTAACCAAACTTAACTTGTTGTATTTTGCACTTTCATCACTAGATGTCACTAAATCCTTCACACTGGACCTTTAATGTGTAAACAATGTTTGTGTCGGAAAAATTGAATATTCAGTAGTGTGTCTGTGTGTGTGCGGTTGTGTAGTGGCAGCAGTGGCGGCAGTCACCTCAGCAGCAGCAGCCGAAGCAGCAGCAGAGAAAACAGTGGCAGCGGCTGGGGGGGCGTTCCCATTGCCGTGCCGACGCCCTCCCCACCCTCCACCTTCCCAGGTAACACACACACACACACACACCTATACACAGACACACACACATCATGTGTTGATCTGTAAATTGAGACGTTATCTGAGTTTTATTGGTTATTTATTAGATTTTTATTTCAGTTTGTTCATTGTTATTTTTTGTCAGGTTTTTGTGTGCGAGTTAGATTGTGTGTTGTTGTGTGTTACTGTGATGTGTTGAGATCCTATTCGATGAAATGATGAATTTATTTCTCATTTCTTTTCTTTTCTATATTTACCTAGTAGCCTATCTTAGATTTTTTGTATTGATAATTTGATTAAATTTAAACTTCATAAACAACCGGTTGTTTGGATGTGATGTTGAAATTCTTTGTAAGTTTTATTATTTCTCTTCTTGAACTTTCCGTCTTCACTTCCTGAAGTTTCTCCGACTGCTGGACCAGCTAGCTCCTCCTCCACCGCTCCTAACTCCTCCCCCTCCCCGACTCCGTCCTCCTTCTCCTCCTCCTCCTCCTCCACCACAACCCTCACACAACCCAACGCACCCCTGCAGCCCAACCCCCCTTCACAACCAGCTGACCCCCCTCCTCAGTCCAACGCACCCTCCAGCACCCCCCCCCTCGCTCTCCCCTCGTCTGAGCTCCAGTCCGACACTTTACCTGGAGAAGAGTCTCCTCTTCTTCCTCCTGCCCCTCCTCCTCCTCCTCTGTCCTCCTCCTCCTCACCTGCTGAAGGTGAGTTTGTCCAACAACACCTCCTCCGTCGTCCACCTCACACCTCCACCTCTCCCTGCGTGTCTCCTCCGTCTTCTTCTGTTCAACCCGAGAGACGAATGAGTCGATTCTCAAAGACTTTTATCTTTCATCTAACAACATTAATAAGAATTTCATTAAAGACTCAGAATGTTCTGGTGGGTTCAAAGTTCACCGATGTGACGGACTCTGATCAGTGTGACGTCCAATAGGAGCGAGGCCTCGAGCCGGAGGAAACGTGTGTTCGATCCCTGAGCCTGATGAAGTTCACTCCTTTCAACATGTCAACGTGCCCGACCCGAATCTCATTTAAAAATGATATATATATTAGTGTACGTGACACAAACATTGTCAGCACAGGTGATTTTTAACAGTCATGAAACCAGTTGTAAAGAAAATGTGTAAACAGAAAACCTGTGAACCCAGTAGCACAAACCAGTCGGTTTCTGAAAGTGTCTTAACGTGCTGGTTCCACCTCCAGGATTCACAGTTTGCTCAAGAGGATTTAAACCTCAATGAAAACTCCACTCAGTGTTTACCCCCCCCCCCCCCCCCCCGTCTCTGTCTGTGCTCAGGTCCGATGGTCCCTCAGTTCTACAGCATGAACCGACCTCAGCCACGACACCAGACTGCACAGGTGGGCGGGTCGCTGCCTTACCGCCGCCCCCCCTCTGTGACGGACCAGCCCATCATAACAGAGAACCATGTCAACGGGGGTCCCTGCTACAACCCAAGCCCAGGTAAGTGGGAGGAGTTTGACTACGACAGTGTGAAGCTGGAAAACTTCAGTTGTGTGGACACAGTTTTAGAACGTGTCGTGTTGGTTGTGTTGATGAACTCAGATGTTTGTGTCTGCAGCCTCCCCCCCGCCTCCATCACTCCTCCAGTTCACCCCTCAGCTGCCTCTCATGGGCTTCGTTGCTCGGGTTCAGGAGTCCAGTGAGTATTGTGATGTATTAACACATATTAATGTCAACTCTGTGAAATGTGGATGAAAAAGACCGACAGCAGCTGTGGGAGCACAACTGCTGCTGCTGTGTCTTTTCTGGCCTGTAGGAGGAGCAGTGAAACAAAGATGACGACAGGTTTAATTTAACTAAATCTCAGAGAGAAACGCTGCCATCTTGTGGTGACATGGTCCCGCCCATAGATGCTCTCAACCAATCAGCAGTCAGTATCGTCTGTCAATCATGACGTCTCCGCCTGTTTTTATATCATCAAATAAATAAATAAACATCTGAGAAACGAGAACGACCTGAAATGACAGAAACAACTTTGACAAACATTTACTTAATGTCTACGTTGATGTTTTAGTTTGGAGATGTCCCGTCTGCTAACATGGAGGAGGAGGGTTCATATAACCTCGACTGCAGGCAGCCACCAGGGGGCGATCTGGATGACTCGTCTCAGTGTTTTGGAGCCATCATGTCGTCCATCTTTTTCACTATGATCCAGATCTGTGATAGGTTGATATTGACCCTCAACGTATCTGATCCACCTACAGTTTCAGACGCCCCTCCGGCTCCGGCTGCTGAGAGCCAATCATGGCCTGAGGAGCTCCTGCCGAGTCCTCAGCCAATGGAAGACGGACATGAGGAGGACTCGGCAGTGGTGGAGTACAGCGACCCGTACACTGAAGAAGACCCTGCGTGGGCCCCAGGAAGCTACCTGGAGAAAGGTAACGCCACAGAAACCTGTGTCTCAAACCGTCTTCACCATCACAGTCATGGGAACAGGAATCTGTGCCGGGCCACTGATCGTTTCCATTGGTCGCTCCGGGACACCTGACATTTAAACACTGCCTCCATGATACTGTCAGAGAGGCCCGGGCCTGAAGCTGGTTTCAGATCCAGAACATTTTCATTATGGATCAATCTCCTGATTATGTTTTCAATTTATCGATTTGCTGCTTTGGTCTGTAAAATGTCAGAAAATGCTAAAAAGAAAAAAAACAACATTTTGTTATGTTTCTTGCCCTCTAGTGGTGGCCATCTATGACTACACAGCTGACAAGGAGGACGAGCTATCGTTCCAGGAAGGAGGGATCATCTACGTGGTGAAGAAGAACGAGGACGGGTGGTTCGAAGGGGTGATGAACGCCACCACCGGCCTCTTCCCCGGAAACTACGTGGAGTCCATCATGCACTACGCGGACTGAGGAGAGAGGAGAAGAGCGTCTGTCGTCCGGTTCAGTCCTGAAGAGAATTATCATTTTTTGTTTTTCGGCTCCTTTTGATCCACAATCACAAGCAGATGGAAGTTGTTGAGAAAAGTCAGATGTGTCTCCAGCTGCTGTGGAGACGCTGAGTCCACGTCTCCAGATGTTCGCACCGATCTGACCTGCAGGAGTCGCGTTAGAACAAGAAGCATCAACTTAATGTTGTTAGAAGTTTTTAAATTGAGTTTTATTGTGATCACATCAAGTTCATTCAGAGATGGTGTCGCATCTAATTTATTGCTTGAAATCACAAAATAGTTTTCTTTAAGCAGCTATGTCTGTGCAATCAGTTCATATCTAACGTAAGCATTAGAAGCTGTTTATTAGAAATTCTGTTAAAAAAGTTCTGTCTCTTCTCCGCTTCTCTCACTTCTTTGCTTCTTCTGAGGTTAGCATGCTAACCACAGATTGAAACACTGAAACCCAACTTTTCTGTTTGGCTCAAAACACTTTGGATTCCGGCTTCTGGCCTTTTCTTGTTTTGGGAGTAATTGGACCAGTTTCCTGTTGAGCTGTAGCAGAGCTCGGGTCTCATTCTGAAACGTACACGCAAAGGTTGGATATCCTGGTGTAAAGTGGGCGTGTGGAGGATTCACAACATGGCCACACGTTTCCAGGTGAACTGTGATTTATTAAGTTGTGTTCAGGTCATTTCCGGCTTTTGTGCGCATGTACACTTTTAGTATGAATCCCCCGCACTGTTTGATAAATGAGACTCCTGGAGTTTCTGCTGAAGCTTCTTCATTTCAGGATTTATAAGTTGCTGCCACACGGATACATCACGCCAACGTGAATAAATAATACATAATATTAAGGTAAATTTAAATTAATAATTGAGATAAAAAGCCAGAATAGCGGCGGGATTTTTTTATAGGACCAGGAAGCTTGAATATGTACGACACAAACTTATCGATACCACAAAAATAAAAACTGCCACATAGAATGAAATCTGTGGTTAAGTTCTATTCACATCCACACTCTTTCTTCTCACATGAGAATTGACTACATGCACACAAAAAGTTTTTGTTATCGATTTTATTATATCTTTAAATAGAGAAATGTGTCTCAAACAGCTCATGTACAATATAAACAAATTGTATCTTCAGCACTCACACCTGAACTGGAGTTTCCTGGAGGACGAGGCTGAGGTCACATCCTCCTGTTGGAGCTCATCTTCCGGTCCTGCTTCTGACCTGGGACATTATGTGGTTGGATTTCTTGATCAGGGCCAGCTGAGCTTTTCCATCTTTAACCTGAGTCCTCAAAAAACGCAACTCTGTGTGCAGCTCGTTGATTTCTTTAATCATAGACACGTTCTCCTTGTTTATCCTGGTGTAGATTTTCTGATGTTCCTCAGCAGATTTAGCCAGCTTCATCTTGAGACTGTTGATGGTCCTCTCGAGGCAATCCCGCTGTCGATATACGGCCCTGTGAGCATCTCTGTCTACGTTGCTTATCTCCTGCCGTTCAGTGTGCGATACGTAGCGGGCGTAGATCCTCAGCAGGCTGTCCTTCAGTTTCTTCGGCTCTTGGATGAGGTCGACACAGTTATGGAGGTCTGACTTGAGCCGCTGAAGGTGTGTCTCCAGATTTCTAATTTTCTGAATCTCATTGTGCAGCTCTGTCCCTTCTGCTTTTAGCTTGAGCCTCAGGTCGGCCGTGATCAGTGTCAGATTGTTGTAGTTGTTGCCCGTTTGCCTCAGCTTCTCCTGCAGCTGTCCGATACTCTCCCTTTTCTCCCTGATCTCGTCTTGTTGAGGCTCGAACTGCTTCTTCAACTCGCTAAACTTCAACTCATGAATAAACCTCAAACCCTCCAGTTCTTGGTTCTTCTGATTCAAGCCTAAGATCGTGCTGTCCTTTTCCTGGCTGGTCTTTTCGTACTGCTCCTTCAGGTCCTCGATCTCACTCTGCTGTGAGCGGGACAATCCCATCAGCTGCTGCTTCTCCTGCTTCAACAGGAACATCTCTGTGCTCGTCTCATCAAAATGCTTCTGAAATGTTGAGAACCTTCGAGTCATGATGGTCATTTCCGCCTTCAGTTTTATGTTTGTCTCTTTTTCTGTTTGCAGCTTCTTCTCAGTCCTGAGTTTGATCTCGTGGATCTTCTTCACCTCGTCTTCCTCTGCATGCTTCATGATCTCTTTAAAGTCATGGGTCTGCTGCTCTGCCTCCTCCAGACACCGATCCAGCTGCTGAGTCTTCTCCTGCAGCTTGGCCTCGCTGGCCTGAATCAGCTTCTCCAGGGTTTGAATTTTGTCGTCTGTGGACTCGAGCTGCATCTCGTCTTCATCCTGCATCTCGTCTTCATCCTGCACTCCCTGACACTGACGCTGAGCCGTGCACACGTTCTGAGCGTCAGTCGTTTCAGCAGCAGGCGACGGTTTCTGTGCCCGAGGAAGCTGCTCAGTGTCGTCTCTCAGGTTATCCGACTCTCTTCTCTTCCCCAGAGGCCGGGTCTGCATCTTCTTAATCTCGGCTGAAAGAAACTTATTCTGGTGTGATAGAAAGGTCTTGTCTTCAGTCTCAGTCTCCAGCCTGGTCGTGAGCTCTCGGACCTTCTTATCCTGACAGGCGAGAGCTTTTTTCATTTGCCGGAGCTCAGCTTTCAACGCCTTCATGTTACCATTAGGCCAATTTGTCTTCGTGATCACCATGGTGGATCACTATCACTACCGGTCTGTGTTTCTGAGAACTGCTGAGCTGCTGAATCTCCTGTTTGTTTTCATGGAGCTGGAAACTCAAGTCCAGGTGAACCTCGAACCTTCGATCATTTTGAAACTCGTTGAGGTGACTTTGATTTGGAGACGTCTTTGATGGAGCCTTTGATTTCTCACTTTGTGATTGGTTCCCTTTGATCTGCTGAGCAGGGGACAACCCCTTCCGGAGCGACTCAGGTTTAAGTGCCTTGCTCAGTGGCAAAATGACAACAGCCATAGGGATTGAACTTACTTCTATTCCATTTGGAAACCCAGATCCCTAGACCACCACCTGGCTAACCTTTAACTTCCTGTTACATCACAGGTCAAACAGAAAATGATATGAATTTATGTTTCTTCTCTTGAAATAAATTATAAGGCCCCGAAAACTTGCAGGAGCCAGAACATACACAGTGTACAGCTGTAAATGTCCATTCAAACATAAAGAGATTCATCCTATATTCTCATTAAATGTTTAGAAAGTTAAGAACACACTGATGTGATGCCCCTCCTTGAAAACAAACAGAAATCAGAGTTAATGGATGAACGTGTGGCAAAGTGCAGTACTGCAGCTGAAGAGAACCAAGTGTCTGGGTGGATGCTGATTGGTCGTCAGCTCTGCAGAACAGAAACTTCTTGAGCTTCGTGTTGGATTGTTTTTATAAATGAAGTTTTTTCTTTTGTCCAAGATGTCAAATTTATTGTGTGAATGAAACCAAAGTAAAAATATCAATAGCAGTTCAGTCAGAATGTTTTTCCTTTCGTGATGAAACTCAAACATTAACACATCAGTTGAAGGTGACTCACATCCCACTGCCTCCCTCAGTGACCTATTGATTAATAACTAACATTTATTTAAACACAGTCGAGCCTTTTTATTTTCCTGCCTCAGCGTGTCGTGAAGTGCAGCTCAACCCCCCCCCCCCGGTGGACATGTCGGACCTGATGCCAGTGCTGAGGTTTACAGTGTTTGCCTGCATGATGATATTTAACTGACTTTTCATCCTCTGCATTTATTCTTTTTATACTTTGACCAAGATGCTTTAATGTTTGAAGTGGAGGTGTTGAGGATTGTGGTTGTTGTGGCCATTTAAGATAGGAGATATTTTTGTGCCATAATTGTGTGTGCGCGTGTGTGTGTCTGTGAGAACCTGACCCAAATCTTCCCTTGTGGACTCTTGTTGACTGAGGTGAACATGGTCTTTGCTTTGTGTGAACTTTCCCTTTAACCGATGTGGACTCGTGTTGGTTTGGAGGTTGAATCTCACCAGGACCAGAAATAATGAGTTTCATCCTGAAAAACTGTTTTACTTCAGTTGTCAAACACCAACATTTATTTGTTTTCAGGGTGAATGTGAGTTTAAAAAAGTACTTACAATTACTTCGTAGAAGAAAGAAAAACTCGAGGAAATGTGAAAAGACAGTTTCTCCTTCAGTTATGTTAACGCTATCTGCTGTTTATGATATTACGTAAAATGTAAGTATTTAATGATTGAAAGAAGTGATGTTCAACTGGAGTTTTGTTTAGTGTTTGTACATAAACATGTTTGTATCTCAGTCGAGCTCAGATCTCCATCAACAGTTCATTAAAGCAACATCGTGTCCTGGTACAGAACATGACGTCTGGAGAAACTGTTTCCCGAAGTGAACCACACTGAACGAACATCGGGCCTTATTCAATGATATCTGAAGAATCTTCTTATATTTGTTCTTTCGAAGATTTCTAAGAAAAATATACGTCAGATTCGTGACACGTTCTTAAACTGCAGTTGTTTGTATCTGTGTTATATTGATGAATTCCATGTGTTGGTAAATGTGTGTTCCAGTTGATACCAGGAGAAAATCTTATAAGTGAAGTGAAAGAGTAAGAATAGTTGAGGAATTAGGCTCATTGATCTTTTGATAAATTACTGTTTGTGTGACCTTTTTTTGTTGTTTTGGTTTTTAGTGGTCAGAAGTTGGTAAAACCTTTCCAACCAAGTGAGAAGAATCAAATGAATATATTAATATTTTGAATCATAATAAAATAAGTTATTTTTTAATCCTTATTCTTTAATCTTAAATCGAAGTTATTCTGAAAAAAAAGTATTGGTATTATAAATTATCTGAAGTTGCAACTTGGTGAAATAATCTGAAATGTGTTGAAATGAATCCTGTTAACATCTGGGAGGGCTTATAACCACCTGGGGCTTTTATTTGGGAAATACTGTAAAACATTTAAAGCTAACAAAAATAATTCCCCTCAAACTTTGTCATAGTTCAAGAATCCAAATAAAATGTTCATAAATTAAAGTCAAATGTTTTGTATCATTAAAAATAAACATCTGCACATATTTATTTTAATAAACAATCCTCAAATAATAAATTAAAATATCGCTGCTAGATTTGTGAAATACTTATGAATCACCTTAAATCTGTTTTAAGGTACAAATATCAAAATCGCTGTTTATTATTAATTTTAACCGTTACAGAGGAAGTCACGCCTCTATCCTGCCTCTGATTGGCTCACATTTTGGGCTTGGATGTCGAGGTCAGCCAATAGAGGCGTGTCTCCTGTAGAACACGGAAAGATGAGCTTACTACGCTACCCATAATGCAGTGCGTGAGAAGGTTCAAACCTCGGTGCTAACGAAGCCTCGTGTGCGTGACGGTTGTTGAGCGCGTTCACGTCGCGTCACAGTTCGGTGCGTGTCGGTGCTGGAGACGTATGACGCCACCGAGCGGTTCCCGGTGGATTTATCCCGCAGACTCGTCCCGCTCCGCCATGTCCGCTCCGCCGCTAGCCGTTAGCGCTGCTAGGCTAAGCTAACTCGCTGCTAACTCGTGTGATGGTTCCCAGCTCGTAGTTTGCGGGATCACTTGTTTGCGGGAGATTTATCTGTTGGTTTCCGGGATGACTCATTAAAACCCCGAGCTCCGCCCCGACCTCGTCCCGCGGAGCCATGACTCTGGCCCCGAAGGAGCTGTCCAACCTGCTGAGCATCATCTCGGAGGAGGCTTGCACCAACACCTTCGAGAGCCTGTCCACTCACTTCCACCATTACTTCGGCAAAGCGGAGCACTTCCGGGTGGGTTCGGTGCTGGTGATGCTCCTGCAGCAGCCGGACCTGCTGCCCAGCTCCCCGCAGCGGCTCACCGCGCTCTACCTGCTGTGGGAGATGTACCGCACCGAGCCGCTGGCCGCCAACCCGTTCGCCGCCGTGTTCGCTCACCTGCTGAACCCCGCACCTGCCGGGGAGGAGCCGGAGAAGCTGCTGTCCGGTACGTACTGAGCTCCGGGTCCCAAGTGTGGTGGGGACCGACGTCTGGTGACTGTCCCACCGGGGGAATCACGAGAGGTCAGGGGGAGGACATGTCCAAGCTCCAGGTTCAGGTCAGGGGGAGGTGTAAGTTAGGGTCAGGTTGGGTTAGGGTTGGGGTTAGTTCTAGTAACGGTTCGGTTCCAGTTAGGTTTACAATCATCTCAGTTCAACTTACTAAAGGTGCAAGCTGCCTTTGCAACAGTAAAGATGTTTCCACACATGACCTTTGTGAGATGTTGTCCTAACATGTTGTGTAGTTACTGTGTGTGAAGCAGCAGCAGGTTGTTTCTAAACGTGTTGTGTAGTTATTGTGTGTGGAGCAGCTGCAGTTCACAACAACATGAGCATGTGGGAAACATCCAGATGAGGGGCGGAGCCTGTAGAGCAGCAGGAGACAACCTCCAGGACATTCAGGAACATGTCTGACAGCAGCTTCTGATTCGTGACCTCAGTTGACACCAGTTCTCCATCCCGTGTGTTTTCTGACATGTGACCTCCAGGCTTCCTTCCGCCCATCACGCAGCCGGAGAAGTTCTTCCTGTCGCAGCTGATGTTGGCGCCGCCTCGGGATCTCTTCAAGAAGACGCCCAGGCAGGTGTCCTGCATGGACGTGGGCAACATGCCCCAGTCCATAGACATCAGCGGGCTGCAGCTGGCGCTCGCAGGCGAGTCCCACTCAGAGCCACTGGTTTAGAGGCTCTCCTCTCAGATGAAGCTGTTTGTACTGGTGTCGTGGTTTTATCTGAACGTTAAATAAGATCTGATACCTACGATGTAGCTGTCCATCCTTTATGACAAAGAAATCTAATTGAGTCTTGATATTTAATAATTTTACCATAACCTTTATATGGATAATAACGTGTGTGTGTGGTGCAGAGCGTCAGTCGGAGCTGCCCACTCAGAGCAAGGCCAGCTTCCCCAGCATCCTGAACGACCCGGATCCAGACTCGTCCAACTCGGGATTCGACAGCTCGGTGGCCAATCAGATCATCGAGTCGCTGGTCACGGGGCCCCGCCCTCCACTGGAGAGTAAGTGTGAACTGAGTTAAATCAAACTTTGTTTTTTGTTGGATTTAAGGTTAAGTTGTCAGAATTCTATTTATAGCCTTAATCTAAATGTTCTGCTCACACACAGACACACACACACATCCTGAATGTTTCAGGTCAGTGATTATGTTTTCTACAGACGGTAACTGGTTCAGTAACTGGTTCAGTAACTGGTTCAGTAACGTGTCAGCCTGTTGATGGTAACTTTTAGTGATTTTAAATGTGCTCATCGTGGCGACGTGTCTGTTCTCAGGTCACTTCCGCCCCGAGTTCATCCGGCCGCCGCCGCCTCTCCACGTGTGCGAGGACGAGCTGGCGTGGCTGAACCCGACCGAGCCGGACCACAGTGTGCAGTGGGACCGCTCCATGTGTGTGAAGAACAGCACCGGCGTGGAAATCAAACGCATCATGTCCAAGGCCTTCAAGAGCCCCCTGTCGGCCCAGCAGCAGTCACAGGTGTGTGTGTGTGTGTGTGTGTCTCTCTCTCTCTCTCTCTCTCTCTCTTTCTCTTTCTCTTTCTCTCTCTCTCTCTCTCTCTCTCTCTCTCTCTCTCTTTTTCTCTCTCTCTCTCTCTCTCTCTCCCCTCCCAAGGAACTTGAATTTGACTTCCGCAGATGTGTTGTTTTCATCTGTGTTGTGGTGTAACTGTTGGACACTTCCTGTCTCTCTCTCCCCGTCCAGCTGCTGGCCGAGCTGGAGAAGGACCTGAAGCTGGTCTATCACATCGGGTTGTCTCCGGCGAAGCTCCCCGACCTGGTGGAGAACAACCCGCTGGTGGCCATCGAGATGCTGCTGAAGCTGATGCAGAGTTCTCAGATCACAGAGTATTTCTCCGTGCTCGTCAACATGGACATGTCGCTGCACTCCATGGAGGTGGTGAACAGGTGAGTCCGTCCCTCACCACGTCCTGCAGCTCGATCCCGGCCCCCCCCATTGTGTCCTCGGGCAATATATTATTATCATGTTTAAGCTTCAGGTTCTATATAAGCTATAGATGAACATCCATCATCTGTTTCTCCTCGTCGTCTCTCAGGTTAACCACCGCCGTGGATCTGCCGCCAGAGTTCATCCACCTCTACATCTCCAACTGTATCTCCACCTGCGAGCAGATCAAAGACAAGTACATGCAGGTACGAGGTCGCGCCGCAATCACATGACCATGACGTGTGACCGTAAATAAAGATGGACGACATGTGACCACTTGTTCCACTGTGCAAACTAAAACATCCCTGAAATCAACGCTGCCATGTTGTGGTGATGACGTCATTTGGTGTCAGTGGAATCGTGGTCACACACACACACACACACACACACACACACACACACACACACACACACACACACACACAATCAATCAGGAGTCGGTGTCAGCTGTCAATCGGGACTTTTTTTATTAATTGAAACCGAACTGATCAGAAACACTTGAACAAACATCTTGATAAGAACGACCTGAACCAACAGGAACATCTTTGAGAAACGTCTACTTTGATTTTTTTTGTGTCTGTTTGGTCCATGTCCCATCTACTGACATGGAGGAGAAGCCTTCACGTGACCTATACTGCAGCTTGTTGTCCATTTTTATTCAGTCACTGGTTGGAACGTTCTGATCTGCTGTTGAACTGGTTTCATTGAGTCGTGTTCCCTTGTTTCTTTCAGAATCGTCTGGTTCGTCTCGTCTGCGTCTTCCTTCAGTCTCTGATCCGAAACAAGATCATCAACGTGCAGGACCTCTTCATCGAGGTCCAGGCTTTCTGCATCGAGTTCAGCCGCATCCGCGAAGCCGCCGGACTCTTCCGCCTCCTCAAGACGCTGGACACGGGAGAAAACCCCACGGAGGCCAAACCCACCAAATAGCGCTGCCACACAAACCTTTTAAAACGAGTTAAAGGGACAAACATCTTCACAGAAACTGGAGCCGTCGACTCAGCTGAGAATGAATATTGTAAATATGTAGTTTAGTTTCTTCAGCGTCTGAGCTTCACCTAAAAATTGACGGACTCGATTCAGCTTTTCATTTTGTACCAGTTGCTCTGTCGTTCCTTTGGAAAAACTACTTTTCTCTTATTAAACAGAGTTTTTGAATTTGAGCTCGTCTTGTTTTATCAAATCATTTCACTTTGTGCGTGTGCGTGTGTGTGTGTGTAACGACTCAGCGCTTCATGTTGAATTGTTTATTTGTCGTGTCAAAAGTTCCAGATTTTAATTCACAGAGAAAAACATTTAAAAAAGAAACAAGAAGCTTTTGTTTTTCTGTGATTTCAACCGAACCAATCAGATTGTTTCACCTGTAGAAAACGTTTCATTTTAGCAGATTATTCCAGAACATCTATCCCCCCCCCCCCCCCCCAGGTGACGGACCGCGTCCCTTCACGCCCTCTTCATCCCACGTGCCATGAGGCAGGCGAACACCGTCATCACCATCTTGGGTTTGACCTCCACCAGGTCCTCGGGCAGCGCGTACACCCGGGCGCCGATCTTCCTCGCCATGGAGATGGCGTACCTAGAAACAGTGATGAGGGTGAGCGTGAGGACTGAGGCTTTCTGATTGGATGTTATCAGGTGCACTTCAAACTGATGCCCCGCCCCTCGTGCTTCTAGCATTTGTGTGCGTTTACTTTGCGTTGTTGAGTTTCTCGTCTTCCGTCAGGTCGTCTGCCTTCAGCAGGTCGTATCTGATGGATCCAGGCTGGATGACATCAATCAGGTCCAGAACCGGCATACTGCTGCTGACTTTACTGTCCTACACACATAACACACAGACACACACACACACACATAACACACAGACACACACAACACACACACACTCTGATGAATTCAATCCAAGTCTCACGATGAAGCTGAAAATATCTTTTCACCATATTTAGCTAAAAACATGATGAAAAGTTATGTTTTTTTCAGTTTGCCATATTTGTAAAGTGTTAAATTTACCTTTAAATCAAAATATGAAACTAATGTTCGATCTCGACGCTTGATGCTGTGAATCTGGTAAAAACGTTTCACGGTTTCAAGTAGAAACTTTCTCTTGTTTTTAGTTCAAATATCTTTGTCCTTTGAGCATCAGTTTAAAGTGTATTTGGTTTAAATGACGGATGTAACATAAGTAGAAAATGAAATGTGGAGATAAATCTGATCAAGCTGATCAGAGTGTGTGCAGCCGTCACCTTGAAGCTGGAGATCGTGGCCTTGCCGGCCTGGGACAGCGTCTCGTTGACCCAGGACACGATGGTGTCGTCGGTCACTTTCTGTCCGTCGCCCAGGTCCTCCAGGATGTTCAGGGTGTATCTGACGGAGAGACAGACCGTCAACCACACACACACTCATCTGCCGAGGGGCCCTTTAGCAAACACTGACGTTAACCACCATACTTGTTATTATACTATATATATATTATGTCTATATTATTTCTGTATTATATTATACTGTGATATATTCCTGGATCTCTGCTCTGCTGATGTTTCTTTGATTTAATTCTGTTCAGTAACGTTTCCAACAACCAAAATCTCAGCAGCCTAGTTTGGCCAGAAGGTGGAGCTACAGGACTGTTGAAGATGCAGCCCCCCCCCCCCCCCCCCAGCACCCACCCACACAACGAGATTTACACTAGAAGTACAAAGTAAACCAGTTGCCTTGGTTACCCAATTAATTAAGTTTAATTAACTAATCTAATCAACCTCAACATCCAATCTATAAAATCTTATCACCTTATATAATGAATATAACTAATGTCATTATTTGAAGAAATCTTAATATATATAAAATTGTAGTTAATATAATCAATCTGAATAACTAATCAAAATAATGTATTATAGTGACTCTAAATAACTTATAAAACTAGTCAAATTATCTAATCCTGAAATTCCTTTGTCTTTTTGGAGCCTTTTTAAAAAACCTGCCCTCAAAGATTCTTCAGGTCGTTTTTTATTTCGCTCAAAGGTGGTAAGGGATGAGTGACAGGCCAGCAGGGGGCAGCACTGAGGTGTTGTTACCTTCTCATCAGCTGCCAGAGCAGAGCGAGGGTGAGGGTTCGATTCCCAGCATTCAGGTCCTGACCCGCGATGCCAACCAGAGAGAATTTGGCCTCTTTCTTCCCGAGCTCCACTGCGTAGTTACAGTTCTCCAGCTACCAAACAAACAAATCGTTTTTAAAACCTGCAAGTTGCTCCTCAACAGTTTCCTCAGTAAACTCCTTCTGGACTCGAACATGTGACGTCCACGTTGTGTTGGTGAAACCGCGTCGTACCTTCTTCATGTTGCTGCCCAGCTTCGGGTACGGAGGCTTGTTGACTCGATCCCAGTCGACCGGAACCTTGATCTTCTCGTACAACTGGAAGATCACCATCGCGTCGTCGATATCTCTGGAACACACGTTTCAGATCACTGCTTAGGAACTACACGTGTTACTGGAGGATTCCAGTAGGGGGCACTATACACGAGTGAAGATTGAAGATCTTTGACGTTGAATTCACGTGCAGTAAGCAAACAAAAACAAAGATGGCGACACCGAGGAGATCAACATTTGGCTAACATGGAGTTCAACACAGAACAAGCGACGACACATCAAACCCGGAACACAACTCGTCTCTGAACTCTCGACCGTCTCTGTCACTAAGGACGTTTCTTGATGACCGCGTCCAGGACTCGCTGCTGCCCGACCTCTTCTGCGAGTATCGCATCTTTCGTACGCGCCTCATCATTTCTGAGGATGTTAACCCCGCCCACCAAACGATCTTGTGTACTCGCACTACGTTACATGACCTTTCCTCTAGCATGTCCCACAGTCGACTGCAGAGGGCGCTGCTGCTCAGTAAAGAGTCATTTCACCCTAAAACAAGAGAAGAAGAGCTGTGGTCGTTCTTACACGTATAAGTGGTTGACCCGCGGGTTGACGCCGAGCGAGTTCATCCAGTTCCTGAAGGTTCGCTCCTCCCTGGTCTCACCTGGAGGGAAACATCAGTCAGCGGTTCAATCACACAGGAAACACGTTAAGATCACGTGATCAGAGGTTTGTAGCAGATCAGAGTTCCTCTGAACCTTCGATGGAGCTCCAGTCGATGTCCTGGTTCTCTGGTTTCTTCAGAGCCGGGTACTTGTTGAACAGATTAGCAACGAAAGCCAAGTTCAGTTTCGGGTTTCCTCTGACGACGTCCGGCGGCATGACGAACTGCCGGCAGCCGAGCCGGTCGGCCTGGTCCAGCATGAGCTCGGCTCGCTGCAGCTCGTCCTTCTCCTGCAGGGACGACGAGGACACGGCACAACACACAGGAAAGACTCTGTTATATACTGCTTGTTTGGAGAAGGGATCAATTCTATATCATATTGTTTTCATATGTTTTGGATGATTACATATTATTATAATAATTATAATTATTAATATCATATGAGTGTGATTTCGTAGGCTCTCACCCTGAGCCCTGACGTGTCGATGGCGATGGGGGGGATTCCCTCCTCGTCTCCTTTCGGCGCCACCTGGTTTAGGAGGTTGTAGTACGCCCGCGAGTCCTGGAACAAACACACAGTTACAAAATGTTTTCACACACAACAGCTACACACTGAAGTTTAACTGAGGAAACTGTGTGTGTCTGTGTGTGTGTCTCTGTGTGTGTGAACCTTGATGTCGGAGCTGAAGTTGTTGATCTTGCTGCAGCCGGCCTCCTCCAGGTGATAGTTGGCCCAACGCAGCAGCAGCTCCTCAGGTGAGAGTTTCAACAGATCCTCCAGACTCTCTCCATCGCGCAGGAGGGCGATCAGAGCTACATACAGACACACACACACACACACACACACACACACAGGCACATACATTTATAATTAAATGAACAGAACACAAGTTATTATAAAGTCAGCGAGACTTGAAATATTCTATTCTGCGGACACACCTTCGTTCCTGCTGAGCTCGATGTCGGCAAACAGTCCGATCTTGATGACCTGCCACAGCAGACCCAGGACCAGGTGCTGCCTGCCCTCCTTCAGGTCCTCAGCTCCTATGTTGACCACGTGGCAGCCGATGGCTGAGGACGAGTTCAGAGCCAGGTTCAGGTTCTCCTGAGGAGACACCAGACGTAAAGCGGTGGAGAGGCTGTGGAGGTTTCACCGTGTTCAGATCAGACGGAGGAGGAGTCCTCACCTGGATGGTGAAGGGCGTGAGCTTCTTCTTGTTGATGGTCCTCTCGTCGATGGTGTCGGGGACAGAGAGGTTGATCATCTTACTGAGGGAAACACGTCCACGGTCAGAGACACAGAAGAACTCTGATCCTAACATCTACTGGACTCATGGTCCCTGGAGGATGAGCCTTCACACTCTGGTTCTTTGACCTTCAGGTTCTAACTTTTTGATAGATTGTGATGAAATTTAATTCAGACATTTATCTCGTTCCCGTCAGGACAAAGTGTAATAATCTTCTTCTAAAGTTTCCTCTAGCGCCATCATCAGGTCATTCTTGGAATTAGTCCAATTCTTTATGACAAAACCCCGGACGACTGTGGAAAGTGGAGTTAGTGGAATTATAAGTTTTACAACATCATTTATTATCATTATTCCAACTGTTCAAAACACAGAAGAAGTTCTGCTTCCTGTTTACGTGCTGCTCGGATGTTTCTGTTTCCTGTGGACGTCACAATGTGGAAACACGGACGACTCAGAGATATGTTTCATTCATTCAAACCCATAAAGACAAGTTTTACAAACTGTGTGAACTTCTCTACGTCACTCTGCAAAATTTAACACAAATTAAATTCATCTTTTCAGTAAAAATTGATAGTTTTTTTCCAGATAAGACGAAGCAGCTGATGTTTATATCACATTGAACGTTTTGACTTGAATCAGATTCGGTTCCATCAGCCTGAAAATCAAACGCACCAGAGAACGATTCCGTCTCCCATCGCCGTGAACAGGTCGTTGGTGCTGGGATCCATCGGCAGGACGTGTTTACAGTCCACGTCTTTCTCCAGAGCTTTATTGATCCAGTTCACGAACGCCACCTTCTCCTCCTCTGAAGGTCAGGATATAAAGTATCAGTGAATAACAGGAGATTATCTATCACCTGTTTAGATCTGTTTTTAATTTTAAATCAGAGTGCAGCTGTGTGTGTGTGTGTGTGTGTCTTTGTGTGACTGTGTGTGTGTGACTGTGTGTACCTGAGTAGGAGTGTGTGGTGCCTGACTGCTCGGACGTCCCTGCCACGTTACAGATTCCCTCCTTCTTGTTGATGACCTTCCTGAAGGTCTTGGCGACGTCGCTGCTCTTCAGGCCGTGGACGATCTGAGGTGGAACATGAGGAGCAGAGAACCTCCGTAGATTATTGTTGCTAGATAATCTCAGATTTTGTATTTGTATTAAAAACTGTCCAGATGATTAACAGTGAATATTGATCTGATTCCAGTGATGTTGTGTTTACAGCGCGTGACCTTTGACCCGTGCCCTCACCTCAGTGAACTCGCTGAAGGTCAGCTGCTCGCTGCTCTTCATCAGCTCCTGGACGATCTCTCGGACCCGGTACCCGGGCAGCGGCAGGTTGGCGGCTCTGAAGAGCTCGTTCAGCTCCTGTTTGCTGATGAAGCCGTTGTTGTCCACATCTGGAGACAGAGGTCGACAGGTCAGAGGTCGCACACTCATTTAAATAGCACAAATAAAACAACAGATTTGTGTGAGCGCTCTTGTTTTCCTCACCGATCTTTGCGAAGGCTTCTTTAAGTTCCTCCAGCTCCTCTGGAGAGATCTGCGAGGGGGCGGCCATGTTGGAACCGGAAACTGACACAAACACACAATTCGTCTTTAATTTAGAAGTTTAAATGTGAGCGAGCGACCTGAGGAGGAGGAAGTTAAATCTCCCCATTTTGATCTGTGATGCAAGCAACCGACAGCTCTCACTTCCTGTTTCTGCTGCACTTCCTGTCAGAAAGACGTGTGTGTGTGTGTGTGTGTGTGTGTGTGTGTGTGTGTGTGTGTGTGTTAATGTTGTGTAAAAAGATGTAAACACCTGCACAGCTAACTTGGACGAGTATGTGGACAGAATTCAATTCAACTTTATTTGAATGGCGCCAAATCCCAATATACATTATCTCAATGCACTTTACATAGATTAACATTTTCTAGAGAAACCCAACAGTGGATCTCACGAACAGACAAAACCACAATTTACTGAGGTCACACTTATATGATTAACAGATAACAATAATAAATCATCTATGACACAATATATATGATGAACTCTCAGATTGATTTCAGACGCACGAGACTGAGACGATTCTCTAAACATCTGTTTATCTCCAGAAGATCCAACCAGTCAGTTCACAGCTGAATATGATTCATCATCATATGATCAGTAACCAGGAGGAAGTGTGTGTGTGTGTGTGTGTGTGTGTGTGTGTGTGTGTGTGTGTGTGTGTGTGCGAAGGAGGAACACTGATGATGTTTGTTCATGTTTCTGATCAGTTTAGTTTTAATCAGTTCTCTGATGATATAAAAACAGGCTGAGACGTCATGATTGACAGCTGACACTGACTCCTGACTGGTCGAGCATGTGAATGGGCGGGTCCTCGATACCACTCGACGCTCACGACTGTTATTGACGTCATCACCTCAAGATGGAAGCGTAGATGTTTTAGCTTCGTGTGCGGAGGAAGTGGAGACGTGTAAAGATCAGAGGTCAACTTCACTGAGACATATTGTTGTGCTCTGAACTCAGGAACAGTTTGTGAACATGTTTCCTGCAGATTGACAACAACAATATTCTCTGTGTTATGTTCAGAATATAAAAATAGGAACTTGAGTTAAGAAACTGAATCTTGATTTGTTTTATGAATCAACTTCAGACAATAGATCTGGAGCTTCTCAACCTCACGTGGACGCTAACGCTCGAGCAGCAGCTCCTCGTGCTTTTTCAACGAACACTGAATTTAATCAGCTCTGATGAAACGCCGCTCGGCTGACGTCTGAGTTTCTGTTCTTCATCTCGCTGCCTCAAAGGGATTTTTTGCTTTTTGCAGTTGAAGTGAAGCTGACCACAACTTCCTTTTCAGCTCGCTGCAGAGGTTTGACTTCTCCTTCCTCCTGCAGGCCTCGCTGCCGCTCTAACTGCTCGTATCGCATTGTTGGTGCAAAGCTGCACAAAGTCAAACGACACGAAGTTAACGAACATGAGCGATGAAAGTTTTTAAGTTTGTGCATTTGACTCGGTTTGTTTGATGCAGATCTGTGAGCAGCAGAAGGTTGAGAAAACTCTTTGATTAGGAAACATCTACACAATCGTTCATGAAACAACAGTTTCTCTCTTTGTCTCTTCTTCCTCCGCCTCGACACAAACAAGAATTTAAAAGTAAGAATTGTCTCATGTTGCCGTGTTGCCTTCAGGGAACACCTGCTTGGATCAGACCTGAACTCAGATGTCTTTACCTGGGAGGTGAGGAGGCCGCTGAGCTGTGGGTATTAGTCTTCTCTCTGTCCGTGTCTCTGTCTCAGTCTGTCTCCCTCGTCTCGGTCCCTCCTTCTGGCTGCTGAGCTGATCGACAGACACCGAGGGCGACAGCTCATTTATTCAAATCTACGAGGAAGGAAGTGACATGCAACACCTCAGAAACAGGAATGACTGATGATTTGTCTTTATATGGCAATGACACAGGCTGCTGTCGGGGTGACCCCCGCACTGAAGGAGGGTCCACTTCCCATCAGTCAACTAATCTGATGACGTGATCCACTCAGTGGTCATTTATTCACAATATATAATATGATATGGTCTCTTTCAGTTTCAGCTGATGTGTTCAGATTTGTCCTGGGCTCCAGCTCCAGCTCAGAAGTAGTTTTTAAATGTAGCCTCAACACATTATTATTAACTGAGGTTAGTGTTGAGATTTTACATAAATTACACATACATCAAATATTTGTTTTTAAGGTCTTATAATTTGGCATATTTTTTCATTTATATATATTCAGTATGTGTGTGTATAGTGTTATTACTACGAGTGTTGTCATACATATATAAATGAAAGAGGATTGGATTTGAATAATCTTATGACGTAGAAGTAAAACAATTCTAATTATCTTTAATTCCATATAAGGATAAATGTGTTTAAAGTGAAATAGCAGAAGAGACGAATAATGTGGTTATTAAAGAAGTTGAGGCATTTATTTCATCTGGATTTATTAAGATTATTGTTGCTCTAAATTAATAACTTCTCCTTTTTCTTCTTCTTCTTCTGTTTATTGGCAACTGGCAAACCAGCTTCCAGGCTCATTACCGCCACCTTCTGGACGGACTGTGTAGCAGGAGATTGGCAGTAATTAATTTAAATGATTTTCCTGTTTCTCTTACATACTTGATTAGAAGATGAAGTTTATTTTGTATGTCTTTACTAACGAATTGTTTAGATTAACTGAAGTTGTAATAAATAAATAAAAGTCACGTGTCGCTGACCTATGTGTAAACAAACTCTCAGCCAATCAGAGCGATGCCTGCGGGTCAGTTGTGACGTCGTCCGTAGTGTTGTAAAGATGGCGGATCTTCATCATCATGTTCATCATCATCTGTGTTTCTGTGATTTCATGAGGTCAGTGTCTCCGGTGTGACATCCTGTGTGTCTGTCCCCGGTGTGTCCCCGGTGTCAAGGTGTCTGTCCCCGGTGTCAAGGTGTCTGTCCCCGGTGTCAAGGTGTCTGTCCCCGGTGTGACATCCTGTGTGGCTGTCCCCGGTGTGTCCCCGGTGTGAAGGTGTCTGTCCCCGGTGTCAAGGTGTCTGTCCCCGGTGTGACATCCTGTGTGTCCCCGGTGTCTGTCCCCGGTGTCTGTCCCCAGTGTGAAGGTGTCTGTCCCCGGTGTGACATCCTGTGTGTCCCCGGTGTCTGTCCCCAGTGTGAAGGTGTCTGTCCCCGGTGTGACATCCTGTGTGTCCCCGTGTGTGTCCCCGGTGTCTGTCCCCAGTGTGAAGGTGTCTGTCCCCGGTGTGACATCCTGTGTGTCCCCGTGTGTGTCCCCGGTGTGAAGGTGTCTGTCCCCGGTGTGTGTCCCCGGTGTGACATCCTGTGTATTCCCGGTGTTTGTCCCCGGTGTCTGTCCCCGGTGTCTGTCCCCGGTGTGACGGTCGTGTGTCCATCCCCCCGCAGGTTGCTGTGGTCCCTGGCGGCTCCCTGCGCCCTCCTCACCCTGGTCCTCACCCTGGTCCTCGGCCTGCTGCTGCTCGGGCTCCGCTTGTGGCTCCAGATCCGCCGGAGGAGCCGGAGGAGGAAGAGCCGGGCGGAGGGCGGCGGCGGCCCGGCGGTGGCCTTCTTCCACCCGGACTGCAGCGCCGGAGGAGGCGGGGAGCGGGTCCTGTGGAGCTCGCTGAGGGTCCTCATGTCCCGGTACAGTCTCCATCAGACACGTTACACCGGGGAATACAGTCTGTGGACAGTAGACATATACTTCAGTGTCAAAGTACATGAAAGAAGTACTGAGATACTCTACTGCAGCAACATCATAATACCACAGAGTAGAAATACTCCATCACAAGTTAAAGTACTGACACCACAGAGTAGAAATACTCCATCACAAGTTAAAGTACTGTCACCACAGAGTAGAAATACTCCATCACAAGTTAGGGTACTGATACCACAGAGTAAAAATACTCCATCACAAGTTAAAGTACTGACACCACAGAGTAAAAATACTCCATCACAAGTTAAAGTACTGACACCACAGAGTAGAAATACTCCATCACAGGTTAAAGTACTGACACCACAGAGTAAAAATACTCCATCACGGGTTAAAGTACTGACACCGCAGAGTAAAAATACTCCATCACAAGTTAAAGTACTGACACCACAGAGTAGAAATACTCCATCACAAGTTAGGGTACTGATACCACAGAGTAAAAATACTCCATCACAAGTTAAAGTACTGACACCACAGAGTAAAAATACTCCATCACAAGTTAAAGTACTGATACCAGAGAGTAAAAATACTCCATCACAAGTTAAAGTACTGATACCACAGAGTAAAAATACTCCATCACGGGTTAAAGTACTGTCACCACAGAATAAAAATACTCCATCACAAGTTAAAGTACTGACACCACAGAGTAAAAATACTCCATCACAAGTTAAAGTACTGATACCACAGAGTAAAAATACTCCATCACGGGTTAAAGTACTGTCACCACAGAGTAAAAATACTCCATCACAAGTTAAAGTACTGACACCACAGAGTAAAAATACTCCATCACAAGTTAAAGTACTGATACCACAGAGTAAAAATACTCCATCACGGGTTAAAGTACTGTCACCACAGAGTAAAAATACTCCATCACGGGTTAAAGTACTGACACCACAGAGTAAAAATACTCCATCACGGGTTAAAGTACTGACACCACAGAGTAAAAATACTCCATCACGGGTTAAAGTACTGTCACCACAGAGTAAAAATACTCCATCACAAGTTAAAGTACTGACACCACAGAGTAAAAATACTCCATCACGGGTTAAAGTACTGTCACCACAGAGTAAAAATACTCCATCACGGGTTAAAGTACTGTCACCACAGAGTAAAAATACTCCATCACAAGTTAAAGTACTGACACCACAGAGTAAAAATACTCCATCAAAAGTTAAAGTACTGTCACCACAGAGTAAAAATACTCCATCACAAGTTAAAGTACTGACACCACAGAGTAAAAATACTCCATCAAAAGTTAAAGTACTGACACCACAGAGTAAAAATACTCCATCACAGGTTAAAGTACTGACACCACAGAGTAAAAATACTCCATCACGGGTTAAAGTACTGACACCACTGAGTAAAAATACTCCATCACAGGTTAAAGTACTGACACCACAGAGTAAAAATACTCCATCACGGGTTAAAGTACTGACACCACTGAGTAAAAATACTCCATCACAGGTTAAAGTACTGACACCACAGAGTAAAAATACTCCATCACAAGTTAAAGTACTGACACCACAGAGTAAAAATACTCCATCAAAAGTTAAAGTACTGACACCACAGAGTAAAAATACTCCATCACAGGTTAAAGTACTGACACCACAGAGTAAAAATACTCCATCACGGGTTAAAGTACTGACACCACTGAGTAAAAATACTCCATCACAGGTTAAAGTACTGACACCACAGAGTAAAAATACTCCATCACGGGTTAAAGTACTGACACCACTGAGTAAAAATACTCCATCACAGGTTAAAGTACTGTCACCACAGACCGATCAGAATCTGAGCCTGAACGTGATGCTCCCGCCTCCTGATGTCACTTCCTGCTGTAAACAACGTAACCAGCTAAAAGGACCTATAACCTGAGTCCATGTTGTCCTCTGTCCTCCCAGGTTCCCTGACGTGTCCTTCGTGGTCTACGCTGCTGACCAGGGACTGACCGCTGAACAGATTCTGGAGGGAGTCCGACAGCGTTTCAATGTCACGCTGCCTCGACCAATCACCTTCACCTTCCTGCGTCACGGCGCGCTGGTGGAGGCGACCTCTTACCCTCACTTCACTCTGCTGGGCCAGAGCGCCGGCTCCCTGCTGCTCGGTGACAACAACAGGAAGAAACAGAGGGTTGCAGGAAATATGAAATCTTTATGTTTATAATGTTTCTGAGAGTTGTGTTTGTCTCTCTTTGTGTGTCTGTATGTGTGTGTGTGTGTGTTAGGCTGGGAGGCTCTGACGGCCTTTGTTCCCGACCTCTACGTGGACTCGATGGGCTTCGCCTTCACGCTGCCGATCTTCCGCTACCTCGGCGGCTGCGCGGTGGCGAGCTACGTCCACTTTCCCACCGTCAGCACGGACATGTTGTCTGTGGTCAGAGAGCAGAGCCCCAGGTAACAGCAGCGGGGAGCGTCGCTACACTTCCTGTTTACATCACATGACCAGTGGATGTGAACAGTGTTAGTTTTAAAGTGTCCGTGTAGGCGTGACCTAACCCCCGTCCTCCAATCACAGCTGAGGATTCAGGTTCCCCTCTCACACTGAAACGTCAGCCTGGTAGATGAAAACACAGTTTATAAATTTCTTCTTCTTCTTCTTCTTCTTCTTCTTCTTCTTCTTCTTCTTCTTCGTCTGTCCAGGTTCAACCCAGCCTTCCTCTCCAGGAGCCCGGTGCTGAGTGCGGTGAAGCTGGTGTACTACGGCTGCTTCGCTCTGCTCTACGGTCTGGCCGGCTCCTGCAGCCACGTCATCATGGTGAACTCCACCTGGACACTGGGACACATCCTGGCCCTGTGGCGCTCTCCCAGCCGGACCACCGTCGTCTACCCGCCCTGCGACATCCGGGCTTTCCTGGACGTACCGCTGGAGGACGAGGTGGAGGAGGGCTGGGTGGAGCTGGGGGAGGAGCTGGTGAGTGGAGAGGAGGAGGGGGGGGGGAGGAAGTGTCAGTCTGTGGTGTCAGTGGCTCAGTTCCGGCCGGAGAAGGACCACAGGCTGCAGATCCAAGCGTTTAGCAAACTGTTGGACAGGAAAGGGGAGGGGCCTGGGGGCAGGGAGTCCTTGCGGCTCGTGCTGATTGGTGGATGCAGGAACCAGGAGGACGAGGACAGGGTGCTGATGCTGCGGGGGTTCTGTGAGGAGCTGGGCGTGTCCGACCGGGTCGACTTCAAACTGAACGTCCCGTTTGAGGAGCTGCAGCGGGAGCTGGTGAGCGCCACCATCGGCCTGCACACCATGTGGAACCAGCACTTCGGCATCGGTGAGAATCGAACCCGTGATCCTCAAAAATCACAACAGTGAACCAGACCCAGGATTCTGAGATTGTTAAAAACTAAAACAAATAATTGGTCGACTTTGTTACAAATTGACATATGAATGAACTTATCTAGAATATTACCAGTGACCTGGATCTTTTCAGTTTTCCATCCAACACAAGTATAAATAAGATGTTGACACGTTAACAAGCACAAAAACAACAAAGACAAGTTGTTCTTTAAGACGGACGGACGACTTGGCCGCTCCCAAAAGTGAAGCCCAAGTGTTTGGATCGCCCCCTGGTGGCTGGCTGCAGTGAAGGTCACTTTAGGTGGTTCACACACTGACGTATGTTCAAGGGTTCATGTTTCTGATAATTAGTTATTTGAACATATAAAATGTGCTGTGAGTCTAAATCATGTTTGACCTTTGACCTTTGTATTGTGAGGTCAGGACTGTCGATCTGATTCCGTCCCTCTGTCCTCAGGTGTGGTGGAGTGCATGGCTGCAGGCACCATTGTTCTCGCCCACAAGTCCGGAGGTCCACAGCTGGACATAGTGGTCCCGTACGAGGGTGGACAGACGGGGTTCCTGGCCGACAGCGAGGACAGCTATGCCGCCGCCATGGAGACCATCCTGGCGCTGTCCCCAGCAGACAAACTGGAGATCCGGCGAAACGCCCGGCGCTCGGTGGAGCGCTTCTCCAACCGGGAGTTTGAGGCTTGTTTCCTCGCTGCTATGGAGCCTCTGCTGAGTAAACTGGAGTGATGAGGAGGAGCCGACGTGGCCTGTTGGTGTCTACTGGTGTCCACTGGTGTCCACTGGTGTCCACTGGTGTCCACCAAGGGGCAGCTCTTCATTTGTTCTGCTTCTTAGGGTGAGGATTCAAACAGACCAGGCTTCCAACTCTGGCAATAAACTTTGACATGTTGTCTCATCCCCATTAAAACAAATAGAAAAGGACGTTGACATGTTAAGACGAGTCTCTGCTGGACACTCGGAGATTAAACTTCTGATCCACTGTGATAAGTTAACAGAAATCAGAACCACACAGGACGTCAGCAGTGAAACACGACGATCAGAGACGATGGAATTCAACCAGCAGCCTTGAAAAGCACTTAGTGAAGTCAAGTGATTGTTTTGGTTCGTCACTCTCTGCTGATTGGTTAACACAGGGGTCTTCAACGTCTTTCAGGCCAAGGACCCCCAAACTGGTGGAGAGATGGAGCAGGGACCCCTACTATATATATATTGTATAAAATTGTGTTTTATATTAAACTGGGCCTAGTGCCATGTATAAACATAGCTACCCTGTTATTGTGCATTCAATACTAAGCTATATTAAATTGGTTCGAGAATAATAAAAAAATTGTCTAATCAACCAAAGATTTCGCGACCCCACTGCAGTACCTCCGCGGACCCCTAGGGGGTTAACAGGTCCTCAGGTGAAGTTCAGGCTTCACTGACGTGAGAGTCTTGTTTTAAAGTCACTGTGAATAATCAGTCGACTGAAAGAGCAGCTGTGCTAATAAATGATGGATTATTTAAACCTGCTCCATGTTAGCAGACGGGACACGGACCAAATTAGACATTAAATAAATGTTTGTAAAGATGCTCCTGATTGGTTGAGAATGTGTATGGGAGGGACCTCGATACCCCGGCTCCACCCCACGATCAATAGAGCGCTGGCACCGACTGCAAATGATGTCATAACCACAAGATGGCAGCGTTTGTATCTGAGATATTTTAGCTGCGTTTTCTGAGGAAGTGGAAACATCTAGTCTCACATTATACTTTTTTTTTACACTTGTAAAAACACATGTATTGACATCATTGCTGCATTATACCAACAAAGAAAATAATGGATAATTATTGATTAAATAATTTAACATTATAATCAGTAGCAGCTTTATTGTGTAGGAGATTGAGATTGTTGTCGGGTGATGGAGAAACTGAGTAATGTGTTAATTATAAGAAGCTTTATTTTGCAGGAGCCGTTACTACTGATGTTCTCGTTTCACTGAGAATAAGAAATCATGCAAAAATACTGTAATAATTATACACAACTAGAACTAGATGAACTAGTTAGCTGCAGAGTCATTTGAATTAAGGCTTAGTTAGAGTTTAAACTCTGAGAATCAATAATTTTACATTTACTGTGACTCATCATATTTAAAATATATTCAAACATATTCCAAACACATCAATGAGAAACTGTGAAGACTTGTTTATTCTGCCTGGACGTACGAAAAGTGCTGCGTCCATTTCAAAGCATGAAGCCGTCACTGCTCACGTACTCCCACGTGTGCTTTGCATTAGCATGGTTGTTAAGCAAAACATCCACTAGAGGGCAGAGCCGAGTGTCTGACCACACCAAGCGTTTTAACTTATCATCCTCAAAGCATTTGGTTATTGTTAAAATGTCTTTGTATCTTATGGTTGTTTCGTATAAACTATCTGCGACACTGCCCCCTCAGCATGTCGGTGGTACTGCGTCTGTTTCCTCAGTAATGAGCCTTTACACATTCCTTCATCACAACACACACACACACACACACACACACACACACACACACACACACACACACACACACACACACACACACACACACACACACACACACACACACACACACACACACACACTAATTATGATTGATGAATGAGCAGCTGCTTCAGGAAACCTTTGACTGGAAACCAAATCTTTTTGAGTTGTTTACAGATTGATGTGTCAGCAGGAAGCAGCTGAGCGCTGGTGTTCATCAGGATGTGAAATCCTCTTTCACAACCACTTGAGTGCGCTTGTCTGAGGCTGTGTATCTACAGACGTGTGATCGTTCTCCTGGGACTCAGGGACTCAGGTTCTCTGGGCTCGGACAAAACGACTTGTTGAGGGTCTGCTGCACTCGCTGCAGACCCGTCCTCGCCATCCTCCTTCCCATCGTCCCCCACTGTCTCTGAGCCGTCAGTCCCGTCCGAGCTCCCGTCCTCCATGACGAACAGGTTGTTCATGGAGTCGGCCACCGCTTCTCTCAGTTCGTCCTCCGACTCCTCAAAGTTCCTGAGGAAATGAAATCACAGATGAAACTGAGAAAAAAGTCCAGATCGTGGGTTCTTCACCTTTCAGAAGGTCCGAGACTCAGTGAAGCTGCTGAATCAATGAATCAATGAATCAATGAATCAAAGAATCAATGAATCAATGAATCCTGTTCGTTGAACTATTCAATCAACAACCGATTCTTTTTGGTGTTTCAATTATAGTTTAATTGACTTTTTGATCAATTGATCAATTATCAGCTCTTCTCTCTGGATGTGAAAGAAAAGAGACGTAAACGTTGACTCACGTGTCTTCGTCGTCTGACCTCGGCTCCAGTCGCTCTTCATCCATCTCCACATCAGAGTCCTCCTCCTCTTCCTCCTCCTCCTCCTGCTTCTCTTCTGTTTCTTCCTCTCTCTTCTCCTCCTCTTCTTCAGCCTCTGGCTCTAGATCTGAGATTACAGAATCCTCAGTGTGACTTCACGTTAATAAATCTGATTAAACATCTTCACTTTGTCCTGTTGCACTCGTGAAGTCCCTGATGTGAGCGGCGTCTCACCGGTGGTCACTGAGTCCAGAGTGGACGAAGCAAGTTCAGCCTGACTGAGAGCGTTCAGCAGCGTGGTGGGGGGGGCGTCTACCCACTGTCTGTGACCCTCTGCCTCCTCACCTGGGGACAAGAGGTCAAGAGGTCAAAGAAGAGATGAATATTAGTGGAGATGATGTCAGTATGGTGATTAACATTGACTCAGTAGTTTGTACCTTCGTTAGTTTCAGTATCGTAGTCGGAGTGGACGTCCATGTTGGCGAGTGCGTCCAGCAGAGTCTGCGGTGTCCTCAAACTCCACCCCCTTCTTTTCTCCAACCAATCCTTGAGCTTCAACTCCTCCCCCGCCTGGAAGCTCAGGGTCTGGTTCAGTGGGTCGACGCCCTCTTTCTCCTCGTCATCTAACGGAATCTCAAACATGATTCCCTTCTGCAGAAACAAAAGGTTCATCTTCCTCTGCTCTGATTGGTCGGCTGCTCATGTTTCCTTCGTCAGCAGATCTCAGTCTCACCTTGTCTCTGGGATGTCCCTGCAGAGCTCTGCTCTCGTCTCTCACTTGCCTCAGAGCTGCTTCCATGTCCTGCAGCAGCGACACGTGATGAGCAGATGAGTGTAGTTCATGTTATTTAACACATGCGTGTGAAGGAGCTGATTTACCTGTAGAGCAGCTTCCTGCTGCTCTGTGCCGGCTGCTCCAGCTTCTCTGGCTTTCTCCACCACGAAGGTTCCATGTTTCTGTTGTGAATGAGACTGAAGAAAAGAACCATGACATCAGAGGAAGTACTGGAGTCAAGCAGAGAGAGAGAGAGAGAGAGAGATAGAGAGAGAGAGAGAGAGAGAGAGAGAGAGACAGAGAGAGAGAGAACCTCAGCTTCAGCTCTTCGTCTCATCTGTTTCATCTCCTGGTGATACTGCTGCCTGATGACATCCAACTGACGCAGGTACTCCTACACACACACAGACACACACACACACACACACACACACACACACACATAACACACATCCTGAAGTGTAAAGACAGAGAATTTTCACCAACCACACAAAGGTTCAAATCAGCTCGGACAGTAAAGGGACTCAGGATCAGGATGATGTCACGTGTCTCACCTGTTGTCCTTCCTGTCTTCTGTCCTGAGGTGTGTGTTGGTGCTCGGCTCGTCCCACGTCCCGCTCCCGACCTCCAGGCCTCCTTTTGTGCTCGGCTGTGCACGGACGCAGACCCTGTGAGTCGCAGAGGAAAGGTCAAGGGTCAGAGGCTGTAGAGCTCTGACTGTCAGTAACAAGGTGTGTGTTTGTGTGTGTGTGTGTTTGTGTGTGTGTGTGTGTGTGAGCTTCTTCTCACCAGCTGCTTCTCTGCTCTCAGCTTGTACTGGTTTGCCTCCAGTCTCCTCTGCAGGTATTCATGACGAGCTGCTGCCACACTGGGGAACAAACAGTTGTTAGCTTTAGCTTAGCACAAACACCCAGTTTTACATTTATAAAATCCTGTCACTCACAGCTGATACGGCTCCGCAGGACGAGGGGCGTGGTCTTCACACGGCTGCTCCCTATCAGGAGGAAGGACGTCCTCCTCGCTCTTCCTCTGGAGGACGTCCAGCTGAGCGTGGTACAGCTGGTAGTGACCGACAGGCTCCTTGAACCTGCAGCAGTGACACGTACACGACAGTACATATGTGTGCACACACACAGCACACACACGTGCACACACACAGCACACACACAGCACACACACGTGCACACACACAGCACACTCTGTTGTGATGATGTCAGTGATCTTCAGTGTTGCCATAGTTACTTTGAAAAAGTAACTTAGTTACTTTACAAGTCACTTGATTTTAAAAGTAACTAAGTTAGATTACAAGTTACTTGATTTTAAAAGTAACTAAGTTAGATTACAAGTTACTTTATTAGTTACATTCAGCAGCTGCCGACAACACCCCCGCCGCCTCAACATAAAAATGACAACCGGTTTTGCCAACACTAACTTTATTAGACACAGCCGGAGGTCCCCCCCCCCCCCCCCCCCCCCCCCGCGCGAACGGAGGGTTCCCCCAACGGGCGCTGTAGCTGAGGTGATCTGACGGGACCGACACGCGTCCAGAGTCGCTGCCGCCGACCGCCGTACCCGGTCCCCTCCAACCGGTCCCCGCCTTCCGCAGCGCCGACGGACACCGCCCCGCGGCATACTAGAAGGAAAGCCCCCGCACCGCGGACGAGCACCTCCCCCCCTAAAAAAACGCCGAGGAGTGCCGCACACCGAGCCTCCGGCGGCGTGGTGAGGAGGGCGACGGGCCGACTGCTCCCCCAGCCGCAGGACGTGCCCAGCGGGCTAACCACAAATACCGAAATAGTAACGCAAGGTGACTTGGACAAGTAACTTTAAGCTGATTACTGGTTTGGAAATAGTTACGCGTTAGATTACTCGCTACTGAAAAAAGTGGTCAGATTAGAGTAACGCGTTACTAAGTAGCGCGTTACCGGCATCACTGGTGATCTTCTCACTCACCTCTGGTTGTGCTGCTCTGTGACGTCGCTCTCTGCCGCTGGTTGTGCTGCTCTTTGATGAAGAGGCTGTGATCAATAATCAATAATACTGTTTATTGATATGGTTTCTTTAAGATCACTTTTACTGCTGGCCTCTGTGCTGTCGAAGTCAAAATATCTAAATATGAGATAAAAATTAAAAGAAACATGTTCCTACTGTATATCTACCAGTTATTATTGATTCTTACTCTGTGGTAGGCGGGTGTCTCGGCTCTGAGTGGGACCCTCCAGTCGGGCCTGGCAGGTGGCCCCCCCGGGCCCCGGGCCCCCGGCCTCTCGGCTCCTCTCCGCCTCTGGACCTTCTCTGGACAACAGGAGAGTCTCAGGTTAGATTGGTACCAGAGGCAGTGATGTTAGGAAGCGACCACTGGGTGGCGCCAGAATCCACATTCAACACGGTGCTGAGGTCTTCACTGAACAAAGGTTTGTGTGAAGTCAGTGCCTCGACCTTTGAGCAGCGTCAGGAAGGTGAAGTGAGTCAGTTCCACCAAATGACCTGTTCCTTTCTCTAACAACACACTGAGCCGTGCAGAGAGAAGATCCTGATCCACTCCATCGGGGAGGAGCCGCTGGGTGTTCCTAATAAAGTGAGTCGTGTGTGATGTCACCTGCTGCTCTGGTTCTGGCTGCTCGTGATGCTGCTGCTCTGTTCTGATGGAGCATCGAGTGACTGAACTCCTGCTGCATCACCTGCACACACACAGACACACACACACACACACACACACACACACACACACACACAGTGTAGTATAGATCTTTAATGTGTAGATTTGGAACATGCTGATGTTTGGTCTGTTGACTGTTTCTCAGTCAGCCAATCAGATCCCTCTACCTGTGGATCCAGGTGTTTGCTGATGTGCTTCTCCAGGAAAGGACGAGCGAGGACAGAGCTGACCGAGGGACGGTCTCTGGGGTTCACCTGTATATTATCAAATCTAAATGGTCAGTGAACATCACAGATCATCTCAAAGTGTGAGTGTTAGTGAACTATTGTCAGGTTTTTGTAAAAGCACATCTTAAAGTCTAGAGGCTCTGAGACACAACTCATCAGTGAAGAGTCGGTTCCTGTGAGAGTTTGTGTTTTAATCAGTCGACACTAACACAATGGAGCTTCCTCCTTTTCAGCCAGGACACGATTTCCTGAACAGCTGCTTTCACACTTTCCTGTATTTCTGCCGAGTCACGACAAACCCTGACTGTGAGGTCGATCAGTCCAGTGGTTCCAGCCTGAAGGTCACCAGGGACATCCCACCTCTTCGATTTGATCATTTAATGCAGTCATGTGAGGGCTTTGGTTAAACAGCTGTTTCTAACTGATCCAGGTTCAGCTACACAACCTGCTGTTTCTATTTCCAGCTCACGTCCACACAGGCTTTAGGGTCTGACCTTGAAGAGTTGGGTGACCAGCAGGCGGAGGTCGTAGGAGTAGCGGCTGGGAACTGGGCTGTAGCGCCCCCTGCAGATCTTACTGACCAGCTGTCGCAAACTGCTGCCCTCAAACTGCAGGAGGAGACGAGTAGAGACGACCAGTCGAGTTAACACAGTGTGAAGAAACATGTTCTGATACTTTCAGTTTCATAATGAGTGTTATGAGTGAGAGACGTTCATCATGACGTCTCAGCTCGTTCAAACCAAACTGATCAGAAACACTTCAGTGAGACAAGAACGACCTGAAGGACAGAACCCGTCTCTGACCAACTTTTATTGTTTAGTTTGGTCCATGTCCCATCTGCTAACATGGAGGAGGAGCGGTTCACAACCTGTGCTGCAGCCAGCCACCAGGGGGAGATAGAGACACCTTGGCTTCACTTTTGGGAGCTTTCTTTACTCCAGCTGTGTGTGTGTGTGTGTGTGTGTGTGTGTGTGTGTGTGTGTGTGTGTGTGTGTGTGTGTGTGTGTGTGTGTGTGTGAGTGTGTGTGTGTGTATGTGTGTGTGTGTGGTGCAGCTCACTGGATGCCTCAGGGTGCAGAGTTCATACAGGACACAGCCCAGAGACCAGATATCCCTGCAGAGAGGACACACACAGACAGACACACACACACACAGACAGACAGACAGACAGACACACACACACACACACACACACACTGTAAGAAGCTTGTCTTAGGGAACATGTTGTGTAGCGCGACTCGTCTCTTGCAGTTGTTGTTGAAACAGGAAGCTGCGGCAGACCTTCATTTTTGTCTGTCATAAACAAGAGGAACAAAGTCATGATGTCAGGCTGCAGGGACGTGAAGCAGCCAATCAGAGCCCAGTTGGCGTCTGCGGTCTTTGGCCAGCTACCAAGTGTGTGCATGTGTGTGTGCACGTGTGTGTAACCGCTTCCTCTTCTCCTGCTTTGTGGGGTCCTGTTCAAGTGTCAGTGTTGACACTTGTTTGTCTCGTCTTGTTTGAGTCTAGTTGTCGAGTTTAGAATTAAATCTAATTTAGGTCGAGGTCGAGTTTGACTCTCGTGAAAAATAGAAACAATCGTTTCTTTGTGAAGTCACTCTGAGCTCAGCTGAATCAGAACCAGTCTGCAGGAGACCCCAGCAGAGACGATTAGACAAGTGTGTGTGTGTGGACCACATTTCCTGTTAGTGTGTTTGCATGTTGTTCAATTTACTTTGTTAAATAAAGATGGACGGCAAATCCCCACTTCCTCCATCATCCAGAAATAGAGTCCAACGATCTCAGATCTGAACGCTGCTGCGTTGAGGAGTCAGAAACCAACTTCAACAAACTTAATGTCTACTTTGGTCCATGTCCCTTCTGCTAACATGGAGGAGGAGGGTTCATGACCTATACTGCAGCCAGCCACCAGGGGGGGATCTACATGGTTTGGCTTCACTTTTGGGAGCTGTCACATTGTGTTTAGTGTCGGCCTGTCGTGTGAGGATCGTACGTCTTGTTGTTGTACGGCCGACTCTCGCAGATCTCTGGTGAGATGTAGGACGGCGTCCCGACACACGTCCTGGCGAGCTCCATGGTGCTGCACAGACACAGGGCACAGGGTTATTTAGGTTTCTTAGTTTATTTACTTCACTCAAATATGTCTCATGTTTTTGGAAACACACACATGCATCGTGTGGTTTGTCTTCATGTCATCGTGAGCTCAGTTTGCTTCTGTCCACAACCTGATGTTTGCACGTCCGGCTCGACAGTTTGTGGAATGATAATCACTTGTTTGGAGTTGTGTTAGAGTGACAGCTGCACTGTGTGTGTGTGTGTGTGTGTGTGCATGACACTGACTTACTTATTCAACATTCTTGCGATTCCAAAGTCGCCCAGCTTCGCTTTCATCCCTCCGTTGGACAGAAAGATGTTCTGGTGCAGAGGGACAGACGGGACTGAGAGCTGGTCTGTTCCAACACAAACAGTGACTGTGCATGTCTCATGTGTGTGTCTGTGTGTTATCAGATATGACTGATGAAAGACAGTGATGTCTGTGAACGCTCTGGGGTCAGTTATTCTGGGAGCTGGGACACAGCGAGCTCTTTGTTCAGCTGTGGACGTCTCCTCCACTCCGTCATGAAAACACTTTGCAGGAGCTTTTTATTTTGAATATCAAACTTCAGCCCCGACAGCTCAGAGAGAACGTATGTAATATTTAATTTTATATATTTAATACGACATTAACTTCTAGTGGACAAAGTTGTAGCTGCTCAGACCAGAACCAGTGGGTTAGAGTGTGAGACGATACCTGAGTCTTCACGTCTCTGTGGAGAATCTTCCTGTCGTGAATGTGTTTGAGGCCCAAACAGATCTGAGTGAACCAGCTGAGGATCTGAGGAGCACACAGGCCAGTTTACTGTGTGTGTGTGTGTGTGTGTGTGTGTGTGTGTGTGTGTGTGTGTGTGTATGCCTGCCTGCTCCTCAGTGAAGCTGACTCCTCTCTGCATGTTGATCTTCTTCATCAGATCTCCTCCGTCACAATACTCCATAACGATGTACAGGCTTCCTCTCTCTACACACAGGAAGCAGAAGATGGTCACGCACATGAGAACAACATGACAACAACATGACAACAACATGAGAACAACATGAGAACAACATGACAACAACATGACAACAACATGAGAACAACACGAGACGTGCGATGCCGTGTTCCCTCACCTTGAAATGAGGCAGAGAAGGACACGATGTTGGGGTGTCTCATCTCCGACAGCAGCGTCCCCTCTTTCCTGGACGCTTCCTGTTCCCTGGGGGACATCTGAGCAGTGGACGCAGACAGAACGTGGACATGAACAAACAGCTGGTTAACAACGGGTTCATCTAAATCTGAGGCTTCATGTTCTTCAATCTGTGTGAACCGTCAGGAACACCTGGAGGGACAGAAACTGCACATTCAGCAAAACCTCCAATAAGAACGATACTTCTTGTTTTATGATTTTCTACTTGTTAATATTTCATGAACTGATCAAACCATGGACACGTGTGCAGTGAGTCGGGTGGAGGAGCGGCGGGTGCGTTACCTTCCGGAGGTCGATCTGTTTGACCACACACTGTCTGTCTCCACCCCTCTCTCGGACCAGGAAGGCTTTTCCAAACGCACCCTCTCCGATCTGACGGACGACCTCATAGTTGTTCATCACCTGAAGAGACACAGAGGGGAAGGTTTGTTTGAGACGAGGTCATCTTAATGAGACACATGAGACACATGAGACACATGAGACACATGTCTGCTGTCTCATGAATCCACCTGATTGGCCCACTACCCTCAGCTGCACCAATCACTGTCCCTGGTTCAGCTTCTCTCTGAGCCTCCTGCATATCACTTTTTATTTATAGCTTCTAATAATATTGCCTTCTCTCTCTATATATATATAATATTGTATTGTTTTGAATTACTGTATTGAAAATGAAATATCCGTTTGCAATTGATGATTAAAGAAAATGATGATTCAAAATTAAACATGTAAATATTTAAAATAGCAGCTAAAGACAGTGACTTCCAGACGGAGCCTAAGTGCTTTTCAAAATAATATTCTGATGAGTTAACGACTGGTCTCAACTTCCAACCAATCAATCAATCAATCAATCAATACATCAATCAATCAATCAATCAATCAATACATCAATCAATCAATACATCAATCAATCAATCAATCACATGTTAGCCGTCTCATATTCCCAGTTTGTCTCACAGATGTTAACAAGGATCAACTTCCTGTTCTTAACTCGAGTCAAACTGAAACTCAGGAGCAGACGGAGGAGCAGACGAAGGAGCAGACGAAGGAGCAGATGATGGAGCAGATGGAGGAGCAGACGAAGGAGCAGACGGAGGAGCAGATGATGGAGCAGATGGAGGAGCAGACGAAGGAGCAGACGGAGGAGCAGACGAAGAAGCAGACGGAGGAGCAGACGATGGAGCAGATGGAGGAGCAGACGAAGGAGCAGACGGAGGAGCAGACGAAGAAGCAGACGGAGGAGCAGACGAAGGAGCAGACGGAGGAGCAGACGAAGAAGCAGACGGAGGAGCAGACGAAGAAGCAGACGGAGGAGCAGATGGAGGAGCAGACGAAGGAGCAGACGGAGGAGCAGACGAAGAAGCAGACGGAGGAGCAGACGGAGGAGCAGACGGAGGAGCAGCTCCTGTCAGTGACGGTCTGTCATTAAACAGCTCAGGGATGTGAACAAAGTGAAACTTCAGAAACTTCAAATCTTTATTAATTTTCTTCTTCAACAGCGACACGCGGCCAGGAGCCCGTCACCATGGAGACGGGAACACACCGGCTCGCTCCCTGTTAGCTTCCGGTTAGCATCCAGTTAGCATGCTAACCGGAAGCTCGCGGGATAAAACGGTGAATGTTCGTGTTTGTGATCAAAGTTTTACTCACACGTCACAGAGTGGAGGTGAAGGTCAGAGGTCAGAGGTCACACAGAGCAGCAGCGCACAGGTTCGATCCCCGCACTGTCCGGAAACACACTACAGGTGTTTGACAAGCGGACAGACACACCGCAGGGCATGATGGGACATCATTATTATTATTTCAAATAACTAAACCAGCGATTTTTTACTTTGTAAAACAGGAAGAGTGAGTTTCTTTAGAAAGGACAGAGGTTAAGAAAATATAACATAACTAATAACTTAGTCATAATTATTATTTGACCAGACTGTCCGTTTCATTCGTATTTAATTTGAAACAGAAACACATGATCAGCTCATTTAACATTAGTTTCTAATGTTGCTCCTGCTAATAAAGTTTTAGTTTTGTTATTACTTTTGTTGAGTTAAGAACAGAAGTTCTGAGACAAACTGGGAATATGAGACTAATAACATGTGATGATTGATTACATCATTCATTATGTTTTATTTAATGTGGCTGATCACATCCACTCAGGTAAGCAATGTCACTCAACTGAGGGCCAGATGTTCCTCCTGAGGTCCAGATGTTCAAGTTGAGGACCAGTTGTTCCACCTGAGGACCAGATGTTCAAGTTGAGGACCAGTTGTTCCACCTGAGGTCCAGATGTTCAAGTTGAGGACCAGATGTTCCTCCTGAGGACCAGATGTTCCAGTTGAGGTCCAGATGTTCCTCCTGAGGACCAGATGTTCCTCCTAAGGTCCAGATGTTCCAGTTGAGGACCAGATGTTCCTCCATTTGAATTAAAATGCAACATAATTTGTTTTTATCAATGGAGAAAGTGGATTTTACTAAATGTGCAGCAGTGAAGTTAAATGGCTGCTGCTCTGATTCATCAAGGTGCCCCCCCCCCTCCTGTGAGGTCCATGTGATTAGAGCTTTAGGGCTGTGACAGCTGATCCAGTGTCAGTCCTCTGAGGTTACGACTGTGGACACAGTCACTGCAGTAAAAGTCCATGAAGCATCATGTAGTTAAAGTATCAGCATTAACATGGATAACATGCTACTTACATAATAACATGCTGGTAACATAACAAAATGCAAATAATTTCACAATAACATGTTAATAACAGTGATAATACCAACATGATAACATGCCACTGACACAAGGAGAACATGAAGGACGACTGCATTTGTTTTTATTGTTTTTATTGTGTTGGTCTGGTCACATCCTTTTAAGAGATTATATACACATTAGTACAAGAAGAGTTTTCCAAAGAATAACATTCAAAACAAAACGACCGACAACTCTGGTGGAAAAATATGTGTGTTTCCTGTGAGCTCTCTCTCCACTTCCTGTTTTCCTTACGCTGCACTTTTTATTGTCGAAGCTAAACGAGAGCAGCACGTTTACACTCTTATTTTAAGACCATTTTCCAGTTAAGAAAGAACAGATGCAGTGAATTAATAACTAAAGAAGACAAATACAAAAACACAAGAGTCTCTGGACTGAAAAACCAAGAAGAGTCGTACAAAAAGTTAATCCTTTACTTTGAAATTTAATCTGGACTGAAAGAGAAACTGTTTATTTACCCACATGTGCTAAAATAACGTGTTTGTGCTATAAATGTTACCTTGATTAAAATAATTTACTATTTTATACTCAGCTGATTTTAACTAGTTATGAAAGATAATGCCGCCCCCATCAGAAAGTGGAAAACACTTGACTCTTCACCTTTTATTTCACAATCACTGATTATTCACCAAACAGCTTCCATCCCCCCCCCCCACTCACTCACTCGAGCTACCTGATGACAGAAGAAACAGGTGAGAATAGAAACCCTCTGCCCTCCACTGACTGGACGAGCAGCGAGGAGCCGGCGTCTAGGCCTCGCAGATCAGCGTCTCCACCACGAACGTGTTCTCGAAGTGACGGATCTTGTGGCAGTTCAGAGCTTCACGCTTCTGCATGCCTGTTGGGACGGAGAGACATGGTTAACCTCAAAGTTAAGACCTGTCATGGTGGAGACGGTGTCCCTCAGGCAGCCATGCTCGGGCTGAAGACATTTAGCTTCATCATGAAAGCAGCTCCGCTCACTGGCTCGTTAAGAAGGACGATCAGAGGCTCTTACCCAGAATCCTGTCTCTGCGCTGCAGCTTGAACGTGTCTTTGCCGCGGCAGAGGTTGTAGATGAAGTAGCCGAGCTGCTCCACATGCTCCAGGCGCTCCGTCACTATCATCTCCTCATGGACCAGGTAGGACTGGGGCAGGTAGGTTCCAGCCTGGAGGACAGAGGAGGTGAGAAGAGGAGGAGAAAGGAGGACAGAGGAGGAGAAAGGAGGACAGAGGAGGAGAAAAGAGGACAGAGGAGGACAAAGGAGGAGAGAAGAGAACAGAGGAGGTGAGAAGAGGACAGAGTAGGTGAGAGGAGCAGTGAGGAGGTGAGAGGAGGTGAGAGGAGGACAGAGGAGGTGAGAGGAGGACAGAGGAGGAGAGAGGAGCAGAGAGGAGGTGAGAAAAGAACAGAGGAGGTGAGAAAAGAACAGAGGAGGTGAGAAGAGGACAGAGGAGGACAGCGGAGGTGAGAGGAGGACAGAGTAGGTGAGAGGAGCAGTGAGGAGGTGAGAAGAGGACAGAGGAGGTGAGAAGAGGACAGAGGAGGTGAGAAGAGGACAGAGGAGGAGAGAGGAGCAGTGAGGAGGTGAGAAGAGGACAGAGGAGGTGAGAAGAGAACAGAGGAGGTGAGAAGAGGACAGAGGAGGAGAGAGGACAGAGGAGGAGAGAGGAGCAGTGAGGAGGTGAGAAGAGGACAGAGGAGGAGAGAGGAGCAGTGAGGAGGTGAGAAGAGGACAGAGGAGGTGAGAAGAGGACAGAGGAGGTGAGAAGAGGACAGAGGAGGAGAGAGGAGCAGTGAGGAGGTGAGAAGAGGACAGAGGAGGTGAGAAGAGGACAGAGGAGGAGAGAGGAGATGAGGAGGACCGAGGACCACAGAGGACAGATTCAAACATGTCATGAACAATCTGTAATAATAGTCCCTGAGTCCTGGAGGAGCGTTGGTTTCACCTTGACGTTGACCAGCAGCTCCAGGAAGTCTCTGGGAGGCATCACGATGGAGGTGTTGAGCGGGATGACGTAGCACTTGTTCAGACTCAGATCCAGGTAGGCAGTCAACCTCTGAGACAGAAGACGACCAGGACTTTAATTCATTGACAACAGGACACCAGGTCGATCAACACAAACGTCTCTGACCCCTCACACAGGAGACCTCGTCTCACCCTCTGGAAGTCGTGGACGATGTCGGCCGGGTCTCCGTCATCGAACTCGGGCACGGGGACGCTGATGAGCTCAACCTGCTCCTTCTCCATCACCCGGATCCTCTCCTCCAGCTGTCGCAGGTGGAACTGGTTCGGCAGCTCCACGCCCACCTGCAGACCAGCGACACCAGTTAATCAACCAGTCAGTGGTTCATCGTTTACTGGTCCAAGCAGCAGATTTAAGCATTTTCATTAAAAATGTACTTTCAACGTTTCACTTCCCGCAGCCTGGTTGTGTCTCTTTGTCAACCAGTGGAGTTCCAGTCTACATGCATGAGGTCACTGGGACCTTTGACCACTGAAATCTAATCCTTCATCTTTGAGTCCAAGTGACGACACGTCAACATTTAGAGAAACTCCCGAGAGGCAGAGTTCAGATATCAGCCGTCTCTCAGGTCAGAGGCTGGATCTGAACAGCTTGGACTAACTTAGTCTAATATTTATAACTTATCTTAAGACTTTATTGAGATACGTCTTCACAAGAATGGGACAGGCTGTAATATAATGCCTTCTTCCACTGGGACGCTGTAAAGATGAATGAAGCTGGAGTTCAGTGAGGAAGAGCAGATGTGTTGTATCGTACCTCCTCTTCCTCTCGGATCATGAAGTCTCCCTCGCGGTAGTGAACTCCGCACACAAACACTGGACTCTCCTGCCGGGACGAGGGGGAAAGCAAAGTCAGTTTTCAACAGGAAGTGCAGCAGCAACATTAGTTACTTTTGTTCCACACAGACGAGTTCTCTTATTTTTCTTTTCTCCGGTTGGATGACGGCAGCAGCTCGTCATCCTCACGCCACCCGAACACCACCGGAGGAGGAAACTCCTCAAACTGGAACAGACCAGCGGACGTGTTCAGACCCGTGGCCTCACCCCCCCGGTCGCCGGGTGGAGTCGGACCTGAACAGGAACCAGTTACCTGTCGGAACCTGTCGCCTCGGATCTCCTGCGCTTCTTTTCAATCCTCGTGGCTCCATTACGTTTGAGTTTTATTAGAAAACAAGGATAAAACTGAGTAAATCCTCCTCCTTCAGTTTGTTTTAAGAGGTGTTGGTGCAGTTTTTATATTTATTATCATTATTGATATTATGAGAGTCTGATTTATGGCTGATACAAGTCATTCACAGACACGTCGGTGTCAGTGTTTGCTGATATAGAATCTGTTATTTTACTAAATGAACAAAGCACAATGTGCATTGATCTCTATTTATTTAATTGTTTGTGTTTCTTTTCATTTATTGTTGTTTATAATAAAGATGATGGTTGAACTGTCAATATCAAAACCTCAATCACATGTCTTTGTCACATCTGCTGATATATGTGTGTCTGTGTCTTTCTCCATGTGAACCCGGCTCACCTCCAGGATGTAGTAGCGGTACAGGTACGCTCCACCCACCACCACTCCAGACAACATGAGGGCCAGACCCAGACACATGCACCAGCACCAGGCCCGGGACTGGTGACGCACCGGCACAGCTGCCTCCGCATCCTGCAGGACACAAGAGGAAGAGGAAGATGATGTGACGAAGACTGAATGTTTATAACTTATGACAAATCGCTTTCTTTACTTTCACAAGTTCAGTTTCCAGGTTTTGTTCTTAAAGTTTGTTTTTCTGCATTTAAAACCCGGTTAAAGATTCAGTTTCACTTTTATCTCAACATGTTAAACAGAACAGATTAACCGTCACACAAGAGGAAATTAGCCAGAGAGCAGTGGATGGTTTGGGTGGTGGAGAATCAAACAGGTTTATCAGCCCCTGGACTCTGACCCACATGATGAAACCCGACACATTTGAAGGGTGAGTCCCAACATGTCGTGATGACGGGAAACTTCCAGGACTCGTTCATGAAGCTCTGCTGCTCGGTCCACGTTCCCCTGAACGAGCACAGCGTTTTTTAACCAGTGTCTCAAAACAGAAACTGTGGTTTCACTTTCACATCAAAGTTTATTTTCAACACAAACTTCCCCTGATGTCATTTCATCTGCTCCACTGAGGAATTCCCAGTCGATAGAGGAACTGCTCAGAAGAATGAGCAGTTATCAATCTGTCCGTTTGGTGAATCACTTTCACCTGCTCTGTGCAAGTTAGAGTGGGGGGGGGCAAGAGCTGAGACCAATCCAACTGGACCTATCACATCAAAGTGAGCTGCTGTGATAGGTCCAGTTGGATTGGTCTCTTGTCTTTGACTTCGGTAGGACTTTGAATTGGGCCCTGAGCGGGTTAATGACTTTGTTTTCCATCGGCCGTTGTTCTATCATTTTGTTCTCAACAAGTTATAGAATGAATCAGTGAAGATTTTCAACTTGAATAATTCGTTCATCAAGATCTGATTTGTGACTTAAGTCGTCCCTTCATTGTTTTGGTCCGGTGTAACAATCACTGTCACCAGTGGAACTGAGCTGCAACTAACTGATCACACAACTAACGATTAGATGATAAACTACTTTTCATTTCCAACAATCACTGAATCCTTCACTCAAATGTCACAAATGAAATGTTCCCAGAAGTCGTTCAAACAGCTGAGTGAATAAACGTGACATCAGAGGTGAAGACTGGAGCTACTTCCTCTTCTTCTATTGTTTAATGCTGTCTCTACGTCCTGTGATTGGTCCAACAAATTATTAACAATCACCAGCTCGCTCAGTAAAGCAGGTTCTTCTTCTTCTATGTTATTATAAAGGCGGCCCCAGCTTTCCATTTCCTGCTCAGATATAAAAACAAGGAAGGACAAAGCACAAGGGGAACAGGAAGAGCTGCGTCTCTTCTGACCTTCAACCACACAGGAGATGTGTGAACCGCTCCTGGACGTGATGGATGTTGGGACAGAACAAACTGAGCATTTCCTCACCAAAGAGGAAGTGGAGGGGAAACAGAATCAACATGGAACAGCTCAGAATCGATCTCCAGCAGGTTGTGATGTGTGAAACATCTGAACAGCTCCAAATGCCCCAATGATACAACTTCCACTTCTGTCATGTCTGGATTGTTATTTGGATCAGCTCCAAATGTCCCAACTCTATCATCACTGACCTTTGACCCCCTAAATCTACTCCTTACATTCAACAGAATGTGTGTAACAAACGACGTTGTGTTGAAAACCTCCGACCACTTGGAATAAAAACACAAAGTTCAAGAAAGTGAAAATAAATCCTGGATCCTGTTTCATCCTTGAGCCTTAAGATGGGAATACACTGAATTCAGTAGTTATTGTGTTACTGCTAACAAACACACAAACAGACAAACAGGGGGAGGAGCTAACTCTGCTCTGTCGACAGAGGGCGCTGAGAGAATCGGTCCAGTTCAGAGCATAACAAACTTTTTCTCTACTGACATTTAGTTTAACACAAAAATAAAAACACACCCAACGATGTAAACACAGATCAACTGTGTCAGAAACTCTCTGATCCTTCGTTTCTATTTCACAACTCTGCTGCAGCAACAAGATCTGACAGGCCCGTGGGCCAGCAACACACACACACACACAGTTTACCGACGTCACACACACACAAGGGGAACAAGACGTTCCCTCAGAGATTTTATGATAACTTAATTATTTTTGGTTGACAGGTTCAAGACTCTTAAATATAAAGAAAAGTGTCAAATTAAAGCCAAAAGAAGTTAACGGTTTTGTCAGAGTTCTCACTTCCACCAGGGAGGTTGTGTATTCATCAGCCTTGTGGCAGTGAACAACAACACAAAGACTTGTGTTCACGTGTTTGTGTCATATGTTGCAGGTATGAACTCTCCCCAGTGATAATCTAGAGGAATGTGAATTCAAAAGTAGTCGTTGAACTATGCCTTCAGCAACATGTTGTGTCTTGTTGCGTCTGTTTCAGTATTGTGTGTTTTCAGATGTTGCTAGATGTTGTATTTTCTCCATGTGTGTTAACAGTATTCTCTGTTTCACTGATCCTGGACCAGGTCGTGCAGTAAAGCTCTTTAAGCGGATCAGTCTCCACCTGAGACCAGCGTCTCTGTGGAGACGGATCCATCTCAGTGTCCAGGAGGACAGGTCTGGTTTCAGTCTCCTGGCTTCACGTGAAACTCCATCCTCGTGACCCGACACAACAAACACACAATCTGACAATCAAACTCTGCAGCCTCCAGTTGAAACGGTTGTGTATAAAGAGTTCAGGCACAGACGGTCTGTGATCTTCTGGTTCTGTCTGTAGTGACGGGTTAGAAACATGATGGTGAGAATAAGTCACAGCAGCTTCATCCTGAGTTTCTCATTTATCTTCATTATTTTCATGCTCAATTAAATTGTAGTTTTTCTGTTAAGTGTTTTCATTCATTAACATTTATAACGTGATGTGTTATTAAAGCTTCTACTAGACTGGAACTGCAGTCACATAATAACCCGTCTACGTGGAGCGCTGCAGGTTCGTGGCACGGAGGCAAAGCGTTTCTCAGGAAACCGGATTCAAACGTTGTCACGCCCGCGGCTGACCACAACCACAGCTTCAATGTTTATCACAGACATTAGGAGGGTACAGGACCTCCTGACTGTGACGGACAGGAGCTGTGCTGTGGGGGAAAGGTGACGGGCCTCGGGGCTGATGGGGGGGGGGGGGGGGGGGGGGGGGGGGGTCGTCCTCCGCTCCCTGTTTATCTGCCCGCTCCGTTAATCCTCCATCTTGTGGAGTTTTGCAGTCTGGTGCCCAGTGGGAGTCGGGTGAATCCATCTGACTGATTAGACCCTAATCCTCTTCAAGCGGTCTGCAGGCCTGAGGGGCAGCGGGAGGACACACAGGAGGACACACAGGAGGGACACACAGGAGGGACACACACACACACAGGAGGGACACACACACAGGAGGACACACAGGACGGACACACACACAGGAGGGACACACACACAGGAGGGACACACACACAGGAGGACACACACACAGGAGGGACACACACACAGGAGGGAAACACACACAGGAGGACACACAGGACGGACACACAGGAGGGACACACAGGAGGGACACACAGGAGAGACACACAGGAGGGACACACAGGAGGGACACACAGGAGGACACACACACAGGAGGACACACACACAGGAGGGACACACACACAGGAGGGACACACACACAGGAGGGACACACACACAGGAGGGACACACAGGAGGGACACTAATCCGTCCGTTTGCTGTGTCACTGAACTGAAGACAGGAGCTGCTTCACATTCACCTGGTGAACAAACTCAGGCGACTCCGTGAGATTCACATAAACAACATGGAGGTCATTATATCGATCACAGTGAAGCGTCATGAAGTGAAACATCACAGAACAGACACGCCCCCCCCCCCCCCCCCCTCGGTTCAGCAGCGAGGGCAAAGGGCTTCAGTGAATTATATGTACCAGGAAGAAAAAGTATATTTACCCCCCCCCCCCCCATACAGCACGATAACAAAGATCCCCCATTTACACACGACTGGTTCACCGACTCCAGTTAAATCAAGATCATCAACATGACTGATTGGTGTTTACAGTCAGCTCTGTCAAAATACAGATTTACGTCACATACACGCACTTTCGATTTCAGTCGACACAAGCAGAGGTCAACATCACCAGTGTTGTGTTATTTACCACACAACAACACAAAGAGCAGAAATCCTGTTCTTCCAGGTTTCTAATGTGGAGTCTGGTTTCTGCTTCATCAGAAACGATCTTACTTCAACTAAAGCTTCTACTGAGGCTGTTGATGAAACCTACTTTGACCAAACAGCCTCATGAGACGATTTAAAGTTTATACCTCATTAAAGGATAAATCCATAAACGAGTCAGCACAAAGACGGAAGCAGGAAATAAACTGTTAATCTGATTCAAACTGAGATTATCTGACCGATAAGAAGCTGAATACCTGAGGATCTAATCCTGAGGAGACGAGTGAAGCGTCCTTCTGAGGTTTCACCATAAATAAAACTGTTTCCTGAGACCTGCTTATTAAACACTTAACACAAAGAAACCTAACAGAGGTTTGATGTTTTACAGTTTAAAACAAAAACACATTCAACCAAATATATTGAACTTGAACGTTAAATATGAACAAATTGTACATGTTGTCTTTAATTAAGTTAAACGCTGATGGGAAGTGTGACAGACTCGTGTCACATGTGGCATATGTACAATAACACATAATGTAGATATTAATTAAATACTAAAATATGATTTTACTTTATAACCTCAACTGTGTCCAGATTGTATTCATGTTAAAGTCAAATGTCTTAAAGGTGAGGATTTGTTGATTTTCTTTGTCATGTGACAGAAACCTGAACGAGACAGATGAAAACATTTAGTTTTCTCTCTTCAGATAATAATAGAGTAAATAACAATCGTCAGTGGAACTGGTTTGAAGCCGTTGGAGAGATGAACATGTGTGTGGACTTGTTATGAGACTCGTTGAGGAAGAAGCTAAACGAAGCGTGAAGACGAGCTCGACCTAGATAATCCTCCTGGTCTGTTTATCGTGTGTGAACAACCTGAAGCTGAACATCATGTGAATCTTCACAGGAAACTCGACTCGTCACAAAACAAGTATTTGCTCGAGTACTAACCCTTTTTATCCTCAGGACATTTTAAATATTTGATTTCATCTATTTGCTTTAGTGTTTCTGTTGTGTGGCTTTTGCATGTAGGTTCTCCCAGAATGCATCTGTGTGAGATGGTTTGGGACGGAGTCGCAGTTTTAACATGAATTATTGACTGAGACGATTCTGATCTGTTATTGTTGCTGATGATTATTAAAAGCAGCTGGACGTGGTCTCCTGGTCGATCCACATGATCCAATCAGCACTGAGGAGGAGAGAGGAGCAGCTGATCTGACCTTCTCACTCATTAGCAGCTGATCAGGAGTCAGGTGTTCCAGCTCGGACCTGCTAATTGAAGCACTTTCTGTGGTCGCAGCTGCTGGAACACTTTACCACCGTGTCACATGAGCTCCAACATTAACAGTCTTATTAATAAACTGCAAACCACGACAATGAAAACGTTTGAGTCAACTTCTCTCCCCAGAAAGAAAACATCCAACTGCGGATATCCAGAAAAGAGAAGGGGGGGGGGGGGTTAACCAAACCAGGTCCCAGCCGCCACCGCACCGGAAGTCGAATTCAACGTGTGAGCAGAAAATATCCGTCACAGCTCAGAGATCCCACAAAGATCCCACATGTGAGAAACCGCTCTCACTGCTTATCTCTCATGTGAAGTTGATTCTCATGTTCAACAACAAAGTGACTCTGCAGCTCTGAAACGTGAACTTCCTGTTTCTGATAACCACAGCTTGAGGCCGGTCCGGGGGGGGGGGGGAGACTCAGCTGCAGCTTCCAGACTCTGCACGATTCAAATCCATAACTTCATATTCAGTATGAACAACGTGGGTTTCTAACTCTGTTACACAACACGAGGACTCGTCTCAGTGCAGATCCACCAGGTGGGATGAGCACAGAGGTCTCACGTCACTCTGCACGTGCTCAGCGAAACAGAGCTCTCTCCTGAGCTGTCGTCATATTAAAGAGAATCAGCTGGGTCCGGACTTTATCAGGAGTTTGTCTCCGGAGCGTTCCGGTGAAGAGTGGAGCAGCTGACCGAAGCAGGAAGTGACAAACTCCTTCTGCTGCAGAGATCACGTTTAACTTTATATCAGCTCCACTTTCTCATCCTGACATTTGTTTGTTTATGTTTTCTGTCACGGGTTAACATTATCCGGAATTACACTCAGGAGAATCTCTAGAGAAAGTCCGGATCCTCTCAGACATTAACATTCGGAGCGTCTTGCCGCCCCGGGGGAGATTCTCCGGAGTTCAGTGCAGGTTTGAAAGCAGCTTTAAAAACACACGTTAGTTTTTCCAGAGCTAAACAACCAGAGAGACGTTTACACCAATGTCCGTGTTTTCCTCACGAATCTTTACCGGAACTGTTGAAAGACTTAAAGACGACACGTGAACATGTTTATATGTAAACGTGTTATAACCGCCGGACCGGAAAAGACACGCGAACACAAAGAAGGAACCGGGAAGAGAACTTCTCCTGTGTTTTCACTGCGTGGTAACTTCCGTTGGCCATTTTCTACTCACCGCGTCCTCCGTAGGAAGAAGAGTTTCCACGTCCTTCTTCACGTCTTTCTGCGTCAGAGCCGCGTTAAAAGAAACTTTCACCATCGTGAGAGCGACCGAGAACACGTGATACCACTGGACAAACACCGGAACACCGAGAAAACACCGTGGAAACACCGAGGAAGCAGCGGGAAGTACGGAGGGAACGGGAGAGTCGCTCCGGAGTAAAGTCCTGCTCGTCTCTGAGCCCCAGCGCTAATCAACGCATGACGGCTTCCGGGAAGGCTTCACAACAAAAGCACAACTGTCCGCCCTGGCAACGTTCCCTGTGAGAGCAGGAGAGGAAACACATGAATCATGAAGAACCATCATTTAGTGATAACCGATCTCATTCATATTTATTTATTCATCACAGTAAGAGTAAAATCAAGACAAGGATAAAAGTAAACGCTTAAAAATAAAGACTAATAATCTCAACTGTAGTTTAGCAGTGAGACATTTTACAATTTCATTCCATTTTCTTTTATGACTTGTACCTTGTTGAATTCATTCAGAAATATAAACACATATATATGTACATACACAAACATAGAGTAAATGTATACAGACACATATATATATGCATTTATATACACACACTTGTCTATATACACATATATCATGAAATATGAGGGTAATTCAACTTTGTCAAAACATTTCACTTTCCCCAACCCCACCAGTCTCGCTTTGACTTTGAACCACGCCCCTAATGATGATGCAACACAGGTAAAGTTGAGTTGATTGACAGGTGAGCTGTAAAGATTTAAAACTAAGCAATCCGCTGGTTTCATCAGAGCCTTCCAAATGAGCCCTACTCTTACTTTGAAGGTGACCTCGATGTTTCCGGCCCAGGAACCTATTGTTTGTGTTTCCAGCTGAACGTCAACAGAAGTCAGCTGACACCTGGAAAGGGTTGCCAGGTCCGGAGCGTCATCCCCCGTTCACACCGAGACAAAATTCCGTACACAAGTGAAGCAGCTGGAGATTTATAAATTAATCTATAAAGTTCAATATTAAAAGAATAACAACAAAATAGACAAAGTGTGTAGGTAGTAAAATGCCTATTCACATTAATAAAACCCTTCATAACCTGCATTTTAAGAAATTGAAAAGACGTCGCTGATTCTGTGTTCTACATTGTGTTTGCTCAGAAGCTACTGATCCAGGTGAGAACCTGCAGTTAAATCTCAGACTGATGAAAAATAATAACAAGTGAAAAAAGTTTAAAAGATTCTGAAAGGCACAATAATCAACTTTACAAATATGTTCCACTTTGCTGTGAGACTAAGAAACTGCTGCGATTATTAACTGTGCCACTGTCAAATAATGTTTAAGTAAAGATAAGAGTCACTGAGACGCCTTCGGACAGAAACACACAGTTCAACCAGAACAGTTTCACCTTGCTGAACTGGTTTCTCTGATATCACAAAGGTAGCATGACGCCACCAACAGGCCACCAGATGAAATGCACCATTACCTTGATTCAAACTACAGGTTTGGCAGGTTTTTACACTTTTCTTCGGATTAGCTCTGAAGTAAGTAAAGCTAAATGCTAGGGTTAGGGTTAGCTGCAGGTTAACTCTATACATTATCTCTCTGCTCTTTATCTCACACTGTTAACCATCCAATGCTAACTGCTGGTTAGCTGCAGGTTAACTCTATACATTATCTCTCTGCTCTTTATCTCACACTGTTAACCATCCAATGCTAACTGCTGGTTAGCTGCAGGTTAACTCTAAACTAACTTTACGTGTTTCTTTAACATCCGTGTTTAATAGATGTTAATGTTGTTCTCTCATCATGATTCAGTTTATCAAGAAGAAAACTACTCTGCTGAAACACCCGCCTCTGATTGGCTAATATCTTTTCAACGTGAGTTGGGTTTAGTAATACAATGTCACGATTGGTTACAGTGAGAGCGAGACACTCCGGATAAGCCAATCAGAGGCCGAGCAGGGGGCGGGTCGTGCTGCGAAGAGGATGAAGCGTCACTTCCTGTCCTGCGCAGCAGCGACGGGACTCCAACATGGCGTCGGCGGCGGAGAAGTCAACGAAAGAGCGGCTGCTGGCTGTGGTGGAGGATTTAGAGGTTCTCTCCCGGTAAGTGCGACCCGGAAGCGTCTGTTCCCACCGCAGAGTTCACGCTGCTTCCCGCTGCGCTGGTTCGTGTTTGATTCAAAGTGTGTGTGGTTGCAGGGAGCTGATCGAGATGCTGGCTCTGTCCCGGAGCCAGAAGCTGCTTCAGACCGGAGAAGACGTCCAGGTAACAGCAGGAGGACACAGAGGAGGCACCGGGGGACACTCAGCCAGGGTCACTAATCACGGGTCTTTGTCCACAGGTCCTGCAGCTGCTGGTGCAGAGGGACCGGGAGTTCCAGGAGCTGATGGAGGTGGCTCAGCAGCAGGGGACGGTGCACCAGGAGATGCAGCTGCTGGAGAAGGAGGTGGAGAAGAGAGACAGCGACATCCAGCAGCTCCAGAAGCAGCTGAAGGAGGCCGAGCACATCCTGGTGAGTGGCCCCGCGCTGTGTCCAGGTGTCCTCCGTCTGTCTGTCCCCGGTCCACTGTTGGTCAGATGTTGTTAAGAAGATGTTTGTCATTTGAAGCTGCTTTCAGACTTTCACTGCAGTCCAGATATTCTCCTGACATGTTCCTGACATGTTCCTGACATGTTCCTGACATGTTCCTCACATGTTCTGCCGGTTCTCTATGTGAGAACTAATGTCTGAGTCAGTGTCTCTGGACATGTTCTGGATCTTCTCCTGCAGCCTCCTGGTAAAATGTGTGTAACATGTAAAATGTGTGTAACATGGAACCAGCAGGACAATGTGTGGAAGCTTCCCAGTGAAACCTGAAGAACACAAACATCTCAGGATGAAGAAGAGGAGCTGGACACGTAGAAGACGAAGACGTCAACTTGGAAACACGAGGAGGTTCCAGATCTTCTGGTGATGAGGGCCGACTCCGGTGTGGACGAGCTGTAAACAACAACACTGATCTTTCCACAGCAGAGTTTATACGTCATGTCCCGCCTCCTGCTGCTCTACAGGCTCCGCCCCTCGCATGATGTTCACACATGCCCCTGTTTGAACGCGTCGGACCCAACAACCTGCTGCTGCTTCACAAACACTAACTACAGAATTCTGTCATTAGTGTTGAAGTCGTCTTTAGAGACAAGTTATAATGATGTTATTTGTGTGTTAACTACTTCCTGTTGACACGTGAAACCTCAGATCATTTGAATCGTTTCCTCCTCTGTCTCTTCTCAAGGCCACTGCTGTTTACCAGGCGAAGGAGAAACTCAAATCTATTGACAAAGCCAGGAAGGGTGAGCTACCACGTCAGTCGGACCCACACTCAGGTCGTCCACTCTGGTCTCGTGTCTGAACGCTTTGTCCTCTGTCTTGAGTTGTTTCCCTTATCTCCACAGGAAGTATCTCATCAGAAGAAATCATCAAGTATGCTCACAGAATCAGCGCCAGTAACGCCGTGTGTGCTCCTCTCAACTGGGTTCCAGGTAAGACCCACGCAGTAGCCTCTGGTCACCAGCAGGAGTCTTACTTCACCTGGCTGTTAACTCTTATGATTGTCGCAGGTGATCCACGCAGACCGTACCCGACTGACCTGGAAATGCGCAGCGGGATGCTGGGTCACATGGCCAACATGCCGACCAATGGCGTGAACGGACATCTGCCTGGTGATGCTCTGGCTGCTGGAAGGTTACCAGGTAACTGAAGCTCCATCTCCACTGTCAAAAAATCCACGGTTCTTGTCTGAAAATGGCTTCGGTGCCTTTCGCTTAATAACCATCAGTCCTCCTCTGTCCCCCCAGACGTCCTGACGCCTCACTACCCCTGGCAGTCCTCAGACGTCTCCGTGGGAATGCTGCCTCCTCACCACGGCAATGACTTCGGCCTAGAGCCCCCTGGTCATAACAAGGAGAACGAGGACGATGTGGAGGCCATGTCGACAGATTCCTCCAGCAGCAGCAGTGATTCTGACTGAGTGTGTGTGTGTGTGTGTGTGCGTACGCGTGTGTGTGTGTGTAACTGGTCAAACCTCTTCACCTCTGGTCATTAAATTAAAGTTGAGACTCCAACATGTTAAATCCCATGAGACCAAAAGACTCTTTGTGACGAAGCAGCTGTAGCTTTATATTTGCTGCACAGTTCAGAGTCGGATCCTTCTGAACCTGGACGGAGTGAGGAAGTCCACCTGCTCCTGTAAAGAGCTTCAGAGACGCTTCCTACAAACCAGAGCAACTTAATGTCCTCTGTTATTTTTCTGTTTCTATTGTTTAGACAGTTTGGTTTAAAGTGAATGGAAACCAAGTGAGTCCTCCTTATCGTCTTCATGAACAGAATCAGTCTGATGTTCCTCTGAAAAGGAGATGAAGTCAGGTCCGAGGTCTGTTCACTGCAGCCTGTGTGTTCTTAGTATGATACAGATACATGGTGTTATTTTACCTTTGTGTAAAGAATCCTGTAGATACTCCTCCCTGTAAATAAATCCTACTTTTTAAAATGTGTTTTTGTCAGTGGTTGAAATCTGGTGCTGTTTGAGTTTCCTGCTCCCCTGAGGATGACTCCGTGAACTTCCAGCTGCCGAGCGGAGACGGATTCATACGACTGAGACATTCTACCTGCTGTTCATTTAGTAACTGCAGCAGACAGTGATATTCATGAAGCTACAGAAACGAAAGACCTAATATCCAAATATTAAAAAGAAGAGTATCTGGGTGAACTTCCTCAGTCCCTGTTGACCCGTCACTATACAACAGAAGCAACTTTATTACTTCACCAGACACCAACCAGGACTCTGAGTTCACTAATGACATGAACTGTTCTGTTTATCAAGAGAGAAGACACAGGTTTTTAAAATGGGACCATTTTCTTTAACATTTTCATTGATTTCTCAGAGAATAATTCATGGATTTAATGAAAAAGATTTGACATTCAGAGGAATGATATATATGGGTTTGGGGGATGTGGTGCGGACACCAATAAGAATCTGGATCTAGTGAATTTAAATATGGGGTAATAAGTAGACTATTGGTGGAGTATGAACTCTACTGAGAGAGGATCTGGTTCATCATTGGACAGAACTCATCAGGCCCCAGGCTGAACATGTCACATGGTTTTATACCAAATACTGCCTGAAGCCATGAAGGTCAATCTATTATTAATATATATATATATATATATATCTATATGTATATACATAAAATAGTAATCTGAGTAGCTCCTTTTACTGCAGGTTAAAGGTCAGAGGCTATTCTTACTTTGACACTGACTGTGCTGCGTTCAGGGTCCCTGTGCACACGTGTGATCCTGGACACTGGGAATGCATCACTTTATCTTCCTGTTTTAAACCGTGATGTTATGAAGACACTCTCATCAGGCGCAGTAGGAACTTAGTCATTAACTAATGAACGCTGTTGCTTCTCAACAAATATCTGGAATTAATTTAAACTATCAGCAAAGGAGCCGGAAAACGTTTACAAGAGTAAAAGCTTCAACAACGTAAAGAGTCCCCATGTTTCCTTGGAGCTTTTATTTTGAAAGGGCTTCCCGGCAGCTCGTGAACGCAGCGCAGTGACTCCGCCGGGTTCACGGCGCATGCGCAGCATTTCTCAACAGAGAGGAAACATGGCGACGTCCCTGATCTGCGGCCGTTTGACGGCCAGTCTGAGGAACTCCGGGGCCCGGAGCGCCGCCAGCTCCGCGTCCAGGGTGAGTGTGTGTCCGGCCCGGGGGGGCGGCTCCGGCGGAGGGAGCCGGGGTGTGTGACCACGAGGCGGCTCCTCTGTCGGCCGCAGAGCCAGAGAAAGTGTCGGGCTCAGATTTGACTTTCATTGGGCTCCAGTGTTTTGGCTAACATGCTAGGTAGCAGGGGAAGCTAACGGCAGCGCAGCGGCTGTCAGCGCCGCGGAGCCCGGGAGACTCCCAGCAGCAGCCGCTGACCTCCGGCCGCAGCCCCGCTCCGTAAGGGCCCGGCTGGGGGTCATCAGGACCTGGGTGTCCGGAGCCGAGTCCGGGCTTCGGCTCCGTGACCTCCAACCGGAGCGCCCTGCGACATCTGTCCCGCCGTGTCCTCAGACAGAAGAGTCCGCTGTCCCCGCAGAGACAGGCCGTGATTCAGGGGGGACACCAGGGGGGACACCAGGGGGGACACCAGGGGGGACACCAGGGGGGACGCCAGGGGGGACGCCAGGGGGGACGCCAGGGTGTGACCGCGGACATGTTGTCGTGCTGAGGAATAAAAAGTGTTAATGAAGACACGAGTCTAATAAAGAGTCTGACGTGTTCAGCTCTGATTTAATATACACGTTATTATCATACATTCATGTCAACAGACTCGTTTGATTTAATTTGTATAATGCAAATCATAATATACGATAAATATAGATTATCTCAAGGTTCTTTACATTATGAGTCTCCTGTGAATGGAAGGTTCTTCATCTAATCCCCTTCTTACTTTGCCTCATGTCACAGCAACACTGCGAATCATTGTTATTATTATTATTATTATTATTATTATTATTATTATTATTCGTGTAGTTCTTCTGTATGTAATCCACGTGTTTTCTGTTGTGTAGCACTTTGTACTTTGTGTTAACAGTGCTATAGTTATAGCTATAGTTTCTCATTAATAATAATAGGATTATTACTGATAATGGGTGAGTGACAGTAGCTGTGTGAATCCAGCTCTGACAGAAGAGCTTCTCTCAGCAGCCATCTTGATTGAAGTAACCAACCAGAGCCATGAACCCTCTGAGTGCTGCAGTGGACACGTTCCTCCGGTGGACACGCTCCTCCGGTGGACACGCTCCTCCGGTGGACACGTTCCTCCGGTGGACACGTTCCTCCGGTGGACACGCTCCTCCGGTGGAGACGTTCCTCCGGTGGACACGCTCCTCCGGTGGACACGTTCCTCCGGTGGACACGCTCCTCCGGTGGACACGTTCCTCCGGTGGACACGCTCCTCCGGTGGACACGTTCCTCCGGTGGACACGTGTGATGTCCATCTTCAAAACCTCCACGTCTCTAAACTCTGTGAAACCTCAGCTTGAAGGTTCTGTCAGGAAACTACACAGAAGTCTTCATCAGAAGTCTTCATCAGACATACAAACTCAAAGTTATTTGAACTATATGTTGAGATATGAAAATTTTTCTCTGCTCCTCTTCCCCAAACTCTGTTTTCATGTTTTTCACCAAACGTATTAAAACTTAAGTATCAGTGCTATCGGCAGTGGGGCCCCTCAAGTCAGATTCTGCTTAGGGCCCCATAAAGGTGCGTGCCGGCCCTGGATCCTTTATTAATCCTAAATAGAGAAGAAAGATCGACTACACAAACAAGTTCTGAGTAGACGCTGTGCAGCTCTGGTTGAATATAACAGTACACCACATTATTGTCAAGAGAATCAGAGGCATAGATTTGTGTGTGTGGGGTGTGTGTGTGTGTGTGGGGGGGGGATGAGTGGATGGGGAAACACTTGAATTTCCATCTTGGTTTCATTTCCCTCATCAAGTTCCAACTGCTGCTTTTGTTGTGCTGACACGTTTCTCTGGTCGTGTGTGAGTCTTTTTTACTTTTTGTGAAGTATCAAACCTCAATTACATTTCTTTGTCATAAGAGTTTTATAAAAACATCATAGGGATCATCGACATTTTCATTATCGGCATCAGAACATGTTCTCTCTGAATCCACATCTTTCAGGCTCTGGTTCCAATTTCCTCATAAAAGTGTAATGAGATCTATAAAGTGAATGAAAAGGTGACGTAACCCTCAGTCTCTTATCCCCGGTTCCTCCTCAGCTGATTAAACCTGTGACTCTTCATCCTGTGATGAAGACTGTGGTTCTGTGGTGGTTGGATAAACGATGTAAAGAACGTCTCCTCCCTGTAACACCTCCTCCTCCTCCTCCTCCTCCTCTGGCTCCTCAGGTCCTCGGTGGATCTTCAGGTCTGTTCGGAGGACACGTGTCTCAGCAGCACCCCCCCCACCTGCAGCAGCAGCAGAGGAACCTGTCCCTACACGAGTACATGAGCATCGGGCTGCTGAAGGAGGCCGGCATCTCCGTGCCCGAGGGCCTGGTGGCCAGCTCCTCGGAGGAGGCGTACGCCGTCGCCAAGCAGCTCGGTAAGTTACACACCATGTCGGGGGGGGGGGCTTCACAGGGCAGGGGTTTAACTTGTAAGTTAGAAACTGAAATATAAACTATATGTCTTTTCTTTCATGGAGCTCTAGTGTCTTCATTACACAACATTTTACTTACACACGCACACACACACTTATATTATTTGATTCTGTGTCGACTTGTTGGAATATCAACAGACAACTTATTTACCAACACACATCTTCTTCTGGTGTAATAATAACTCAAGTGGAACAATACTGACACTGACCCAGTCCTGCTGGCACAGTGCAGTGGTGTTCAAGGACGTGTGTGTGTGTGTGTGTGTGTGTGTGTGTGTGTGTGTGTGTGTGTGTGTGTGTGTGTGTGTGTGTGTGTGTGTGTGTGTGTGTGTGTGTGTGTGTGTGTGTGTGTGTGTGTGTGTGTGTGTGTGTGTGTGTGTGTGTTAAATAACTGAAGCAAAGGCTGGTGTGTATGTACAGAGACATTCACACAGTCTAAGTATAGCGTCCTCTCACTCCACTGGTATCAGTTGACACTTGACTTTCATATTTCTGCCACAGGAGGAAGTTGTCGTGTAACAGGTGACGCTCTTCTCCAAACTAAAAGTAATGTTCCTCAGCAGATAATCAGTCCTCAGGTCTCTGTCAGCTCCCCCGTCCGTCTCCCTCCAACGTCTCGTCCTGCTCAGCATTCAGCCTCCGTCTGTCTCTGCAGCGGCTCCTCTCTCACTAATGGACAGGAACCAGTGTCCCCTGTGGTCAGTTGGGGTTGGACAGGGTTTCATTGAATATGAATCCTGATTCAAGTCCCTCATTGAGTCTCATTAGGTTCACTTTTCCTCATGTGAGATTCAAAGGTTCAGTTCAGATCTGGGATCAGCTGCTGTTGAAAGAATCCACATTAATGTTAATGAAGCGAGTCCAATTAATGCTGACAACCTGTGGCCTCAAATGAAAATGAGCTGAAGCTTTGATCAACAAGGACTGAGAGGAACGAGGACAATCAGCCGTCTCCGTTTGTGTCCGTCTCAGTTTGTGTCTGTCTCAGTTTGTGTCTGTCTCAGTTTGTGTCTGTCTCCTTTGTGTCTGTCTCAGTTTGTGTCTGTCTCCTTTGTGTCTGTCTCAGTTTGTGTCTGTCTCAGTTTGTGTCCGTCTCAGTTTGTGTCTGTCTCAGTTTGTGTCCGTCTCAGTTAACTGTTTTATGTGTTGTGCGTCCTCAGGTTCGAAGGACCTGGTGGTGAAAGCTCAGGTTCTGGCCGGGGGCCGAGGAAAGGGGACGTTCGAGGGCGGACTGAAGGGAGGAGTGAGGATCGTCTACTCGTAAGTGACCGAGCGTTTCAGACACAAATCTACAGCAGACAAACACACGTGAATAATCTGACACAAGTCACAGTTTGACTGTGTGCGTCAAATGTAACAACATCTGAGGGTGAAGCGCAGAGTGTGATGACAGGGAATAATCCACATATGGAACTATTAACATCTTTAATAACTCTGGGAGCACGAGGCCACTGACACATGACAAGTGACATGTGTCACATGACAGAGAACATGACACATGACACATGACAGAGAACATAACACCTGACACGTGACGCATGACAGAGAACATGACACGTGACAGAGAACATGACACATGACACGTGACAGAGAACATGCAAGTACACATGAGAATCTCGTAGGTTAAATAAATAGATTCACCTTGTACCTGAGTCAGGATTTGAACCACAGACTAAATAAAGATGAACAACGTGACATCTTCCAAATACGAAGCCAGATCATCTTGATCGCCCCCTGGTGGCTGGCGCCAGTATACGTGATAAACTAGGGATGCACCGAATAGAGAATTTGTGGCCGAAGCCGAAGCCGAATAATAATCAAACGCTTGGCCGAATACCGAATACCGAATACCGAATGTGGTTGTTAAGTTTTTCATTATTTATTTTTTTTAATTTGCAAAAATAAAATACATAGACATGATTAGACAAAGAAAGTAAATGTTTATTTAACATTTCTGACATGTTGTGCAAAAGTTGGCACAAGTCTACTAAGTAACAGTAGGCTATAATGTAAACAATAATGTAAAGGCTGAGGTAAATAGCAAGTGTGCTTGTAACATCAAACACTTACAGGTACATAACATATCCCTGACCAGAACAGATTTGTCATCAGAAAGAAACTGACATCTGAGACAAGACAACCCAAATTGCTTTACAGACACAAACATTAAAACAAAACAACTGTGCCTGTATCAAGCCATAGGTCTACTTAAGGCCAATGTATGCTTCTCCGTTTTGACGGACACGGACAGATAGGACCGCCCTCTCCAACGTGGACCGCCCTCTCCGTGCCTCTCCGAGGCTCCTCGGAGAGCTTTTCGTGCAGCTCTCATTTTTCTAACTACACGTCGAAATGGCGGAGAGCCCACGGATAGCACTTGGCTGTGATTGGTCCGCTAACGCCAGCATTTCGGAATGGAAACTTCCTGTTCCATTCCCTACATCACAATAAACCAAAATCACAACTACGACTCTATGATTAATGTGACAAGTGTGTTAAGCAAGCGGCGTTGTCCGGCTGACGGTGGCTGGTTAGAGCACTTACAGCATGTGTGTACGGTCACATACGGTTATAACAAACTTTGATAACGGGGCTAGCGGGCTAGCCACCATGCTAACTGCGGTGGGAACAGCGCAAAAACCCGCTGACTTTAATCCCACGGCTCATGACACTGTTTCTCAAACACCGTCAGGTTAGAAGCAAACACTTGGTAGTAGCTAGTATCGGGTGTCCCTGCTGACTGTGTGTGGAAGCTGGGGGGAGCTAGCTGCCTCCGTGTAGCTTCAAGCTGTTGCAGCTGTTGAATTAGCAACGCAGTTTGGAAACAAGACCGGGGAACCGCTGCGTTAAGACACAATAACAAAAGCATTTTGACCCGCTGGGTGTCACTTTATTCAGCAAAAACTGTCGCGTCATCAACATCCTTTTTCTGTTAGTTGCCATCGTTCACTGTGTGTGAGGAGCCGGGAGGACGTAAATAAACCAGCGTGGACTTCTTCTATATACCTCATGAGGTAGGCTTCTCTAAGCTCGACTTCCGTTTCGCCATCTACTGTTCTGGCGGTGAATTGTTTTCACAACAAAAAGGCTCGTAGAACTATAAATCATGGCCTCAGTATGCTTCTCCGAGTCTGTTTCGGAATGACGGACGGACGGATCGGACGGACCCTTTTTGATTTATAGTTCTTCGCGGACATCTTTGTTTACGTTTATCGCGTCACTAGACGCTGTTTGCTTGCGTCATTAAAACGCGCCGCTAATATTCGGCCTTGTTTTTCACTCATTTTACCGGATACCGAATGTGGCCGAATGTGGCCTTTTTTGCAATATTCGGCCGAATATATTCGGTGGCCGAATATTCGGTGCATCCCTATGATAAACCCTGTATCCTCCATGTTAGCAGATGGCACCAATGTTTTCAGAGGATCAAATTATAATTCAGTGTGATATTAAACAGGTTTGACATTGTGAACCCAGTGTAATCTCCCCCTTCCTCTTCCTCCTCTTCCTCCTCTTCCTCCTCTTCAGTCCCGAGGAGGCCCGCGACATTTCCTCCCAGATGATTGGCCGAAAGCTTTACACCAAGCAGACCGGGGAGGCGGGTCGGATCTGCAACCAGGTGTTCATCTGCGAGCGCAGGTACCCACGCAGAGAGTACTACTTCGCCATCACCATGGAGAGGACGTTCCAGGTCAGAGGACACACACACACACACACACACACACACACACACACACACTGGTCTGACATGTTGTTGAAATGATTAGTTGATTAATCGATTGTTCTGTGAAATAATTGAAGTGAACTTTTCACTTGTTCTCTTTGGATTTTTTTGAAACGCTAATGATTCTTTTTTACCTTTAATTTTCCAAACAATAAATAACATAAAATATTCAAATCAAGTGACACTAGAAAATGTGCAGATTGAATCTGTGACTCTGAATCGTACCAGCAGGTGGCAGCACAGTCTCAGAGCTGATGTCTGTTCCTGCAGATTTCATTGGTCTAATATCAGAATTATAAACGTTATTCATAACCTGTGGAACAGATTCTACAGGAATGAGAACAGTCACAGAGCTGTGGAGGTTAGAATCTCTCTGTGAAGGTGACGCTCACGACACTGGTTAAATTAATACTTATTGAAATCATCTTGAGCCATAAAATCGACGTGTGTACTTCAGCACTTCTGCCTCCTCAGTGTGACACAGACTCTGAGTTTGAACGTCCTCGTCTCTGGTTGTTTGGTGGCACAGGGCCCCGTCCTGATTGGCAGCTCGCAGGGAGGCGTGAACATCGAAGATGTCGCAGCAGAGAATCCAGACGCCATCGTGAAGGAGCCCATCGACATCGTGGAAGGCATCAAGATGGAGCAGGCTGTGAAGGTGCGATCCATAACACACTGGGGGGGGGGGAAGGTATCTTCTAAACAAGTCACAGTCTCCCACCGGTCGCTTCCTACATCCAAAAGAATAATGTGGATATAATCTAAGTTAACAATTCACATATATTTTAATGAGTGGATTTTCAGACATTTTCTTTACAACACAAACTGTGAAGCTGCAGTTTCACTAATATTTCAGTATTAAAAGTGAATTAAAGGCAGAGCACTCTAATGAATCCATCTGAATCCTTTTGAAGGAGTTGATAATGTTTTTTAAAATTGTTTTTATTCACCAAACTTCTTTTCATCTGAAGGTTAAACTGAATATGAACAATGATGATTTCTCTGAAACTATCAAAACGTAAATCATGACGAATGAAATGCAGCAGCAGTGAGTCGGAGTTCGCAGTGAAGCGAGGTCGCAGAGTCTTATTGTTGTTGTTTGTGTTTACCGCTGTTTGTTTTGTCTTCTCTCCGTCTGCTCTGGATATTGAGCGTGCTGGTTGTCATAGAGCAGAGTGTGTGTTCGACAGAGGAGCTGCTGATAGCGCCGCTCTCTGAGGAGCTGGAGCCGGCGCCGCTCCTCAATCTTTTATTTATTTGTGTTTGTAAAACTCGTTTCCAGTGAGACCCGAAGAAGCTGCTTCTCTCTTCAGCCTCAAAGCTCCATCAGCCTGATCCCACTTATAGATGTGACCTTCAGTATCTTAATCTACTCAATCAAACCTATGTAATTATCAACTGGGCCCGACTCAGCATTAAACCCATTTTAAATATGAATATTCAGCTTTTCCTTTTAGTCCATGTGGAATATTCAGGGTCACAAGCTGTGATGCAGGAAAACAAGACGATGAGCTGAACGAGGCTAAGATGAGAGATTCCTCTGGGTTCATGAGTACGAGGCTCAACCGTCACGTGCACATTGATCCCAGTTCGATTCCCTGATCATTGATTTGAGTTCTGCTGCTGATTCGATGGACGATGTGTGATGTCATGATTCTCGTGGCGCCGCAGGTGGCTGAGAAGATGGGCTTCCCGCCGGCGCTGGTGAACAAGGCGGCGGAGAACATGATGAAACTGTACAACGTGTTCATGAAGTACGACGCCTCCATGTTGGAGATCAACCCCATGGTGGAGGACTCTTCTGGCATCGGTACACACACACACACACACACACACACACACACAACCTCACTCATACCATGACTTCTGAGGACATCAGATTTACTTACATTCATTTTTGGCAGATTTGCTTGAGGTATTTATATATTTATATTAAAACCTGGTTTAACCCTCAATGTGCTGTTTTCTGTTGGTGGTGCTTTGACTCCACTCGGTCGAGTTCCTTCATTAAATACCAGTAACTGTGACACGTTCCCACGCAGCTGGGAGACGTGGACATTTACTCATGAACAATCTCTAATTTGAATAAAATGACCAATGACACAGAGCGGCTCCATAAACTCAAACTATGACACCAGATGTTTTGACCTGGACGTAGATCATATGATAAATATCTGTGAGTACCTCCTGACACTCTGAGGAGTCAGTGACCGTCAGTCGGAGCTGGACTCTCTCTGTCTCTACACTTATTGTTCAAGTGCCCTTGAGCAATCAAGTTGATCTGTAGCCGGGGATTGGAAATCTGATTAAATCCTGAGAAGTCTGAACTTGTTGGACAGAGAAGGAGAATCTGTGGCAGCAGATGGCGTCTGGAAGTGATTCTTCTGCTGTGACTCTCGTGTCTCTCTGTCAACAGTGATGTGCATGGACGCCAAAATCAACTTCGACTCCAACGCTGAGTACCGCCAGAAGAAAGTGTTCGACCTGCAGGACTGGACCCAGGAGGACCCCCGGGACCGGCAGGCCGCCAAGGCCGACCTGAACTACATCGGCCTGGACGGAACCATCGGCTGCCTGGGTCAGTGAGGCCGACACCATGAAGCCCCCTGGTGTCTGGCTGCAGTAATGCTCAAAGACTCTGTCTCCTCCATGTTAGCAGACGGGACATGGACCAAACAAAAACATTAATGAAATGACACATGAATAAAATTTGGTGTTAATTAGTTTTTAATGATATAAAAACCTAAACGTTATGATTGACGGCTGAGGCTGGCTCCTGATTGGTCGAGCATGTGTATCAGAGACATCCATCCTGCAGCTATGGAGACGTTGTCCATCTGTATTGACTGTTTCACATCAGAAATATTCAAACAGCACCGGGATCAGCCTCTGACGTTTCTTCTGTTCAGTGAACGGAGCCGGTCTGGCCATGGCCACCATGGACATCATCAAGCTGCATGGCGGCACTCCAGCCAACTTCCTGGATGTGGGAGGCGGAGCCACAGCTCATCAGGTGACCGAGGCGTTCAAACTCATCACGTCTGACAGGAAGGTAAGAACACGCCTGCTGCTGCTGCTATCTAATGTTAGCTGTATGTTAGCATAGCTTAATGGTAGCTAACGCTAGTGCTGATTTGAAAATATGAAACTGTGAGTTTGAGCTCATGACAGTTTTTAATTGTGCGCGTTGTGGCCGGTGGCAGGTTCAGGCCATCATGGTCAACATCTTCGGAGGCATCATGAGGTGTGATGTCATCGCTCAGGGCATCATCATGGCTGTGAGAGACCTGGAACTGAAGATCCCCATCGTGGTCCGGTTACAAGGTACACACACACACAGACACACACACACACACACACACACACACACACACACACACACACACACACACAGCTGGCAGTGTTGGGGCAGAGTTCAGGGTCTTAGTCCAATGGCCTGGAAACATGAAACCAAATGAACTGTAGATTATTGTGTTTTTAAACATGTGGACATTTCTCCTGCTGATGAAAAAGGTTATTAATCAACTTTCTTCAGAACTGAATCCATCGCTGTTAGAAATTAAACATGTTGGAGAACAGACGTGTTGTTGTTTGTGTTTAGAGGCTAAACGAGCGGACGCTCTCCTCAGGGAGTCGGTTCTTTGTTCTGCTTCTTTACACTTTCTCTTGAAGGAGACATGGTTTTGTTTCAGTGGTTCTTTCCTATCGGGAGTTTTCGTGTGAAATTCAAACGGTTTCTTTCAAGCTGATTAATTACTTTTCGTGTGAAATCTAAAATCTGGGTTTTGTCTTCTAGGAACGAGAGTGGACGACGCTAAAGCTCTGATCGCTGCCAGTCCACTGAAGATCCTCGCCTGCGACGACCTGGACGAAGCGGCCAAAATGGTACACGCACACAGACACACATACAGACAGACACACACCCACAGACACACACAGACATAAGCAAACCAGTATCAGGAGAGATCTATATTAAAACCCTCCTTCCCATCGCTCCCATCGTTTCCTGTCTTAATGCAGTTTAATGAGATTTTAATAAAACGGAAGCTAAAATAGAAAAAGTCTGAATAAACAAGATAATAAAAAAAGTTGAGAATAAATGATGCAAAGTTAATTTGATAAATAGTCAAAGAGCCGAGCTGTGGCGTCAGCATCGAACTGACAGTGATGTGATGGAGGCGGATTCTCTTCAGTGTGATGAACGACACAACTCAGCAAAGTTCAGGAGTCGAATAGAAAACGGATTCTGAAAAGGTCGATGTACGAACTTTACCAGAAATATACTGTGTATTAATATTCATGTCTGGAACAGAGAACAAGTAAAGATTAATTTATACAGACGTGACCACAGTTCTCCACATTAAAAGCATTAAAAAAAACAATATTCATGAAATATAAACAGAAATCTGGTTAGTATAAATGTGTATAGATTTGAATCGTTCAGCTGAGAAGCGTCGGCTGAAAGACACGAGATGAACTAACGCAGAGTTTCTTCTTCTGTGTCCTCAGGTTGTGAAGCTTTCTGAGATCGTGTCACTGGCTAAAGAAGCTCAGGTGGACATCACCTTCCAGCTGCCCATCTAGAAAACCTGGACCCCCCCCCCCCCCCCCCCCCCCATACTTCCCTCTGCCTCCTCCCCCGGGGAAACGATTATGATTTCTCTTCCTGACTCTGGCACGATGGCAGAACTCCGCTCAGACACGTTTCTCTTTCTCGTCCCCACATCTCGTTTAACTTATGTTGCACTTGAGTCGTTACGCACAAACCTTCACCCCCCCGATCTCTGCTTCACGCACCCCCCCCCCACTCGTCGACTGGCTCAATCAGATTGATCTTTGATTTCAGACTCAGTGTTTTGTGTCCAGTGATGAGAGGCGGCTGCAGAAAGCTGCTGTTACAGATGAATAAGAAAAGACTGGAAAGGCTTCAGGAAAATGGACGTCAGCCCCGTTAGTGTGCTCGTGTTGCATGAGTGCCTTCTCTGTGTGCTGTCTAAGAATGTGAGAGAATAAAGAAAGCACTCATCTCAATACGACTTTTACTGCTCACTTCATCACAACACCAGCTTTGATTCAGTTGTCGTTCAGACATTGTGACGTTTCTTCACCTCGGAGGAGCAGAGATGCTCATCAGCTGTTTGTCACTGATCTCAGATCAACGTTAGATTGGTCCTTGTCCCATCTGCTAACATGGAGGAGAGGTGGTTTACTACCTACTGCAGCCAGACACCAGGGGGCGACCCAGAGGTTTTTGCATCAACTCATCCGCCCAACTTTCATATTCGAGAATCTCACACAGTTGCAGAATAATTTGATTTCCATCGTCCGATTGTCGCTGTTGTTTATTTGCCTCGTTGTGGTTGTTGTGTGTGTTGCGCCCCCTGGTGTCTGTATTTTGATTGTGTCTACGTCAGAGTTTCTGTCGCTAAATAACAACACAGGATTCAGAGTCGATTTTGTCGCCATGCAACACATCACAGTGTCGGGGGTTCACATCGCGTTAACACACAAAGCCTCTGATGCACGGAGGCCTGAACAAACGCTGTTCACCTCATCAACACGCAGGTTTGATTCCTGAAGACTCCGCTGCGTCTTTTACGAAACGCTCCTCGGCCGCCTCGGCTTTTTAAATGCATGAATTGTGTCCCTGCAGTGGAGTCGAGCAGTCGTTACCTTGGTTAGCTCGCTGTGATGAACTGCACATCTCTGAAGAACCACGTGGGCGTCACTGACCTGACAGGGGAACGTGTCTGTCCTGCTGCAGTGAAGCGTGAGCTGTCGTGTGATGCTCAGGACTCAGAGTTCAGAGGAAGTTGTTATTGTCGAGGCTCCAGGTGTGAACATGTCTGGATGTTGTGTGTATATTTATTCTCCTTTAGTCTCATGTCACTTTGCCATCGTGTCAGCGTCTGGTCCTCGTCCTCTCAGCTGTTTGTTCTCCTTCATGTAACGTCAGAGTCCGACGTGCTCAACGGTAAAACGACCCCCCCCCCCCCCCTCCTCCAGCGCTCCAAACACAAGCCGACATTGTGAGTTGTATGTCATTTATGAAATCTTGTAAATAACCAAACTGATGTTCTTACTGTAAAATATTTATGCTCCTCAAAGAGTACGACAAAGGAAATAAACGCAGAGAACAACGAGTCTGTACTTTGTGTTTCACTTGATCTCCAGAGCATGTGATATGTCATGTGACATGTTCAGATTGTCAGTGTGGGCGGAGCCTCTGACTGCTGATCTGACCAATGAGCTGAGGTTTAGTCTTCAGACGACTTCCTGTTGTGCTTAAGTCTCTCACAGTCTGAACGACACACACACACACACACACAGGCACAGACACACACACAGCTCTGAAGTTCTTCTCGCCTGCGACACGATGAACATCTTTGATCGTCCGGTCAGAAGAGAGAAAGGTTCAGTCTCTGTTTCTGCCTCTGGAGCTTCTTCTCTACTGTGTCTCCATCATGGAGCCCCCCCCCCCCCTCAGTAGCGCCCCCTGCAGACAGAGGGCTCCTGCAGTGGGTGGGCTCAGCGGCTGCCTCAGGTTGATAAGCTTCAGTTTGTGCGGCTGCAGGTTCATTTCTGTAAAGGTGAGATAAGTTCTGGGCCGGGGGGGGGGGCAGTTCTGATGTTCTGTGATGAAAATAACTCAAAGGTTCCAGTTTGTTCAGAGGAAAGATGGAAGGAGGGAGAGAATGAAAAACTCTCATTAGCTCTCTCTCTCTCTCTCTCTCCCTCCCTCTCTCTCTCTCTCTCTCTCTCTCTCTCTCTCCCTCTCTCTCTCTCCCTCTCTCTCTGATGACTCATGCTGCTGGAACATAAACGTCTTCATACATAAACATGAACGAGTATTTTTACAGCCTTGATTCGTCGTCAATGTCCAAACTGAAATAATATGATTTTATTATTACACAGAAAATGTAGATTTGAACATTTTTGAAAAAGCAGCAACGACTTTTTAAATCCCAACATCTGCAGGTCGGAGCCGAGAGAGAAGCTGAGATCCACGTGAATCAGGATCAGAGCTCACTGCTCCACGCTGGAGCTTCACAGAAGCTGTGTGTTCATTTAGAGAAAATCGTTTGAATCGTTTTTAATTCTCAGTCGAATCCCAAATTTTGCATCTGAGAAACAAGTTTATTGAACATTTTATCTGGTGTTTTATTTCTGCTTTTGTTTTGACGATCATCTGATTACCCAGCTGCCCCGGCTCTTCCTCCGGTCCCGGGTCTCCGAGGGTCGATGATGACAAAGGGACAAACGTGTGTGTGTGTGTGTCTGTGTGTCTGTGTGTGTGTGTGTGTGGACTTTCATCATGTTTGTGGTCGTTTCACCTTTAATATGAATTCCTCAACACCCCCTGGTTTATTCCCACGGGCGACTTTTAGGAGCGAGAACTCGAAGTCGTGTTTCCACAAATAGTCTCTCTGCTCGGCCTCCATCACTCAGCGCTGTGAGCTCGGCTCTGTCTCTTCCTCCCTCCGAGCTGCAGCTCCTCGGCAGGACGCCGCCGCACACGCTCATTTCGTACCGTTTTAAATTCTGGGGGAGATTTAAAATTAGCTCGGCTCTTCATTCAAGTTATTACAGCCTGAAGCCGCTCGGCTCCTGGAGACTCGTCTGTAGAGCGACGACTCAGCGGGGAGCGATGGTGACACGTGTGATTTGTCACAGAGCTGATTTAACACAGGTTCCAACCCTCAGAGTCTCTGATGGAGTTTAGATACAAACACATGCTGCAGCAAACAGGAGTTTATCAGTTTGATTAGTTTGACCACGGAGGATTCACCGTGATGACGAGGTTTCTAACACGTGACGTGAAACCTGAAGAACACAAACATCTCAGGATGAAGAAGAGGAGCCGGACACGTAGAAGACGAAGACGTCCACTTGGAAACACGAGGAGGTTCCAGATCATCTGGTGATGAGGGCCGACCCGGTGTGGAGGAGCTGTAAACAACAACACATCATGTCCCGCCTCCTGCTGCTCTACAAGCTCCGCCTCCTGCTGCTCTACAGGCTCCGCCCCTCGCCTGATGTTCCCACATGTTCCTGTTGGTGTGAACGAGTCGGACCCGACAACCTGCTGCTGCTTCACAGACTCCAGAGAACGTCCAGACTCGGTTCTCTGGACGTTCTCTGGAGTCTCTGAGCAGAAGGAACAGAACTAATGACGTCTCTAAATCAAAGAACCTGAATTTGTACATTTGAGATCTTCCTGCTCGTTGATAAAAGGTTTGAAGTAGAATCTGAATTTCTGCTTTAAAGTCCTACAGACAGAATCTATAGAGAGTTTATTTTCTCGTTGTTGAGTCAGAATGTCTTGGCTCGGCGTCTTCTCCCTCTGAGACCCTCGTGTCTCTCGTCTGTCTCTGCAGACTGAGACACCTTCCAGCTGTAATGGAGTCGTGTCCGTCTGATTGAAGAATAACAACCTGCGGCGCTCTGTCTGTGTTTGATCTGGCATCCGGCTCCTCTGGCAGAGGGCGGCTGATTCTCTGTGTTGAGCAGCTCAGGTGGTTGTTGGGTCCGAGGTTTTATTCCCGTGAGGACGTTGTTTGAAAGGAAACGTGTCCGAGCTGCTGTGTCTCTGTTTCCAGACGAACACAAGAGCTGCAGTTTCATTTCTTTCCTCTTTCTGCTCTGATGTGTTTTCTGATCTCAGACCTTTTTATTAAAGCTTCTGCTGCTCGTTGGTCTTTAGATGTGAAACCCTGCAAACCTCCGGTCGTAATGAACACAGGATGAAGATGATCTGATTGTAAACTGTCGATGATGAAGAGAAACAAACACAGAACATCCCTGAGGTGGTGCTGCCTCCACTGCCTCCGTCACATCCAGTTCCATGAAGCCTGAGCTCCTCCTCTGCTGGATTTAAAACATCACAGAAACATTTATCATAGTCCACATGTTTATTCATTATTATATCTACTGGATTAATTTTTCCTCATCTGTTTTCAGGTTGTCTGTCGGTTTCTGACGGAGCCCGACTCTAGCCCAGCGGGGGGGTCTGTTCTCTTCTCATGACACGACCCGACCATCGGGAATCGAACCTCCAGACATCTCAAGAGATTCAATCTGACTGAAGGGGAAACTGATTCATTTGTGGGTCAAAGGTCAAAGTGAATTCAAAAGTAAAGTATCAGGAACAAGCTGATTTCATTCATCACTGGACTCGGAGGACGTGAAGAGAATCAGTCTCGAGATCTTCACCTGGACTCACAGTGACCTTTGACCTCAACATGCTGTGTCCTCTTGATTTCTCAAGTTTGTCTTTGTTGTTGTGACTCAATCATTCAGAGGTCAAAGGTCACAGTGAGGTCCGGTCATTATGGCTGAATGTAATAGGTCAGATCCCCTGGAGGCTCTGAACCCAGCCTGTCTGTGTTTTAAATGCTCATCTCCGGATGATATCAGATGAACAGCAGGAGCTACAGGTTGGATCAGATACTTTCCTCCCTCCTGTGTTCACAAAACAAAACTCACACTCCCAGAATCCCCTGGGGCGCCTGTTGGGTGACATTAAGCTCCTGGCTCGCCCTCCCCCGTGTTGACCTTCTACTTGTGTCCTCCTGGATTCTCTGGCTCCTGATCACGAAGCCTCTTGGATCATCACGGTCTCGGAGGAAACTCCATTATGCAGCTTAATGAATATTTGATATGATTTGTTCAACATTCAGGTGGATCTGACTGTAAAAGACGAAGATGGTTGTTTGTTAATCACAAACGGGACAAGATTTAATACTCGAAGTTTGAACTGTGAGTCGTGATGAGCAGACGAGTTCGGCTGAAGCTCCTCAGCTCAGTAGAAGCTCCGAGGAGGCAGGAGGGGGGGGGGGAGTTCAGCTGGAGGTGGAGAGAGCAGTCCTGAAATGCATGCTGGGTAAATTAGGATACAAACAGGAGATTTAACAAGTGTCAGGCTGAAGATCATCAGTTTGCCTCTGAACACATTAAGCTGAATGAAGGAGGTGATTCAGCGTCTCACTGTTTATTTACATCCTGTTTAACACAGACACACACTTTGAAGTGAAGGATTCTGGGTAGAAGCTGCTTCGTGTGAGACGGTGTCACCATGACAACTTGTGCTGCGTTGATGTGCAGTTTGTGTGTTGATGCAAAGCGAAGGTTGTTGTGTTTGTGATGTGCGTCCAGACTCAGCTGCTCAGAGACTCGTGTCATCACTGGGACATCTGGCCCACAGGGTTTGTGTTTTGCGGGGGGGGGGGGGGGGGGGGCGTCGTGTCGTGGTCCCGGCCGAGCTGCAGGTGAGACACAACGAGACAAAAGACAAACCTGACGTCTTCTCTGATCCACGTCCAACCACCGGGGGACTCTCCACTCCGTCTCCATGCACACAGCATTCTGATATCAAGCAGATTAAGATGATGATCTGAAGAAGATACTGAAATGTAAACAGTGAGGATTTCATATCTCTTTTCTTATTGATCGATTATCGGCTTCACTTCACCTCCGAGTGTGTGGAGCAGCTGGTTTTCATTTTGTATTTGTAATCTTTGAACAAATGTGAAAACAACAAATGCAGATTATGAACAGGAAGCTCCGCGTCTCACATTTTGTATGCTAAGCTAAGCTAACTACCCCCCCCCCCCCCCCCCCTACACACAAACAAGATAATAGAGTGGTGTTTACTGAGGTTTGATTCCTCCTGTCACTTTCAGGTACTTTCTTCCTGAGTCGCACTGCGATGTGAGAGTGTGAGTCAGAGTGTGTACATGTGTGTGTGAGTCAGAGTTTGTACATGTGTGTGTGAGTCAGAGTTTGTACATGTGTGTGTGAGTCAACAGAGTGTGTACATGTGTGTGTGAGTCAGAGTGTGTACATGTGTGTGTGAGTCAGAGTTTGTACATGTGTGTGTGAGTCAACAGAGTGTGTACATGTGTGTGTGAGTCAGAGTGTGTACATGTGTGTGTGAGTCAACAGAGTGTGTACATGTGTGTGTGAGTCAGAGTGTGTACATGTGTGTGTGAGTCAGAGTGTGTACATGTGTGTGTGAGTCAGAGTGTGTACATATGTGTGTGAGTCAGAATGTGTACATGTGTGTGTGAGTCAGAGTGTGTACATATGTGTGTGAGTCAGAATGTGTACATGTGTGTGTGAGTCAGAGTGTGTACATTTGTGAAGTCGTTACACAATAAAACTCTTAAACTTGTACATTATGAAACATCAGGTTAACAAAGGGATTTTTATGTTTCCTCCGGCGAACACATTTTATTTCTGATGAAGATGAAATCCTGACGACTTCAGTCTTTAATGTTCCTTCTCATTGTGTTTCCATGTAATGATATTATGGTCTGTTACGGAGGTGATTCTATTATCTGGAGCCTCCAGCAGCTCTTTCAGCTCATCACCGTGGCGACCTGAGCATCTGTGACATCATGAATCTGAGTTTTTTCTTCAGGGAACAGAAACAGGAAGAGGAGAGATCGACTGAGTGTTGCTCCCTCGCCATTTATTTTTAATTTGAATCTTTCTTCATCGATCAGTTTATGAACTTTTTCAAACCAGGTCTGACAGCGAGCTTCAGTGTTTCCTCTTTTTTTCTCCATGTTTGGTCTCCACCTGCTCCTGAGGGACTCACAAGAGCCCGGGGGTTCATTTTAAATGGTTTGAATTTTGAAATGTTTAACTTGCACATTTTAAAAGAGTCGTCTGTCTGAAACCTGACCCTTTTTTTTACGTGTTATTGTATCTGTGAAGACGTGTTGATGTGTTCAAGCTCCTGAACATCGGCAGCATGTGGCCTCCTGCTGTTTACGTGTTTCTCCTGTTTCTCTGCAAGCAGCTGCCGACGATGATGCAATGAGTGCGATTCGCATTTTCAGAACTTGTTGGGCGGCGTATTAGTGGAGAAGCTGCTCGTTTGTCTCCTGCTGGACGTTTGTCTCCTGCTGGACGTTTGTCTCCTGCTGGACGTTTGTCTCCTGCTGGACGGACTCATGCTGGACGGACTCATGCTGGACGGACTCATGCTGGACGTCAGCTGTCTGCGTTGTGAGGTGTTCACAGAGAAGCATAAAGTAAAATGTCAGACGACCTTTAAACGGTCACATCGATGAGACGAGGCTAACCAGCTTCCACTGCCTGTTCTTCACCGGACGAGTCCCTGAAGGGACCTGACGGAGCCGACGGGGGTTCGATTCCTGCTGAGAGCTGCTCTTTGGTTCTGTCGTCTCCAGGAAAGACTCTTTACACCAAGTGAGAGCAACATATCGTGTTTCATGAGACGTGAAATCACAAAGAACCCTGGTGATAAACCACAGAGAAATAAAGATGGAGGACAGGACTCGATTGACAGCTGAGACTGACTCCTGATTGGTTGAACAGGTGTGTGGGTGGGACCTTGATATCTCGGCTCCACCCCACGATCACGACTGCACAGGCTCTGACTGTTAATGACGTCATCACCACAAGATGGCAGCGTTTGTATCCGAGATCCTTTGGCTTCATTTCTGGAGGAAGAGGAGCCGCCTTCCTCTTCATTCAGATCTTGTTCCAGAGATGTCAAACTGAGTCCAGACCTTTAACTGATGAATAACTGAAAGTTGTGAAACTGAGCGTAGTGACATCATGAGTCGTGACGGATCCCCCCCGACGTCACTCAGCATCAAACATGAATTCTGATGAACTTCCTGACGGGAGCTGGTGACTCAGAGGCTGAGAACCAGCAGCTTCTGGTTCAGTGTCTGATCACGAGCAGCTGGTGTCACTGACTCATGTTTATTGTTTCTGCTGTTCACCCTGATCACAGACTAAATGACCTTCAATACGCACTGATATGAATCATTATTATTATATAGATTATATTATGAGGCTCCACACGTACGGAGCTGAAGTTACCTCCAGGCAGTGAGAACTATTATTATATACAACTGTTTGAACACACACACACAACTGTGACTATTGTTTGTTCTTTATTCTTCACAACAGTTGATGAGTGATGTTGCCCCGACGCGACTTCAGTTTGTGTTGAGTTGTGATGTTTGTGAGAATCGACACTGAAACACAACAGGAGAGTTTTACTTTAATTGCTGGAGCAGAAATGTCTCTAAAAGCATTTCAGCACATTTATGACGTGTAGATTATAGTTTTCAGCAGCAGCTTGTTTCCTCTCATTCATCCTGACGATCAAAACAAACATCGCTTCTGAAAACACCAACATGTGACCGCTCTGTTCCCAATAAACTGATCCAGGGTCAGGACGAGTCATGATTCTTTCAGCAGCAATAAAAACCTCCTCTGATCTGTTGACGTGTTTATTACAGATGATCATCACCGATTTATTAGACCTGTTTGTGTGTTGTGTTGTTAACCTGGAGTCTGTAAGTGCGTCTGTACTGAGTCTGTTAGTGCGTCTGTTAGTGCGTCTGTTACTGAGTCTGTTAGTGAGTCTGTTACTGAGTCTGTTAGTGCGTCTGTACTGAGTCTGTTACTGAGTCTTTTAGTGCGTCTGTACTGAGTCTGTTAGTGAGTCTTTTACTGAGTCTGTTAGTGAGTCTGTTACTGAGTCTGTTAGTGCGTCTGTTACTGAGTCTGTTAGTGCGTCTGTTACTAAGTCTGTTAGTGCGTCTGTACTGAGTCTGTTACTGAGTCTTTTAGTGCGTCTGTACTGAGTCTGTTAGTGAGTCTTTTACTGAGTCTGTTAGTGAGTCTGTTACTGAGTCTGTTAGTGCGTCTGTTACTGAGTCTGTTAGTGCGTCTGTACTGAGTCTGTTAGTGAGTCTGTACTGAGTCTGTTAGTGAGTCTTTTACTGAGTCTGTTACTGAGTCTGTTACTGAGTCTTTTACTGAGTCTCCTATTGAGTCTGTTACTGAGTCTGTTATTGAGTCTTTTACTGAGTCTGTTACTGAGTCTGTTACTGAGTCTGTTACTGAGTCTTTTACTGAGTCTCCTATTGAGTCTGTTACTGAGTCTGTTATTGAGTCTTTTAGTGAGTCTGTTACTGAGTCTGTTACTGAGTCTTTTACTGAGTCTCCTATTGAGTCTGTTACTGAGTCTGTTATTGAGTCTTTTACTGAGTCTGTTACTGAGTCTGTTACTGAGTCTGTTACTGAGTCTTTTACTGAGTCTCCTATTGAGTCTGTTACTGAGTCTGTTATTGAGTCTTTTAGTGAGTCTGTTACTGAGTCTGTTACTGAGTCTGTTACTGAGTCTTTTACTGAGTCTCCTATTGAGTCTGTTACTGAGTCTGTTATTGAGTCTTTTAGTGAGTCTGTTACTGAGTCTGTTACTGAGTCTGTTACTGAGTCTGTTAGTGCGTCTGTTAGTGCGTCTGTTAGTGAGTCTGTTAGTGAGTCTGTTAATGAGTCTGTTACTGAGTCTGTTACTGAGTCTGTTACTGAGTCTGTTACTGAGAGATGGAGCTCTGATGGAGCTCAGTGAGTCTGTTAGTGCGTCTGTTACTGAGTCTGTTACTGAGTCTGTAACTGAGTCTGTAACTGAGTCTTTTACTGAGTCTCTTATTGAGTCTGTTACTGAGTCTGTTACTGAGTCTGTTACTGAGTCTCTTATTGAGTCTGTTACTGAGTCTGTTACTGAGTCTGTTACTGAGTCTGTTAGTGAGTCTGTTAGTGAGTCTGTTACTGAGTCTGTTACTGAGTCTGTTACTGAGTCTTTTACTGAGTCTGTTACTGAGTCTGTTACTGAGTCTGTTACTGAGTCTGTTAGTGAGTCTGTTACTGAGTCTGTTACTGAGTCTGTTACTGAGTCTGTTACTGAGTCTGTTACTGAGTCTTTTACTGAGTCTCTTATTGAGTCTGTTACTGAGTCTGTTACTGAGTCTGTTACTGAGTCTGTTAGTGTGTCTGTACTGAGTCTGTTAGTGCTTCTGTTACTGAGTCTGTTAGTGAGTCTGTTACTGAGTCTTTTACTGAGTCTCCTATTGAGTCTGTTACTGAGTCTGTTATTGATTGATGTCAAGATGGCGCCACGAACGGCTGCCACGGTGTGTTGGTGCGCACTTCTGTGTTTGTTTTTAGTATTTAATTCTGTTAATTGCGACCCAACTCGGATTACTTTCACGATGGACGAGCTTCTTAACATCAGGGACACAACACCATCTGATTTATGTCCCAACTTTCTCGCATCTTCCGTGGATTTAGTTGATTTACTGGTCAAAGGTGCGGTGCTCCTCGGCCACGCAGCGAGACTGAGGCGGAGACGGAGAGGAAAGCGCGCTGGGGCTCTGGTGCGCTTCAGGGAGAGAGGATTTCGCTCATCACTCCCGTGCATTCTCCTCTCTAATGTCCGCTCGCTGTGCAATAAGATGGACGAACTGCGCCTTCTCATCCGGACAAATAGAGACTTCTCCCTCTCTTCTGTATTCTGTTTTACTGAATCGTGGCTGACCGAAGCCACACCGGACTCCGCCGCACAGCTGACCGGCTTTCAGCTGTTACGCGCGGACCGCGACCCGATCCTCTCACGCAAGGCAAAAGGCGGAGGGATTTGTTTTTATATAAACCAGGGCTGGTGCAGCGACGTGAAAGTCATTTTACAGTCCTGTTCTCCGGACCTGGAAACTTTTTTCATCACCTGCAGACCGTTCTACTCTCCCCGGGAATTCACCTCTTTCATCCTGGCTGGAGTCTACATCCCCCCGCAAGCTGACGTGCGCGAGGCTCAACGACAACTCGCTGAGCAGATACTGGGAGTGGAGAGAAGGAGAGAGAACACATATTCCCCCGTTATTGTCCTTGGGGACTTTAATAAGGGGAACTTATCTCAGGAGCTCCCAAAATATAAACAGTTAATTAAATGCCCGACCAGGGGGGAGAACACCCTGGATCACTGCTACAGCACCATCAGCAAGGCTTATCATGCAGTCTCCCGCGCTGCCCTGGGTCTGTCCGACCACGCTCTCATTCACCTGATCCCGGCTTACAGACAGAAACTCAAGATTTCTAAACCTGCTGTGCTGAGATCAAAGAACTGGAGCAGCAGAGAAGCTGTGGAGGAGCTGCGTGACTGCCTTGAAAACACAGACTGGGACATTTTTAGAACTGCCACTTACAGCCTGGACGAATATACAGATGCTGTGACGTCCTACATCAGCTTCTGTGAAGACCGATGTATTCCAACACGCACCAGGGTGTGTTATAACAACGACAAGCCCTGGTTCACAGCAAAACTCAAACAGCTTCGTTTGGAGAAAGAGGTGGCCTTCAAGAGTGGGGACATGGATAGGTTCAGACTAATTAAATACTCGTTTGGCAAGGAGATTAAGGAGGCCAAACGACTGTATTCAAAGAAGCTGGAACAACAGTTTGCAGCCAACGACTCCTCGTCAGTCTGGAAAGGCCTTCGGGTGATCACCGGCTGCAAGACCAAATCCCCCCACTCTGTGGAAGACTTGAGACTTGCCAACGATCTGAATGACTTTTATTGTAGATTCGATAGACCCTCTCAAACCCCCCCCGCATCTATCACACCTCTTCTCCCCAGCCTGGACAAAGACACTAGCCCCCCCCACAAAATGGCCCCAGACTGCCCCATCACCTCCATCCCCCCCTTCACACCTCTCTCAATTCAGGAGAGAGATGTAAATAAGCTCCTGAAGAAACTGAACCCCCGCAAGGCAGCTGGACCAGACGCTGTCTCCCCCTCTACACTGAGGCACTGTGCGGATCAGCTTTCTCCATTGTTCACGGACATTTTCAACACCTCACTGGCTGAATGTGTTGTACCCGCCTGCCTGAAAACATCCACCATCATCCCCGTTCCCAAGAAGCAGAGGATCACAGGCCTTAATGACTACAGACCAGTCGCCCTGACCTCTGTAGTAATGAAGACCTTCGAGCGACTCGTGCTGACCCACCTCAAAACTATAACCAACCACCTCCTCGACCCGCTGCAGTTTGCCTACAGAGCCAACAGGTCCGTAGACGATGCAGTCAACATGGGACTCCACTTCATCCTCCAGCACCTCGACTCCCCCAGCACCTACGCCAGGATCTTGTTTGTGGACTTCAGCTCCGCATTCAACACCATCTCTCCAGCTCTTCTCCGGGACAAGCTGACCCAGCTGAGCGTGCCTGACCCCACCTGCAGGTGGATCACCAACTTCCTGACCGACAGGAAGCAGCGCGTGAGGCTGGGGAAGCTTGTCTCTGACACCCGGACCATCAGCACTGGAGCCCCTCAAGGTTGTGTGCTCTCTCCTCTCCTCTTCTCCCTCTACACCAACAACTGCACCTCCAGCCATCCCTCTGTCAAACTCCTGAAGTTTGCCGACGACACCACCCTTATTGGATTAATTTCCAATGGGGACGAGGCCGCCTACAGAGAGGAAGTTAACAGCCTGGCTTCCTGGTGCAGCCAGAACCACCTGGAGCTGAACGCTTCAAAAACTGTAGAGATGGTGGCAGACTTCAGGAGGAGCCCAGCCCAAACCGCCCCCCTCACCATGTGCGACTCCCCAGTTAAAACAGTGGAGTCATTCAGATTCCTGGGGACGATCATAGCACAGGACCTGAGGTGGACGGAGAACATCACCTCCATCACCAAGAAGGCCCAGCAGAGGATGTTCTTCCTGCGGCAACTGAGGAAATTCAGCATGCCGCGGAAAGTGATGGTTGAGTTCTACACAGCCATCATTGAGTCCATCCTCACCTCATCCATCACCGTTTGGTTCGCTGCCTCCACTGCCAAGGACAAGGGCAGACTGCAGCGGATCATTCGGTCAGCTGAGAAGGTCATCGGCTGTGACCTGCCGGCTCTCCTAGACCTGTTCCACTCCAGGACCAGAAAGAGAGCAGGCAAGATCATCGCTGATCCTTCCCATCCCGGTCACCACCTGTTCCAGAGACTTCCATCTGGGAAAAGGTTCCGGGCCGTCAGGACTAAAACCTCGCGTCACCTGAACAGCTTTTTCCCCATGGCAGTGGGGCTCACAAACAAGCCCCCCCCATCACACTGACTCTGCTGACCCCCCCCCCCCCCACCCTCGCACATAATTTATAACACTACATTATTGGCACTACCACCAATCTTTGCACCTTAAAACCGCACAAAACACATTTACTGTATATATTATTTTTTCGATATTGTTGTTTTTTATATTGATGTTTATATTGCTCTATATTGTTGTTTTTATATTGTTGTTTGTAAAGTGCACCAACCACACCAAGGCAATTTCCTGTATGTGAAAATATACAAGGCAATAAAAAGAATTCTGATTCTGATTCTGATTCTGATTCTGATTCTGATTCTGAGTCTTTTACTGAGTCTGTTACTGAGTCTGTTACTGAGTCTCCTATTGAGTCTGTTACTGAGTCTGTTATTGAGTCTTTTAGTGAGTCTGTTACTGAGTCTGTTACTGAGTCTGTTAGTGCGTCTGTTAGTGCGTCTGTTACTGAGTCTGTTACTGAGTCTGTTACTGAGTCTGTTACTGAGAGATGGAGCTCTGATGGAGCTCAGTGAGTCTGTTAGTGCGTCTGTTACTGAGTCTGTTACTGAGTCTGTTACTGAGTCTGTTACTGAGTCTGTTACTGAGTCTCTTATTGAGTCTGTTAGTGAGTCTGTTAGTGAGTCTGTTACTGAGTCTGTTACTGAGTCTGTTACTGAGTCTGTTACTGAGTCTGTTAGTGAGTCTGTTACTGAGTCTGTTACTGAGTCTGTTACTGAGTCTGTTACTGAGTCTGTTAGTGAGTCTGTTACTGAGTCTGTTACTGAGTCTGTTACTGAGTCTGTTAGTGCGTCTGTTAGTGAGTCTGTTACTGAGTCTCTTACTGAGTCTGTTACTGAGTCTCTTATTGAGTCTGTTACTGAGTCTGTTAGTGCGTCTGTTAGTGAGTCTGTTACTGAGTCTGTTACTGAGTCTGTTACTGAGTCTGTTAGTTAGTCTGTTACTGAGTCTGTTATTGAGTCTGTTAGTGCGTCTGTTACTGAGTCTGTTACTGAGTCTGTTACTGAGTCTGTTAGTGCGTCTGTTACTGAGTCTGTTACTGAGTCTGTTAGTGAGTCTGTTAGTGAGTCTGTTAGTGCGTCTGTTACTGAGTCTGTTACTGAGTCTGTTAGTGCGTCTGTTACTGAGTCTGTTACTGAGTCTGTTATTGAGTCTGTTAGTGCGTCTGTTACTGAGTCTGTTACTGAGTCTGTTACTGAGAGATGGAGCTGTGATGGAGATAGAGCTCTGATGGAGATAGAGCTCTGATGGAGATGGAGCTCTGATGGAGATAGAGCTCTGATGGATGGAGCTCTGATGGAGATAGAGCTCTGATGGATGGAGCTCTGATGGAGATGGAGCTCTGATGGAGATAGAGCTCTGATGGATGGAGCTCTGATGGAGCTCTGATGGATGGAGCCGTCACAGACTGTGTTTCTCTTTATTCAGGTTCTTGTGTCAGCAGCAGAGGTCGTTCCATCACATCCATGAACTCAGGGTTTATTTCCAATCAGTCAAAGATGCAGTTTCACTTCCTGGTGAAAACCTGCTGCTGTTCAGCTGTGAAACACAAACTCTGGAGAAGCTCTGGAGACGATTCTCTGGATTCCACCTGCTGGTCTGAGAACAGCTTGAGACTGAGCCGTCATCAGATCGGATCCTGAAGGTTAAAGTCTCAGACTCGTTCCTCAGTGGAGAGTCGCTCTCTCTCTGCAGAGACGTGATGAATGGATGTCGCTGCCAATAAAGATGAAAGTCACCTTCCTCTGGTTTTATTACGTTCATTAAGCTTCAGGCTCCATGAATCCTAATGTCAGTCCGTCCACACACAGAGTGATGGCTCCACCCACCGGGTGTATCCGCATGATGTTTGAATAGATTCATGTTCTCCAGAGGATGATTCTAATTACTTTCATGTTTATCTGATTTTGATTTGTGACTGGCTCCGTGATCTTCAGCTCTTTTTGTCAGTCAAGTCTAAATAGTTTTATATAGTATAGTCCAGTTTTATGAAAGTAAATAATCAGCCAACTTCATTCAGACACATTTAACTCACTTTTACCAAAGAACTCAACAATCATCCTTCAGATCTGTGCATGAAACCTGAGTCTGTTACTGAGTCTGTTACTGAGTCTGTTACTGAAACTCAACAATCATCCTTCAGATCTGTGCATGAAACCGGCTCCACAGAAAACACTGACTGTTCTGAAATCAAATCAAATAGATATAAATGGCTCAGGCCTGATACTACGCTGCTTCCTAAATAGCATTGTGGAAAATAATAGTTAGAAAAGTTTCTTTAGATTTAAAACTCCTGCTGCCGATGGGAAAGGACTGAATCCCCTTTTGATGAAGGTTTTCACAGCGTTATAGAAATTGTGCATATAAACAGGAAGGAAACACAAACCCAGAGTTTTCAAACTAAAACGAGACCAGTGTAAAAGTGAAGAGATGACATCAGATGTCTCTGCTGGAGGTTCCAAACATTCATTTCTCACAGCTGTTTGAATTTCAATTTCAATTTAGCTGCATTTAATTTTTAATGTGACACGGGCCACACCGGAGTCATTCTGCCTTGAAATATTAAAAAGCTATTATAGAAGAACTCGGGTTCATCATTTACCGGAAACTGCCTCAGGGGGGAAAACTCTTTATCTGGAAGGAGGAGAGAAGAATGAGTGGAGCAGCTGAGCTGCGAGTCCATCATCAGTCCATCGATCCTTCTCCTTCAGCCTCAGCTCCTCTCAGACTCTTCAGGCTCCTCTGGTTCCTCCTGAAGCTTCTCTCCATCTCCTGCTTCACCCCTCCACTCCCAGGACATCCAGATGTGTGAGGAGCAGATCCCGGACCTCAGACAGATGTGAGACGCTGCTGCGGGTCAGAGGGGTCATGACGATCCGTGGTCGAGCTCAGTGAACTCTCTCTCTCTCTCTCTCTCTCTCTCTCCCTCTCTCTCTCTCTCTCTCTCTCTCTAGCCTGCTGAAGACGAGGAAGAGGAGCAGTGAGGCAGAGCTTCATCACGTCAGATGTCTTCACTGCATTTCTTACATAAAGTGGAAAACAAGTTTGAAATGATACATGCAGTGTGGTTGTAGATTTGTGTGTGTGTGTGTGTGTGTGTGTGTGTGTGTGTGTGTCCTTGGTCATAATGATCTATTCATAAACAGTTGCTCTTTAGCTGCTTTAACAAACACACGACACGTACATTTTCATTAAAGCAAACACACAACATACGACACATTTAACACCAGGGCCTCATTACTCGGTGTGTGTGTGTGTGTGTGTCTCTGTGTGTGGGTGTGTGTGTGTGTGTGTGTCTCTGTGTGTGGGTGTGTGTGTGTGTGTTCCCTCTTAATTTGATGTATTGTTTTGTTTCTCTTTTATTTACAGAGCCAATTAACCCGAGTTTCCCAGAAGCCACTGCAGCCGGTGGACAGAAGAACTGAATGGAGTCGCCATGACGACCTCTCTCCCTCCATCTCTCTCTCTCTCTCTCTATTCCTCTCTCTCTCTCTCTCTCTCTCTCTCTCTCTCTCTCTCTCTCTCTGGTCGTGGTCACATCATTTTTCTCGTCTTTATTTTTCCATCAGTAATTTTTTCATAAATATAAAATCATTTTCTACCCGCTCTTGTTTCTCATGAGGTGAAGCTGCGATGAGTCAGCAGCGCCGCCCTGCTGGAGGCTCAGGTTTTACGGATCAGCTGTAAAGACGCAGGCGGAGCAGTGAAGCTATGAATTGTGGGTAAACACAGACTGAAGATGGCAGGATTAATGTATCTGGAGTTAATCTCATAATCATGTTTTTACCAGAAAGTACAAATAAAGGTGGACGACATGAAGGCTCCCTAAGTCAGAGCGTCTCCATCGCCCCCTGGTGGCTGGCAGCAGGACATCTCATCAACCACCTCCTCCCTGTTAGCAGACGGGACCTGGACGGTAGAGTGGTGGTGAGTTCAGACCTGGTCCTGCAGAGGAGACTCAGATCATCACCTGCTGATGAGGACCACTGGAGGAGCAGCTCTGGTCTGGTTCCATCCAGTGGAAGTTAAAACAGTTGTTTCTGTGTGAACTCATGTTTGTTTGTGGGCCTGAGATTCAGTGAAGCTCGTGTTTCTTGTTGTTCTTTAGTTGTTTTATAGAAGCAAACATCAGTCAGTCCCTCCTCCTCCTCCTCCTCCTCCTCCTCCTCCTCCTCCTCCTCCTCCTCCTCCTCATCTTCCTCAGATAATGAAAGCCGGGCTGTGTGAAGAGGAGTTCTCTCTCCGGGGGAATCGTCTTCAAACGAGCAGACGTTCTGATATAAAAATGTGATAATCAACACTTAAAAATATCCCTGAGCTTGTTCCAGAAATCTGATTCCACAGAGGACTGTTTCCCAATTTTCATTTTAACATTGAACATATCAGCACATGAAATATCAAATCAGAGAAAAGTTGTCGTGTTAAGAGTCCACAAGGATTTCAGCTGTGACAGTTTACAATCAAATCAAGTTCACAGCAAAGTTTACACAAGAGAAGATGATCTGAACTTTAAAGAACTGCACAGCGTCACACTAAAGTCCAGATCAGGAGAATCTGTTCAATATTGTGTGTCCATATTACACTTCATGGAGGTTTGTGTGACCACAGGCACAAACACCAAGTTGGTCAATTTATGTAAAAAATGTCTGTATCATTAATATTGTGTGTGCAGGGTCTTCATCGGCCCCTGGGCCTTCATTCTCTCTGTTTGGTTATTTTTCATCTCCGATGTCAAAACAATTGAAACTATGCATCTTATCTGATTGAACAGACTTTTCAGGTTATATTTGATATGTTGTGATCCACGGCTCTGAATCAAACGTCACATGAATTTCTTCACACGATAAACTTTCCACTCAGTGTAAATCTGATTTGTGAAGTTCAGCAGCAGAGAGGAGCCGACTCACTCATCCAGGGAAACTCTCCGTCACAGATCAATCCGCCGGCCTCCGTCCAATCGAGTGAGAGAATCTTCCTGTTGAGATTCAAGGCTGTTGAAGAACTGAGCAGAGCCGGCGTGAAGGTGACGATCATAAAGCTGCCGAGCTGAACGCTCAGATACAGAGTGAAGTAATCCCTGTGTCCTCGGGGAGAAAACAGAGAAGCTCCAGGAGTCATCGAGTGAAAAGCTCCGAATCTTTGTCCTCCTCCTGCTGAGATGTCCTCTGGTTTTTAAATCTGCTTTTGTTCGATTGTTTCACTGAAACCGTCGAGATCCTCGAAGTCAATAACAAACCTGCAGCTTTACGTCCACATGTCGTTCACATGTTGTCCACATGTTGTCACATGGCGTCCACATGTCGTTCACATGTTGTCCACATGTCGTCCACATGTCGTCCACATGTCGTCCACATGTTGTCCACATGTTGTCACATGGCGTCCACATGTTGTCCACATGGCGTCCACATGGCGTCCACATGGCGTTCACATGTCGTTCACATGTCGTTCACATGTCGTCCACATGTCGTCCACATGTCGTCCACATGTCGTCCACATGGCGTCCACATGTCCTCAGTCCCCACAGTGTCTATAATAGTTATAATAATATAATCATGTGTAACCTCTAAAGCTTGTTCTCTGACATGTGTGTGTGTGTGTGTGTGTTTGTGGGGGGGGGGGGGTCACCTGTTTATAAACAGTCTGAGTGACTCACTATCCTGATTAGTTCAGGTGTATTATCTGCCTCTGATTGGTCAATTTAGAGTGACATCACGTTTTGAGGGAGAGTTATGGAGGAACAGGAAGTGTTTCTCCTGATGTGGCGCCGAGCGACAGGAAGTCATTGTGTTAAGTAACTGTTGTTGAGCACATTAAATATCTGTCAGGTTAAAGATCTTTGTCATTTTCATTTGTGTATTTGTTCTATATTTAAAGAGCTGATCCTGTTTAACGTGTGAGGAAGAAACTTGAGACTAACAAAGCAGCAGAATGTGATTTCATTCATTTAATTTTTTGTTAGGGGGTTGATTTCATGTACATTGTGAACAGAACATATCACAAACGGTTCATAGTAGTTGTTAAACTCAAAGTGTCTCATCATCTTCAGAGTCTGTGGTTCTGTGTGTGTGTCAGAGGTATCGTCCAATCAGCAGTGATGTGTATATAAACTCCGCCTTATTGAATCGTTCATTAATCACATTCAGGCTCGTCTGTATCAAACCAGCGACTCAGGCTCTGACCTTCGTTTCCCAGAAGTCGTGACTCGTGAGTTTCTTACAAAGCGTCTGTGAGGGAGCAGAGGGCGTGAAATGAAAGTAGCTGGTCGTGTGGTCGCTCGGTCGGCTCCACGTGTTCGTGAGGAAATCGAACCGCTCAGTTTGGATAATTGGTTCAAGTCCCCCTGATAACGATGGAAGGTGCAGCCTCGGCCCTTTCACAGCCAGACTGATGATGCTCGAGACAATAAAAGAATATTAATGTATGAAATTAGCTGCCACACCAACAGTTATTGTGATGAAGGGTTTTGATACAGAAAGTTCTGAGCTGCAGAATCAACAGATTCTTGATTCATGAGATCGAGATCACACTGAAGCTTCAGAGCCTCAAACTCACCTCCGGCCTTCAACCTGTGATATGATGAGTGATGTGTTTGCTTTGTGTGTTTGAGCAAAGTTAAAAACACTATAAATACACATATACATTATGCATTATATTATTACAATGAATAATTGACTAAAAACACACTAAACAACAACAAATGCTGTGTTTGGACTTATATTCATTCAAACTCATGATTCTGAATCCAGATCATCTCAGTGACCGAACAGCAGCTGAATGGAATCAAGCTCCCCTCAGAACCTGCTTCACTACGTCCACATGTCTGATCTGGATCCACCTTCACAGAGACCAGTTCTGAACCACCTGGTGGGGGGGGGGGGGGGGGGGGGAGAGAGAGTGATGGGAGGATGAAAGAGAAGAGGAGAGAAGCCATCAAATCTGTCCAACACAGACATTGAGTCATGATCTTACCCTTCATCATCTCGTCTCTGACGTTCCTCTTCTTCATTCACCTCCTCTCATCTTCTTGTCCTCCGCTTAAATAAATCCACCTCTCCTCCTCTCATCTTCTCCGTCCATCTCTCGCCTCTTCAGCTGCTTCTTCACCTTTTTTATCGTTGTGTCTTCTGCATCGTTTTCTGAACCCCTCTCTCCTCTCGTCTCATCCCTCGTTCTCCCTCTCTCCTCTCGTCTCATCCCTCGTTCTCCTCTCTCCTCTCGTCTCATCCCTCGTTCTCCCTCTCTCCTTTCGTCTCATCCCTCGTTCTCCCTATCTCCTCTCATCCCTCGTTCTCCCTCTCTCCTCTCGTCTCATCCCTCGTTCTCCCTCTCTCCTCTCATCCCTCGTTCACCCTCTCTCCTCTCGTCTCATCCCTCGTTCTCCCTCCCTCCTCTCTGGTTTGTAATTAATCCCCTCTTCTGCCTACGTCTGTCTCCAGAGGGATTTGTGGGGAATCCTTTAATTACCTCCTGCTTCTTAAAACCACTTCAAACTTCTGACTGCCGACAACAAGCCGACCTGAGACGACCTCAGACGACATCTTTTCTTTGAACAGATGAAGTTTAAAGTTTCACAGGAAGTGAACGATTCTCTTTAAAGAACGATTCTCTGAGGCTGCGGGGGGGGGGGGGGGGGGGGGGGGGGGTCATATCAGTAATATCAACTTTATAATGCGTAATGAGACATTAAAGCGTTTAAATGTTAAAAGGTTTCTATTCATCTGCTCACGTATGATCGTACTTCATCACCCCCCCGAGATATGATCACATATGATGAGTAAGTGTCTATAACCCCCCCCCTCCCAGGTGCATGCTGGGAGGTGGAGGGGCTGTAGCAACTTGCAGCAACACTGACTCAGCAGTGAGGGGGGGGGGGGGTGATGAAATGTTAAATAGTGTGATAGGACTGTTCACTGTCGTCTTACGTTCTCTCCTCAGACATTAAACATTTGATACTTGACGTCTGTTTGGTTTTATTTGGTTTGAACTCTGGAGCAGAACTAGAACTTCCTGTGGGATTAATAACGTCTCTGCTGGGACGCAGGACGTCTCTGAGGGACGACGCCTGGACGCTGACTTCCGTCTCCTTCTCCCGCTAACGCTCTTCATGTCCTGTGGTTCAGCAGCTCCGGTTCCAGGTGCTGCCGGAGAGGAGAAGTCACACCACAACAAGCTGTGTCTGGGGATCTGTCCTGGAAACCATCGCTGTGATGTGTAGCTGTGTAGTTGTGTAGTTGTGTAGCTGTGTAGCTGTGTAGTTGTGTAGCTGGCCCCATGTTGATGGGACCTGTGGGGCCCCTTCAGCTTTTGTCAGAAAGTCCCTGAAGCCGAATGTTAAGCAAGCCGAGATGAATCAAGGTTTCAGTCACCAGACGTCAGCAGATTCATTTCTTCACACACTGAATAAAAACCAGGAAACGACTTCATATTCGTTCTTTTTACTCAGATTTGAAAACAATGAGGCAGAAACTGTTCCACACAGAAAAGAGACGTGACCATCAAACATCGAGACAGACTCTACTGGAGCTTCAGGGATCACTGGTCAGCAGGGAGCAGCTGATGGTCCTCACTTCCTTCAACAACACAACACTGCTGTCACTAGATCTAAAACACAGCTGCACCACACACACACCACACACACCACACACACCACACACACCACACACACCACACACACACACCACACATCACACGCACACACACATTCTGAAACCTTCATCATGATGGATAAAAAACTAAGATGAACCGGATATTTTAAATATTCTGAGAAGCCGTTGATTCAGTTTCACTAAACAAGTTTCAAACAGAATATTTTCCCACAGAAAAGAATGTGAAAACCATGAAGCTGCTAAATTCCCGTCAGCTGATGTTTGAAACACAATAAATATCTTGTGTCTAAATGTGTTGATGCAGCTTTAACGACTTCAGACGCTCAGATAATCAGGTTTTATTTTCACCTTCGAATGTCGTAATGAAATCGTTGCTGCTCTCGATCTTCAGGAATCATTTTCTGCATTAACGTCTTTCCACAAGATATCGATCCTGTGTGATTATCTAATGAAAAGCTGTCGGACTTTGTGCTGCACATCTCGTTTGAATCAGTTTGGTTCACTGGACAGAAACCAGGTCTTGTTCCTGTGTGAGGAAGAAACAGATCTGAAAGCAGCTGAGTCCAGGTTCCTCTCTCTTCCTCTGACGTTGCCCTGCTGCTCAGACGAGAACGTTTCCTGCTTCTTCCTCGTTTCTCAGACTTCGTTCAGTGGATCGACGTCGACTCGTCCTGACGTGAACCCTGAGCTGAACTTTGACCTCTGAGAGCAGCCGCTGCTTCACAAAGTGACACTGATTCATGGAGTAGAACATTTGAACTGTTTCTAAAAAGAGTTTGTAGTAAAACGATCAACCAGGATCCTGTGACGTTAGACCTCTGGTCTCAGGTCACTTCCACTATATGTGAAACCTTTTTCTTCTTCACAATCCACTTCCTGTTTCTTCCTGGTTTTCTCTGCTGGTCCTCACTGACGAGCCATGGCTGCCCTGTGTGGGTCTCAGGCTGCACCTGGTCTCATGTGATCAACAGGATCGAGACGTGATGATGCAAATCTTTCAAATCATCCTCGAGTCAAAATTATTAATACTAACCCTATCAAGATCAAATTCCCTGAGTTGAGTGCGCCCCCTGGTGGTCTACTGGACCTTCACATGACGCGGCTGATTCTCTGGCATTTCAACAACAGGTTCAAGTGAACGAATAGAGCTGCGTTGTTTACTTAAGTCAAAACAAATCATCCTGCGTTAAACTTGTGTGAATAACGAAGATTCATCTCACATTTCGTGTGAAAGCAGCAGAACTGTGGACGTGGAGATTTGTCCCAGTGGCCAAACGCGGGTACTGCAATAAAAACATTTGTCGCAGACGACGATAATATACCAGACCACAGGTTCTTATGATTCAAATCCATTGTGAAGTATTGTGAAGTATTGTGATGATACATCTATGGCCCCACCGCCCCGTCACTCATCACTCCAGCTCGTCAGGTCTCATTCAGCAGCTCAATATCATCACATTTTAAAACATCTACCAACCGAGCGTCAGTTACAACACAATAAAAAGTGACTTTATCAACAAACACATTTGCACTTGAATCCTCTCGTTTCCTGCAAACTCGTTTTACAATCATCACACAGCAACACATCAGGAACAAAGATCATCGTGTACAAATATTCACCAAATACAAATATAAATTCATTTTCGCTGTTTCTCTCTAACGTCGTCGTTCACACAATGTTTTTGTTTCCCTCAGAAAACACAGCAGCAGCTGGAGCTGGTTCTCTGGTTCCTCCAGATCCACGTCTCCAGCACTGAGGTCTGATCGAGCAGGAGGTCCAGTCCCATCCGGGCTGATCCACCCGAAGGTCCAAGGGAGGTAGAGGAGGCTGGGGAGCCAGAGGATGAAGGACGTCTGAGGTCACTGCAGCTCAATGAAATGAAATGAGCCTTTTTTTCTGAAGAGCTTCTATTAAAAGTCTTTTTGCATCATTTGCATCGACTGCTCCTCACTTCATCGTTTCCTGATCCAACTGGAAGATATCGATGAGTCGCTCTCTTTGATATCGATGAGTCACTCTCAGACACACGAGGGGAACGTTCCAGGACTAATGGGATTTTCTGCTTTGAAACGGCACCGAGACCAAAACCCAAGACTTCAGGGATTTTTACATGAAACGATCTGTGATGACTTTCTTCTGGGGCGGATGGTTATCAGAAGGTTTTTCTGTTTTAATATAGAAACTGGATCCAGACTGATAACGAGGATCAGACCGTTTCAAGCTGCTCTGAAAGATGAAGCTTTATATGATAATCCACGTTTTCTGAAGACGTCTGAACGTCAGTGTTTCTATAATCCAGACGAGGAGGCACTTTGTCTGTGGAACTTTGTCTTTAATACAAAGTCTTTGCTCTCAGAAGAAAGAAGTGACCACAGAGGTTGAATGTTCTGATCCAGGATCAGCTCAGAGGTTCACTGTCACACGCAGCTTTCATCCCCGTCTTTTTGCCTTTTGTCCGACTTACACAATATCTCCTGGCCGGGTAAAGAGAAGTCCCTCCCGCCACCACTAGAGAGCGCAGCTCCATTTCGTAACTTGGCGATGTCGCCCAGTGGCAGGTGGGAGGAGCTGAAGGCCAGTGGTGGGATGGTGTTCACCAGCATGAGCTGCAGAGGCTTTTTGAGCGGCTGGTACTGGCAGCGGACGTAGCGCAGGAAAGCTGCACGATACGTCTTGTTGAACAAGGTGTAGACCAGCGGGTTGACGGCGGAGGACAAGTACCCGACCCACACGAAGACGTTCAGCAGACCTCCCATGAGTCCCGGGTCACAGGCCTCCGGGTCGCACACCACCACCAGCACATTGGTGATGAAGAACGGACACCACATGACCACAAAGAGGAAGAACACCACCCCCAGGACCTTGGACGCCTTCTGCTCGTTGCTGATGGACTGCATGGTGCGGCGTCCGAGCAGCGAGCCCGAGACACTCCCCCGCTCGCCCCCCAGGCCGCCGCCCCCCAGGCCGCCGCCCCCCAGGCCGCCGCCGCTCCCCCTGCCGCCGGCCTCGCGGCTCAGCGAGCGTCTGAAGAGCCGTTCAGAAGACAGGGAGGTTTGTGGCAGAAAGCTCAGAGTGAACGTGGTGCTCCATTTGGGCCGCGGCACCAGCTGGTCCAGACAGAGGGTGGCTTCGTTCTGCAGGGCGTTGATGGTCAGGAAGTAGGTGACCACCATGATGGTGAGGGGCACGAAGAACGCCACGAAGGAGCCCACCAGCACAAAGTGGTTATCTGTCAGAAAGCAGCTGCCATCTTTGAACACCTTGGAGTGGTCTCTGAGTCCCAGCACAGGAATCGGCATCGAGATCCCTGCAGAGAGGAAGGAGAGGCATGAGTGTGTGTGTGTGTGTGTGTGTGTGTGTGTGTGAGTGTGAGGGTGAGTGTGTGGTATTCATGGACAGTCGGCCTGACTACACGCTCACTATTCACAGACCCAAGGGTAATTTGAGGACTATGCATTTGTTCGAGTCTGAAGACGTCCTCTCTCTTTTCCTTTTTTACGACTTGACCTGATTGTGAGAGTGTGTGTGTTTGTGTGTGTGTGTGTGTGTGTGTGTGTTTGTGTGTGTGTTTGTGTGTGTGTGTGTGTGTGTGTGTGTCTGTGTGTGTGTGTGTGTGTGTACACGTGTCAGCGGTTCGATTCCTGTACCACCTGATCCGAATGCCAGTGTCTGGAGACAGAAAGATATTTACTGATAAATGAGTCACATGTATTCACTTCACTACAGAAACCTGAAGTTCACAGTAACTGAGTAAATATACTTAGTTACATCCAACCACTGCAGGAGAGAAGCGTCACTCACTCAATTCTCAAAATGTCAAACTGTTGCTTTAAATAACCAAGAGAAAAGCTCCCCCCCCCCCCCCCCCCCCCCCCACTGTGACGGACACTGATGAGACGTGTCAGACGCTGAAACATCTGTGAAGACGTGATCCCAGAGAACATGTGTGTGGGTTCACATGTTCATCACAGTCAGGTGGACGTGATGATGAAGATTATAAACGTTTCTTTGATTCATATCCAGCTGATCTCAGGTGTTCTGTGGGGGGGGGGGGGGAATCCATCACACACACAGATCCTGGTTTTTAGGTCGATTTCCCCCCCGTCCTGACGAAGCCTCTCTGCTCTAAATACATGAAATAAAAGAGCTGAAAAAAAGCAGCGGAGGAGATGAAAGAGGAGGAGGAGGAGACACAGGGACAGAGATGAAGGAGGAGGAGGAGGAGACACAGGGACAGAGATGAAGGAGGAGGAGGAGGAGACACAGGGACAGAGATGAAGGAGACTCTGGATTGGAGGGAAACGCTGCAGCCTGGAAACTGATCAGAGCACGTTTCAGAAAATCTGCTCTGACAACTGTGAACCGACCCGAGAAGACTCTGAGAAGAGCTGCTCTGAGGTGTGAAGGTGAAGAACACAAAGAGACGAAGGCCGTGAGGAAGAGGAGGTTCCTGAGACGAGCTCACGTCAACACACAGAGCTCCTGAAGGAATCAGATTTTAGAAACAACACAAACAAAAGACTAAAAAAAACTAATCCCCCATGAAACCGCGCATAATTTCCCCGGAATCCGATTTTGATTTGGATCTGCATCAAATCACACAAACTCAAAAACATCCGCTTCATTAATATCTTTTTATAAAGATTCTTAAATAATTCTCTGAGAAAGAAAATCCTCCTAAATCAGGAGGAAGTAGAATAAATCTGATCCGAGTTCCTTCAGGAAGTTTCCATCCTGAACCTGAAGCTGCTCAAACATCAGCTCCACAGAATGTCCTCACACAGACGGACAAGAAACCAGTGTCCTGAGCTGGATTACATAACTTCAGATATCTTCTCTCTCTCACAAACTTTATCATCATGTACCATGTGTGTCAGGGTGTGCAACCCCCCCCCCCCTCCCCCTGTGCAACAATGCATAAATCCAGATGTTTGGTCCAATCGGATCACAGCGAACCCTGACTCCCCTCAGGACCATTAGCAGCTTGACTTAACGCCACCACGTCCCCACGTGTCCCTCCTCACGAAGACGAGGACAAACCAAATCAAACACTCGCCCCAAAAACCAAACACTACGAGGATCTGCCTGCACGCGTGGGCGGCGTGGTGATGAGGCGTGTTCGGCCTGAGGGCGGGATCTGCTGCCCGCCACGCTGACATCACATGATGCACCTCCCCTGCAGTCGCCTCACTGGAGCTTCAGCCCGGTTGCATCACAGCAGAGGTTTTATTTAAGGTTCGGCCTCCAGTCATTTGCTTGAGCGTGTTAAAACGTGTGAGGCTCAGAATCTGAGTGGGCGAGTGGAACCGAGCTGAGACGAGCAGAGAGGACGAGCGTCTTCTGGTTTGTCTCCGGCTTCCTCCCACAGAACACACACAGGTCGTGAACTGACGACTTCAGACC